>NC_092802.1:13822276-14170382 GCF_918797505.1 Bemisia tabaci | reverse complement strand
ATGAGTGCGGTGGAGAGTGAATAGACAATTGAGTGAATAGAAAATGAAAATGCGTCAGCGAAGGCAGGGGTTTTGGGAGGGGCATAGAGAGCAGAGCACAGATGCAGGCTGCAGTGACGCAACCTACACTAAAAGAAATGTTTTCCAGTACGGTTCTCTTGATTTCAGACACCTCAAAAAAGAGATGACAAAATTCCAAATTTTTTTTTTATGTTTACGATGACAATATTTCCTCTACCCACGAAGGGAGTGAGAGAGTAAAATGTTTGATCATAACGGGTCGGACGCGGGGTGTTCACTAAAAGAAAAAAAATATCAATGGACATTTTTTGTATAAATACAAAATCCTCTTGCTCCAGAAATATTTTTTCAGAAGAAGAATTTTCTTTATTAAAAAAATTCCTGGAGGTGAAAAATATGTTTCATGGCACCAGGACAGATTTTGGAAAATTTTGTCGTTGATGCTCGCTTTTTTGAGCGCGTCATGCTACAGCGCACTCACCGCTAGACCTTTCCATGTCCCGCTGAACTTCTTACCTTTAAAGCCATCATACGCGCGTTTACTTTATTTCACGAGATAATCGCGTGATTTTCCCTGGATTGAACCAAAATTTTGTACTAAATTTGATTGAATTTTTTTGGGGAGATTTATACGCACGGCGCGGTCGTTTAACATCACTTGGAAGGTTTAGCTGCTATTTTTAAATTCAAAAAAATGCTTTTCTTCAACTTTTCTACGGGTTTGTTGCACGCAAGAGATACCGGCAAATGAATATACTCTTTACAGGTAAAATCGCAGGAAAATCACGTTAGGTGCGTCAAGAATCTCTGAAATCTAGTCCATAGTGAGCAATCTGCGTAGGAGATGAAAGACCGCTCCGATTTTGAAAAAATTGACCATCATGGCCGATTGCGACAATCAGTGGTGCACTCCTATCAGACAAGGAGCTGGGGAATGCACGCACTTCCACCGAGGTGCTCAAAGCACTGCCACTGAGTTGGTTTAAACAGTGAATAACTTTCATGATATCTTGGGTAACAAAATTGAACTTTTAAGATTTTAATGTTATTTAAGGTATTATTTCTTTTGCATTTTACGAACAAAGCAGCAGTGTAAAAATCGAAGTTGGTAACTAATTCCTGGAATTTTGCGGATTTTGACAGGTCGCCATTGTCACACATCAATGTTTAAAATGAAAAATAAAAATTATCAGGCATTAGACATGGTTGAAAATTGCTCTTTAGGAACCGTTAGGTTTATACAATCCGAAATCAGTCGTTACTTTCAAGAGAATGATTGTTCTATTTAACGATAACGTTTTTGGTCCGTATTTGCATTTTTGAACAATCATCAGTAAAATTTCCTACGTTAAATGTTGAAAAAGCCTCAAATGTTCAATAAGTCGTCGAATTTTGGTAAGCACGGTTTCAGTTTTTACCCCGAGTTGATTTCATCAGCATATATGGACCACCATTATTGCACTCTAGCCTCGAATTTTTATAGTGACGGTTTGATTCTTCGCCGAATTCTGACTGAAAACCCGGAACGCCGGATTCACTGTAAAAGAAGTTGTGAGCTTAAAATGCTTGGTTTGAACGGGGCTCCTTTCTCATCATTCTGGATGAATCGCTTTAATTTCCTTTTTGTATAGACCTCATACTCTCATTAAATAGTTAACCTAAAGGACTTGTTTTTCTTGTCAAGTTACACAATTTACAATTTACAGAAGTTGTTTTTCTATAGAATTGTCATATTTACATTAGAATTCAATATAATCATGTTAAATATTCATCATTTTTTCATTTTACCCTCTAATTCACTCAAATTTTCGTAGGTCCCATTGATAGGTGTAAAAATAGAACATGATTTTTAAAAAAATATACAAATTACCCAAAATTAAATTATTTGATACGTTGATGCATGGCTACTTCTTGAGGAAGGGTTCGATCCTTAAACTACTAAAAAAAAACCCAGCTATTTTCCTAAAAAAAACATGAGTGTTGTTCACAAGGTAAAATTTCAAATGCGTTTTTCTCAAAACAAGGTTTTCCCGCATATGCCATTATTTCAGCCATCGCCTTAATTTTGCTTGGATGGACCGAATAGTTAGATCTAACGGTATAAAGTGGATTCCTACAATCGAATTTTTTTGCGTTGCGTTTCGCAGGTAAAAGCCCAATTATCCACGCAGCACACCATTAATGTTTGCTGACATTGTATTTCTGAGAGCGAGTTAAAACTGCCGCTATGGATAATTTTAGAAAGGTTAACTACACAGGCACACTTTTAAAATCATTTCGTGCGATACACTCACAGAACAGAAAGAAAAAGATGAGAAAAAAATGGTTTTTACATTTGAAGTTATTTAGCATCGCGGTTTTTAATTGTTCATGTCCATACCGATAGTTGGTTGGTAGATACGTTTATTTGGTGCTTTTAAAAATTGAGCCATTAACACCTAAATACGAGTAATTTCTCATGACGTCAACGCAAAGTGATTTAAAACTACGTCGCCGCATGTATCACAGATTCTCAGTAAGTTAAAATCGTGCTAATTCTCAGAAAAGTACAGGGTGTACAGGGTGATCCAAACCACCCATTCGACGCTTTTTTGAAGGCAATAAGATTAAAAATTAATGCAAACCCCATTTATTCCGTTCCTGAAATCTGATATTTGGAGAGTTAATTTTGACATCAGTGAAGACGTCAAACAACCGTGCCAATCTTTCATCGCGCTCACTGAAGACTTCCACGCACGAGCATCAAAAGCTGTTCTCTTAGTCTTAGTCTCAGTATCAGACTTGCTTGGATCGAGTGGTTATGTGGAGAAGTGAGGTAAGCCCCTTATTCTACAAAAATTTCTTGATTTTCGTCAGTGATGAACGACTGAGGCTTTGCGAGAAGCTCTTCTCCCGTAGCGACTTCGAATCCTCGAGATTCGGCGGAGCGTCGAGCACTCGGCGCGTTCAAACGGCTCGCGTTCGGCCGCACATAGTCGATTTGTTGCGTTTGTTTTGTTGAACTCAAAATATCCTAAGGAAGATTTTGAGCCCAAGTTTTTTAAAATTGGTCCATTTTTATGGATTTTAGAGGGGGGGGGATACTTACTTATTGAACGCCCTCGTACGCAACTGGTGTACATGGAAAACATTGCGTAGCGAGGAAATACCTCAATAGGACATGAGGGTACGTTTGAAAGCCTGCTGTGGAAAATTACACGTGATGAGTTCTACACGGAGAAAAAAACTTCGTGCGTGAGACCCGGAGTTGAGGTCATATGGATCTCTGAAGTTTTCGGATGACGTATCTAAAAACTAGAGGTCCAGCTGCCGAAGTTGCGGTCAGACATCTGAAGTACTTCGATATATACCGAAGGGTTCGGGTCACACATCTGAAGTACTACGTTACATACCGAGGTGCATCGATGTCTGACCCGAACTTCGGCAGCTCGACCTCTAGTTTTCGGATGCGTGATCCGAAAACTTCAGAGATCCATATGACCTCAACTTCGGGTCCCATGCACGAAGTTTTTTTCTCCGTGCAAAGAAAACTTTCAAAAAGCATTAAAGGATTTCACCTTTCAACTTTTCACTTTTTCATTCATTCCACCTTTTATTCCAGTCCGGCGTTGCCAGATTGCACGATAATGTGAATATTTTACACGGGTTTGAAAGAAGAAAATAAGTACTGGGAAAGCAACTTATCTGGCAACAGTGGAGTCTGGAAAGGACGAGAGGCTTCTTTCCAGGGAAACCCATGACTTATCCGGAAATGTCATTAAAACAAATTGGTTCCGTTTGAAGCATCGAATGTATTCTAGGAAAGCTATTTTAAAATAGTAATTGTAAATGTACACATATACTACAAAAAAAAAAGGTGAAAAGAAAAAAAAGACGAGAATAAAACGTGAATAGTTCTGTTTTTCTAATTTCTTACCTTCAGTTCATATATTTTAGACACTTTTATAGTAGATATTCATTGTTTTATCTTTTGTTTTTATTTTATTTTGAATCAGTCACTCATTTTACTTTTTTCTACTATTATCATACATTTTCTAATTTTTAATTATCTACTCTTCAATGTCCATAATTGCTAAAAAGTGCTTTTCCAATTGATTGTAAATTTTTATTACGTAACAAAAATTAAGTGTAAAAAGACCTTATGGGTCTAATCACGTCACTGTATCATACTTATCATGTATGTTACTAAATAAAAAAAAAAAAAAAAAAAAAAAAAAAAAAAAAAAATTATTTTGAAGGTAAGTCATAATTTTAGAATTTTTTTGAACATAAATGAAACAAAGTAATTATCATGCTACTTATAATTCAAAGCTACACGAAGAGGAAGAACCTGGCTGGCTGAGGAGGAATTCTCAAAAAAGAAAATAATTACTTTATTTAAATAGGTCCATTAATTGCAAACGGAAAAATAGTTTTTACTTTCAAGCGTGCCTGTAGGGCTCGCTTTTTGAAATCACTCGGATGTACCATACTGCCATGCTAAGGAAGAACGCCGTATGAACATTTGAGAGTTGCCAAATTTTCCCGGATAAAAAATGTATTTTTGTCGAAATTGATGCATATTTTTCCTTGAAATTCTCAGATATATTAGATTAAATCCCGACAAAAATTGTCTGAAAATTGGAAGAAAAATATTTACCATTTTCCCGAGAAATTTGTAAGTTATCAGAGGAAATGTGGCAACGCCTGAAGGTTTATACGGTGTTCTTCCTTTACACGGCAGCACGGTGTAGCACACCAATCAACCCATGCTATTCAACGGGCGGTCCAAATATTTTTTCCTCGAACCCACCTTGTTGTCTTTGAACCGTTTACACTGTTGAGCCTTGATGGTCATTAATCAAAAAACCAAATGAACTTGCCAGGGGAAACCCTCGAGAACATTTTCCCGTCAAAATTGTATTATTTCATTTGACAGAAACCTTAAATAAGCTTTTCTACGCTAGAACGACTCAAACCTAGATGCTTTTTTCCCGCCGCAACGGTTTAGCCATTGAGCGTCTTGCACTGCTGTCATTGGATACGTACAACATTCTGAAGTTCGGATTTATCACTGAAAAGGTGCTCTAGCCTCTTTCGTATTTTCCGACATTATTCTGATCACCCACTTTGCTGGATACGCAAGAACAATTCTCAGAACTTCCATGTCCCTCCTTTTCTGTATTTTTCCGCAAATACTCTGCGGTCATGACAGACGATGGCATGTTAAAATTTTTTATGCCGAACAATATTCCTCGAAAATGCTTCCACGTTTTTCCCAGAATTTTAATCAACCGTAAAGGCAAACATCCAATCACTGTGAATGTTGCGGAGTCTCATTTAAGCCATACTTTTAACCGCTTTTAGTATTTTGTATTTTAAGTCTTCAATTTTTGCCCGGTTTAGTGTGACCCCGGTTCTCCTCGCTCTTGGCCTTAAATATATTACTGTAGTGCCCGCTTAGTCGAAAATGAAAAATTCCACTATTTAGGTAAAGAAGCCTGCAGGCATGGTGGGAAACGTATAATTATAAAATTTAACTAATAAACTTTAAAACATCGTCTGTCGCTAAATATCCGATGACAAAAACACGGATTTTCTAAGAGTTTTTCACAAGTTTATCTTAATCATGTGAAACTTTCAAATAAGTAAATTGTTCATAAGTTTCGTACAAAGTAGTAATTTACTGAGAGACATTTTTCAACATTCGGATGTTCATAAGGCGTTTTCCCATAGCATGGCTGTGTGTATTCTGTCAACCGTTGATAATGCCTCCAACGTAAGTGAAAGGTCCTTATTGCGCATACAGGCAATATACACATCAATGAATCATATGAACCACAATTAGTTTGAGAGATTGAGAGTTTAAAAGTGACCTCTATGTTTCTAGCTTTGCGATGAAGTCTCCTCAGAATTCCATCTCATAATGACCATGTCCACTGCAGGATGTGCAGAAACATTAAGAATAGGTACAGCACATCGGTGGATGCAACTTAATCAACTTCGGTGCGACGTTGGATTGCATCGTCAAATTTGAAGGCGAACTGGCGATAATATTGTTTCAAAGCAGTGATGCGCTCCAATGATTACGCTGGTTATAGCACCATCATCCTAATTTCGCGATGAGGAAAGATTTGTAGTTGAGGGATAAAATATACACCTCCGTGCCAAGGAATTACGCCGTATAAACTTTTGTCTGTTGCCAAATTATTTATTTCATTTTTTTTTAAGGAACAAGTTTTTTCTGTAATACTAATCAGTAATCTGATCAAATCATTTACTCTTGAAACCTGAATCAATGGGCTAAAAACGGATGTTGGTAAGTCATTGAGGTAATCGTGGAGATTATCAAGACAAGCAGGCAAGGAACAGAAGTTAAACAACCGTTTGAGGAACTTGTGAAGAGTGTTAACACCACTCCTGACTTAGGACGCAATTTAGGACGGTCCGGCTGCAGGCTACTGGATTTGCCGATGGTGAATTTGTCCCTGAAAAAAAAGGGGAAAAATTATTTTGAGTTCGACTAGGACTGATTGTTATAAACGTGGTCGAGGGGAGAAAAAAGTGGTTCAATAATTATCTGTCCCTTTCCTTCCAAGAACACAAACTCGGATAAATAAAAGTTTTCTAATTCTTTGGCACACCAGAGCAACAGTGGTATATACGGGACAATGACATTTCTTCGTGATAAACTCTGTGATAAGATATACAAATCAATCCCACCTATAATAGTTACCCGACCTATGTCAGCAATTCTTTCGTTCACGATAACTATCGTTAGATTTACGTTAGCTTCTTCAAATTTTGCAATTTTGTCCATTTTGGTCTTACAAAGAACTGTATAAATTTTCGGTTAAATCGCATTTACCGTTTACTTATAAACGGTAATTAACGTAAGTGCCCTACTTACGCTGTTTTCCACTAAACTGTTTTTATGAAAGTTCCATTCCTTGGTTTCCTTGGTAACCTTTGTTTGCTGTCAGCTGATGTTTTATTTCAACTTATTTTTTTTTTTTTTTTTCATTTTTTTTCTTTCTTTTTTTAATAAATCATTGCTAGGTTAGTTCTAATTTTTTTGCCAGCATTAATTCTACCTCCCCCCCCACCCGCAGCTAATTTTTCTAGCTCCATCTCCCCACAACTCATTTTTCTATCGATTTTATCATTTTTTTTTTTGTATGGCATGTCTTGCTCCCCTACCACCATTTTTTCGGGGTTGTAGATATTTTAGCGGCCTCTAGACCTCAGAGTCCAGTCACGGGCATTTCGCTAGTACGTAAATAAAAATGAGCCTCGAAAATAGTAAGAATTTTCACTCACTCCATTCTTCAAACGGACCGCGTTCAGCAAAAAGGAACCAAGCCACATTAGCTAATGCCTTTAATTTTAAACTTTCACCTGAAAGCGGTTGTGCGGATTTTGTAAAAAGTTCAGTGAGTTTCTGCATAGTACGAGGCAAATTCCTTGAAAAGTTCAAAGGAATCCGCACAAACGTTATGTAAAAAATAAAATTGCTAAGTTAAATGTTACAAAAGCTGATGTGGCTTATGGTTCCTTTCTGCTTAACGCGGTCCGAATTGCTTTTATCTATTTGAGTTTAACTGAAAGTTTCCTATTACACTAACAAATGCAATCATGCATTTTGAAAACTATTATTCTTTTTAAAATATTTAATAAATCCATTTACCATTTACACATATATCCTAACAAAAAAACCATTATATAAAAACAAATGTCATCAAAAATATATATTTATATTTATGTATATTGTAGTATTAAATGCGGGTGATACTTCCAACAGGACGCAAGATCATTCTTTTGAGAAGAGCCACCAATTCTGCCGAGCTAAGGAAGAACGCCGGATGAGCCTTCAGACGCTGCCAAAATTCTTTTGATAAAATATGAATTTCCAGGGTTTGTGAATATTTTTTAGACAAAATTCCAACAAATTTTATTTGCGACCGCAGATCTAAATTATCTGATAATTTCAAGAGAAAATATCCACAACTCTCCTCAAGAATAAACATTTTATTAGAGGAAACGTGGCAACCTCGAATGTTTTATAGGGCGTTTTTTTGCTGAGCGTCAGAGTGCACGACGTCTGGAAGTTAATTTTTAGCTACAATTTTCATAGTTTAACGCGAGAGAATGCCGCATCCTTTTCAGCTATCGGCACTTTAGACTTCTTATACCTGTCCTGTATCGCATGCATGAAAAGGTCCGATATTTCATAAAAAGTATGGTCTTACCCGATTTTAAATCCAGAGTTTTCAGAGGCTGTGTGCACTTCCATTTCGCGTGGGACCTTCATCGAGCAATTACCCAAGCTAACAGCTTCGATTTCTGTCCCCATGTTCACGACAACCACAATCATTGCCGATGCTTGGTTACGAAGAGACCTTAGAAAATAAATTATTTTTCTTTTTTAACATTCTGGTCAGTTGTGGGATCAAATTCAGAGCTGACTTTATATTTTTAGCACCCTAGGCTGAACTTTGGTTTTCACCGCTAAAAGTAAGCGCTTTTTTGGGGGATATTGTGTAAAAGACCACCCCCTAACTTTTAAATTTGGAGGAAAGTGCATTATGCTTGGACATTTTTTTAGATTTAAAATATCGTTACATACATCTTGAAAGCTTTACATTTTTAAAGAAATTTCAACAATGGAAAATTTGCATGTATCTGAAATTGGAATAATTTCATTGAAAAGGCTTAACTACTGCATGAACTTTGCAAGAGGACATTCTTCGGTTCTAAATTGAACAATTACTGTAGAAGATATGACAAAATTGGCTACTAACATACATGTGTTAAATAGGAAATTACACCTGATGATGACATTACAAGACGGCCATTTCCTTACTTTGCATATATTTTTCTGAAATTTCTCATCTTAGGAAAAAACTTTAAATATGCAAATTCACCTCATTTGGAACTTTCAGATGCAGCGGTACTATTTTTTTCGCAATTCTCTATTGCGCGCCTTTGAGGATACGACACTTTAGGCTATAGCCTATGTAGCCATATGGTGCGATTTATATCATATCTTATCATACTCTAAATATAAAATGATTATAGCATTAACGCCTAAAACCTAACGCTTGGCGTGTCCGCTACCCCTTTCACTGCATCATCCCTCCCTACGCATTCTTCTCCTACTTCATCTGCTATACCTTCTCATCCAGAGCATTTGATCCACTCCTACTTTATTTATTTTCTTATAGAGAGGAAATTCTCTGTTATTTTTGGTGGTCTTCATAACAGCTATAAAAAAGGTTTAATGACCAAGCTTCCATTTTTATGAATAACCAAAGCTTATGTCATCCATTTTTATGGATAACCAAAGCTTTTGGTCGCGGTAAACGAAAATTTCAAACTTTTAAAATGACCTTTGGCTCAGTGGATCGCAGTTTTCAGTAAATAATTCAACCCTTTAATATGGATAGCAACATTTTTAGTAATTTAAATCGAAACCTGGTTCTAATGTCGGTAAACCTCGATTACCTGAACCAAATCTCTTATCTTACACGCGTTGAAGTTATTTTCTATGTCATGTTATAGAATTACCCAAAGGCGGCCTTCATTTTACCCCCCTTCATTCCCCTTCCTCCTCACCTTTGGAAAACGAGTAGCCAAGGTGTTGGAGCACACATTTCTAACTGACCATCCATGATGACGGCAGATTTTCTCAACTCCATTAGACGCATGAAAGTTTTCAAGTGGCTTTGCGGATCCTGAAGTTGCCTCGCTACGTTTACACGAAAATAGTTTGGATTCACGGGGAGCCACGGCATGACACTTTCCTTTGTGAAACCTGAAATTGCGTCAAGGGTTAACTTATGTTTCGAGGTTCATAGGTCATAAATGAAGATCTGTTTTGATTTTGACACAGACAGGTCCCAATTACTTCGAAATTCAAATTACCAGGACAAACCTTTGTCCAACACTAAGAAACGGTATTACGACGGTGAAACTGCAGAACTGCGAATCTCGGTTTGTGGCATTGCAGACGTCCTGCTATTCTTCTTTTTCCACATGAAAAATAATTACTAAACGTCATTTTTTTGAAGGGTTTGGAGATTTTTTCTCTCTGTGCTCCTCTGTATATTAATGTTGTTGTCTCTGTGTTATGTGTTTTATAACAATTTCAAGTCATGATGTTAGTTTGGTCTTCTTTTAATACTCAAAATGGCGGGCGAGGAGATTTTAAAACACCGCATTTGACATGCGTTTTTTTGCAGTTTCACTGCCGGGTTTCACTGGGTCTTTGATCAAGGATTTATTTTTCCCTGCAAAAGAAATAATATACAATATTTTTACAATACAAAGTTGTTAGGGACCTAGCGTCTAAGCATAGTCCCTAATGATAACTTAATCTAATTTTAAGATTAGGATGAAATATAAATTATATTAAGACTTTACTAAATGACAATCATAATATGAGATGAGATTTTCGAACTCATTTTGTGATTTGATTTTATCATTTCGCGATTTGATTATAATTAATCAAGGATGTAATTTCAGAAAAGAAAGTTACTCATTTTGAAACTTTTTTTCTGTGATTAGCATATCTGTTGGATTCAGGTAATTTAATCACCCTCCTTCGGCTGTATTGCTCATGTGGCTCTTGAAGCACTACTTTACTGTAACGCGAACGGAACCAACATAACACGGAAATAGAGGAAGGGAATGATTCGCATTGATGACGGCGCAGAGATACGACTATTCGTACTTGATGGATGTCCGTGTTGCATCTGCAAAATTGAAGGCGCGATGGCGCAAGGCGTATAATCCACAATGCTCTGCTCTATGCTGCCAACAAGGTGTCCATCAGATTCGGAAGATAAGTTTAAAGCAGAGGTCCAAGTACGTTTTCCCTATCTTTGGCTGTATCAACAGGTGATTTTTGTTCAGTTTGATATCTGATTCTTTGTATGTATGTATGAGCCGCTTTTACGGCGCGCTAGGGCGCTCTGCGACGCCTATTCTCCACAGGAATCTGTCATGGTAGAGATCCTCCGGAAGCTGGCATCTCTCCATCTCTTCATGGATGCCCTCTACCCACCGTTTGGCTGGACGCCCTCTCCGTCGCCTACCTGGGGGGACCCACTCCAACACCTTCTTCGGCAACCTGGTATCAGCCATTCTCTGCACATGCCCATACCATACCAATTGCTTGGTCATGATATCGTGCACAATCGTCCCCTCAACGCCCATTATCTCTCGGACACGTTCATTCCTGACACGTTCTCTCCTCGAGATTCCAGCCGATCTTCGCCAGAAATCCATCTCGGTCGCCTTGAGCATTTCTTGGTTCCGCTTCTTCAACTGCCACACTTCACTGCCATAGGTGACAATAGGCTTGACAACCGAGTTATAAATCCTCTTCTTGTTGTCTTTGGAAATCCTTTGGTCCCAAAGGATCCCATTAAGCATGGCGATGGCTTTCCTTCCTAGAAGATTACGATCCCGAATGGCCTGATCCAGCTTCCCATCCGAAGTCAGCTTCACCCCCAGGTACTTGTATTGTTCGCAACTTTCTATATGTTGACCATCCTCCAGGACTATGCTTTGCTGAGCACCTCCAACTGACATCTTTTTTGTCTTACGGACACTAACCTCGAGGCCCCATCTGATTCTTTGTTTAGGATATAATTGTAGACTTATATCAATTGATTGTACCGATACCGTGACTCCCCCGAAAGAGACAGTCACGTCAATTTGACCCACCTAGCACCTTGTCTCCAAGGGACTTTTCACAGGATTTTTCCCAAGTTCGAATCGCTGAAGTGCAACTTCTGGGCCTTTTTCCCGTTAATTAAACAACACAACAAAATTTCTCATTCTTCTTTTTAAGATGTTTCTGGGACTCCACAATGACTCTTAGTTGACACTGTGATTAGTATTGACTTAACACAATATTTTTCCCAACTTCCTATGGGAGATTTTTCCCAGGGACAAATCCCATGAAACGTCCCGTGGAGACAAGGCTTGAGGATTTCTGGGGATTGTTAAAAAAAAACTCCCTTTCACTAGACTTTTACTCTTTTTTTCGATTCGATTCCTTACTTTTATTGACGATGTAAATGTGCACCTATATCTGAAGCGCGTATGTACCCAGAGGCGGATCTAGCTGTTAGGCAACATCGGATTTCCTCCATTTATTGCCTCTTATGGGAGCACCTGGTCCCTCCAAAAATCGATACATTTCCATAGGCTTAGATGGGAAAAAACAATGTTGCCAACTTGCTGGACCCACCAATGTACATATATGTACCTACCACATACAAACCGTGGGCCGCGAGTAAATTTAGCTAGCCTCGAGTCAATTTGTCCCGACATGGGCATCCGAGGGTTGAATGTACTTAAATAATTTAATTTCCCTCTCCGGCGTCAATTTCTAAACTGTTCTTCTTCTGGATGAAGTTTTTATTATTTTTGTCTTGCTTCAATGAGGAGCTGTACAAAATATAATTGAATAACAAACTAATTAAGTAAACTTATACTTATTTCCATTCTGGTTTCCATACCTGCATTCGGAGAGTCATCCCATTGCATTGGTGTTCTGCAGGGATCGCGCAATGAATGTCCTGGGTTCAGCTTTTCGATCTTTTTCGATGCATCCCTCAACTGATCCTTGCGCAAAAGCATTTGCTGCATGCAAATTTCCTCCCCGTAATAGATACTCACAACGCCAGGTAGAAGTAATGCGATCATGAATCCTGGTACGGAAAATTCTGGAAAACTCCGAGTGGCCATTCGACTGATATCATGGTTGCTCATCTACAAGAGAAAGTCAAGGACATTATCGACATTTCGATTGACCGCCTGAAGTAAACTGAGACCGATCGGTTGTACACTGAAAAATAATTCTCAGCGTTTTTACCAAGGTCCGTTGGTACCTTCACCATCTCACTTTTTTATACCAATTATTGGTAATTTTACCCAGACAGACTGGTAAGCTTACCTAAAAACCGGTATTTTTACTGTTTTTTCAGGTAAGAATGCCACTTTTATTGGTAATCAATTCCCGGTAACTTTGCCATTTTATCTCGGTAATTCTACCACGGTCGATAAAAAATTTTGGCGTTTTTACCAAGGTCCAGTAAAATTACTGAGAAAGTTCAATAATTTTACCGAGATTTCTCGGTAAAATTATCAATTCCATAAATGGTAATTTTACCAAGAAAAAACTGGGATCAAATAGAACCCTGAATTCTTGGTAATTTTACCCGTTTCTTAGTAAATACACCGAGATTTTTTTTCAGTGTAAGGAAACGGGTCAGTTGCGTTGGTCACAGAATCGTGTTTTTATGCTTAATTGTTGCAGATCAGCTAAAAATAATGAGATCCGTCCAAACTGCAACTTTCTACGTTCAATATTAACCGAGATATCGCCCATTGAAAATTCGGGTTTTTGACGTCATCCAGCGCGGTAGCGACATCCTTGGTTTCTTCCACCTTGATTTCATCCAAGTTTCACGTTGAGTTACCAGTACATCACTGACCGATGAAAGCAAGGTGGAAGAAACCAAGGGTGTATTTAAGGTAGCAAGTTGCAAATGGTTTTGTTCATGTATGTATGTTACAGTTAAGCGCGTTGCGTCATCATCTAATAATGTTATGCTCGGAACATAGCAGACTACCCATTTCAAAAGACTTGCACCGAAAAAATATTTTTTGAGCCACAAATATTAAACGAACATGACTCGGGTATTTAATTTGACATTTTTTTGGTATTTTTGTCCCAAAATGTTCGTAGTTTCCCTCCTATATTTAATATTTAACCCTTTATTGCATAGCGTTGCATGAAAGCAACAAATGGTTTTCAGCTTTATTTCTGTGCTGGAGTATTAAATTGAATCGAAGCAAGAAATGAGTTTTGAGGAACATTTTAAGTCTGATCTCTTTACTTTAAAAAAACCCATAAAAATCGATTCTAACCGACTCTAATGTCGAAAAAATACTGTATAATGTGGATTTTCCCTCCAAAATCAACGAGTAGCTCATGCAACAAAGGGTTAATAGAATTTATTTTTTTGCTTTTTCATCCATGTAGCCGGCAATTACTCAAAATTAATTCCTAAAAAAAAAAAAAAAAAAAAAAAAAAAAAAAAAAAAAAAAAAAAAACTGAAAAGAAGCCTAACCTGCATTGTAGACTTACATTATACTAAAGAATTACTTAATTACCGATCGGTGACTCTAGGGATAATTTTGAATACCGTGCAGAAATATAACGATCATCATAATACTTCATCACGAGTAATATCTTCACTTACGATCCAGCTTGGAACTCCGACAGATGGCATGAGCTCGATGTAATCGCGAATCGTATCACTTGTGTCCGTTGCATTTTTCATGTGCATAGGCAAGAACGTCCGTACATTCAGAGGAAAATGCATGATTTTATAAGTTTCATTACCGAAGAACTTCCTGGTAACGTCGAGGTCATCATACATCTCGAACGTCATTATCCTAAAGGAGAAAAAATGCAGTTTATGATTATTTAACAGAGGATGACCGCATATAGCAGTAAGAGAGAGTAGAAATAGAATCGGGGACATGGGAGATCCAGAGCATGCACCTGGATTATTGGAACGCCAATAATTTATATTATTCGCTAAAAAAATCCTGAGAGAGAGATTTAATGATCACGATCGTACTATAACAAGTTAATAATCGACGCGCAAGTAGAATCTTCAGAAATTGGAACCAGACCCAGGATCGAATGGCGTTCAACGTCAAAAGACCCGTTCCGCATCGGTGCATAATATGCACCATGTCAGTTGATTATCTGATATAATATATAAAATTTCGCTCTCGCCTTCAACTTGGCTCCAGCGGCCATATTGCATTTCCGTGGTCCTCTACTGTAGGGATGCTCGAAGCCGGGCAGTTGAAGTATTTTATTCTTACCTGACGCCAAGGCCCTTATCTTCGTACTCATCAAGCATAGAGCGCCATTCGTGAGTGACTTGATATGTTTCTTCTTGTAGGGAACTGTATTTGGGAATTTGATCATAGAAATCTCTTTTTCCCGTTTTCTCCGGCGACCTCCACGGGTTGTCTCTAAGAAGAGCGTCTTCTACTAAATGAGCAATAGCATCTACTCGAAATCCGTCGACTCCGAAGTCCAGCCAGAACCTGAGGACATTCTATCAGACAAAAAATACATTACAACTACAAACATTACGGACAGTTTCTCTTTTAACATAAATTTCTGGTTCCTCGTAGAAAACTATCCCTGCTTACCAAACTTCATGCTAATCAGTTAGATAGACGCCGAAGTGGCATCTTATCCCACCCAACACGAAAAAGTCTTGGACAAATCTGCGGTAAGAGGTTTGGGGTTATGTTTAAGGGTTTTAAGGTTCGCACTCTTAGAGTACGGGGAGTTTCCTAAAAGGAAGTTTACCCGACATGAAGAGATCAGAGGGAGCAGTAAGCGGGAATATCACTTTATCAAAACACGAACCGAAAATAGATGTTCTCAAAATGTTCAGACGCCATTCATCTCCATTGAGTACTTGTCATTTGAAAAAGAAAAGGAGAGGTACCCGACGATTTTGGGGGTACCATAATCGAAATTCGGAGGGGACCCTCAAAGTGGGACACCCTAATGCTGTCTATATCAACAGCAAAACTCAATGAGCAATGGGTGCATAGCTATGCAGCACGCATAAAAAAATATTAATTTTTTAGGGTAATTTTTTCTTTTGACAGCTGTCAAATATAATACTAATTTAGATATAAATTGAAATTCAGTTGGCTGAATAAAACATGCCACTGTTTTTTTTTTTTTTTTCCAACCTTTCTTTGTCAGTTGATTTTCCGATGAGTACTAGTATCTAGATCTAGGTTTATCTTGTCATCATTAATATGCAATATAAATACTTTCAACGAATTTACCTTCATTGCGTCTTTGACCTTAGGATTGCGATAGTTTAAATCTGGCTGAGAAATACTGAATTGGTGTAAATAAAACTGTTGTCTCTTTTCGTTCCATTCCCACATGGAGTCCCCAAATACACTCAGCTGAAAATAGATGGTCAATTATGAAACATGTAATTTTAAAATAATTGTGCTTTGCCCTTGAACAACGTGACACTCAAAAAAGGCTCATTCTAAAAGTTCTCTCTCAAGAATCATCCACCAGGATTACGACAAACTCTGACAGCTGATTTTAAAAATCACCTTGTGTTTGTTTGTACAATGTATAATGAAATTAGTGCATACGTATCAGTTACGGCTCTGAATCTCTGAAAAATCCCCTCCTTCAGCAGTGCAATTAACTCCGTTGCACTAGGATTGAGTGGGTGTTGGCAGGACGCGAAACTTCCGTGTTTAGCCTTCAGACGATTACCAAATGTTTTATTAATAACATAAGAGGCAACTATGAAGAGTTAATAACTCATGATCTCATATACCTGATCTTGTGTACTCTATTCTTATAAAAACCATCGTTCTTACGCTCAAAGCTCAAATTATACTCTAGAATATAAAATTAAAAGAGTAGAGCACGTAGCGCATACCGTTTGACGCACGAAACACTTCGCGGGGTTACACCGCGATGTATTCAGGGGGCGCAGCCCCCCACTTCGTGAATATTATTTCGATTGTGTGGAATTTTAATGTATATACTAAAAAACTAAACAAACAGCTAGATTAATCCTAACGTTATGCGTTTTGCTTATCTGAATTATCCAGTATTTAGAAGATACGTATACTGCAAGGAACTAAGCTCAGTAAATTTTGAGTTTCCCTTGAATATTTCTTCATAATTTTGAATTCAGCAAGGTAAAGATAGACTTACCCAATTGTTAGGTGGTAAAGGAAGTTGTGTTTCGGGATCGGAACCGTTTGGATTCGCCCAAACATAGAAATCGGTGTAAGGTTCTATTTTATTGATTGATTTTTCAAACCACTCACTTTCATCGCTGGTGTGGTTGGGAACAAAATCTACGATTACTTTCATTCCTGTTCAAAGAAGAGGACATTTCACACCTTAGTATCACTTTATCGTTAGTAGACGAACCACCATGTTTTTAGTACTTCTTGATAGCAATGTGAGGGTGTGCCTGTGTGTGTTTTGTTTTTTTTTAATGAATTTTTTCGGCAGCCCTGGTAGAAGTTTTATGTGCATGTAAAGGTCCACCCGTGTCTATCGAGGGGAAATTTTCAGGACAGTGATTTTTCCATAGTTGGGTCGACAAATTCAGCCTTGACTTTTCGACAGAAAACATTCAGTGGTGTCCAGAATACTAACTGCTATCCATACATACATAAGAGTCGCTTTTATAGTGCTCTCTGGCGCCTTGCGACGTCTAGCCGCCGCAAAACTTAGTCCTCCTACAACCCATGCAAGGGTAGCGACAGGAGGTTTTAAAAAATTCCTAGCCATCCGCTTTAAAAATTCCCATATTCGCGCTAAAAAGTAAATTTTGGACTTTTTTGGTGTGCACATCGTGAATTTTGTGCCCTTATGCATCGAGAAAGTTTAGTGACTTAGGTGTATCTCTTGCTTGCAACAGACCAATTGCATTTTAATTCGGAAATTTAAACCCTGATCATGTTGTATTCAAATTTTCTCACAAGACTACGTTCTCCTTACATTGAAAAAATCAAATTGCCATAACTTCTATCATGCAAATTAATTTTTTTAATTAGGGTTAACACTTGTAAATTTTGTAGTCTCCTAGTTATCAATGTATATATATATCTTCTCTTATATAAAGTTATACGATTTACCCCGCGACCCTCTGAACATCGGTCCCCGCCACGCCGTCCCAGCGCGTCCCGCGCCCTTGATGTTCGTTCGGCGGACCCCTCGCAACCGGGTCTCCGTTCTCCCCGCGGGTTTTCCCGTTCCCACCCCCACGGGGGTTGCTACGGGCCCCGGGGGTGGTTCCGTTTTTCGCCCGACCCTCGGCCTGGCGCGCGTCTTTCCGGTCGCGCTTCGACGTGCGGTCGCGTCCCGGCTATCGGCTCCTTGTCCCTCCGGCCGTTTCGTTTTTTTGCGCTTCCGGGGGGCGCGGTGCCCCTCGGACCGTTCCGTCGGCCGATTCCTTGTAACGGTCACTTCGTACCTCCCCGTTCGTCCCCCGGGCTCGGGGTTCCGGCTGCGGACGGGTCCTACTGTGCCGACGTCCGATAAGGTCGGATTTCGGATCCGGCGACCCGGGAGGGGCGCTGGGGCCCCGCGACCGTTTTCGGAAAAACCGCCACCGCTCCCGTCACGTTTGGCCCGCGGCCTGGGGTTCCGGTCAGCGGGTGCCCCCGGCCGGCCGGCGTCCCGTCCCCGCTGAATTTTCGACCCCGAACTCCCGGGGTGGGCGCGGTGCCCCTCGGACCGTTTCGTCGGTCGATTCCTTGTAACGGTCACTTCGTACCTCCCCGTTCGTCCCCCGGGCTCGTGGTTCCGTCGGCGGACGGGTCCTACGGTGCCGACGTCCGATAAGGGCGGGTATCGTGATCCGGCGATCCGGGGAGGCGCTGGTGCCCTTCGAACGTTTCTGGGAAATTCGTTTCTGCGCCCTCCTCGTCGGTCGATCGGGGCCGCGTTTTTGCCGTGCGGTCCCTTCATTCGTTGCGCGTTCGGCGGAGCTGGCCTTCGGCCGGCTTTGGCGGGGGGGGGGGGGGGGGCGCCGCGAGTCCCTCCGCGTAGGCGTCGCGGCTACTCTGATGGTCTACTCTGAAACGACGACCGGAGCTCGGTCGCCCTTTTGTTGTATACGGAACGAGCGTTTCTACGGCTACCGTCCCGATTGTTCGAGTGTTGCGGTGTTGCCGGATCTTTCTCAGCGGTCGGAGAGTTCTGTTCGTGTACATCATGTGGAAACGGGAAATTCCGCAACTGCTCACATATGTTTTTTTTGTCATTTTATTTTTACGTTATTCATATGAAATTTCCATCCTGCGAATTTCCATCGCCAACTGTTTGGTGCTCAGTCGGGAACATCGAGGTTTCCTTTCTGCAGACTCGCCGCACTCCCCACGCGCCGAAGGATTTTCTGTCAACCCTAGCCCCCCGTGCCAAGCAGGAATCTTTTTAACTCAAACAAATTTTAACGCCCTTATTTTAAAAAAGAAAATCAATAATTTTGTCACACCCCGCCAAGAAAATCATTGTTGAACAATTTCTGGCAAATTCTTATGGAATATTCATGTTAATGTTTAGGGCCAATGCGAGCGGGACCCCTAAAAATTCGATTTTAAAGTTGACATTTTGCATAGGGCTTTTCAATGGTCTATAAAGTGATTTCAGACCGGAGGGCACCGATTTTCTAAATTCGTTTTTTGATATTTGATTTGTATGAAGCTGATTCGTCTAAATTTGAAGATTTCCGAATAGTATCTCAA
Organism: Bemisia tabaci; assembly: GCF_918797505.1. NCBI lineage: Eukaryota > Metazoa > Arthropoda > Insecta > Hemiptera > Aleyrodidae > Bemisia > Bemisia tabaci. The sequence goes on along the minus strand of NC_092802.1, from coordinate 14,151,022 downwards.
GATGATGTCGAATCCATTCACATATTCGGTATGGATGGATTTGTATGCGAATGTTTCTATGTGATCATTCTTTTTTTATATATATATGTTTTTTTCCTTATGGAATTGCTCGGATTGCGGATGGAAATTTTTCCTTGCAGTATGGCAATGAAAACGTCCTTACGTCATTGCCGTACTTCTCTGCTTTAACATGATTTTTTGGAGTAACTATTTCTACGAATCACCTTAACTAAATAAAGTGCCAACGTTTTCAACTATCAAACTATCGACTATCAAATTTCAAACTATCAAAATTTCCAACAATGACAAAAATAATTATAATATACCTATAATGTAATAAAATTTACATGCTCTAATCATTTAATTTGTATTACCTTTATGTTATGTACCTACATGTTATACTATTTTTGTAATAAATTTTGCCAACATGCTTTTCAATTCATTCTGCAACATTTTATTCCCACGTGGTAATAATGATTTATAATGCCTATAATCCATTATAATGCATTATAATAGTAATGCCGTATTATAATGTCGTATAATACATCGCAACGATTCATGTCCTACTGATTATTGATTATTGTGAGATGAATTCTGTTTTCTCTGATTGTATGTTTCATACGTGCGAAGCACGTACGGGTCGCTAGTATATATATAAAAAGTTTTTGCACTTTTTTAGGCAAAATTTTTGTGAATTACGCTTCTACAAGACAATATCAACAATCTTTTTTTTTATTTTCTTACAAAAACTGCTTACTACCTTTATCTGTTCACAAAATCAAGGAGAAACTTGGGTACCTCGTGTATGAATGTCGTCAATCAATTTTTTCAATTCCTCCATTGTGCCAAACAGCGGGTCCACTGCCATAAAGTCGGATATGTCGTAACCCATGTCCTTCATTGGGGATTTGAATAAAGTTTGAATCCATATCGTATCAAAACCGACTTTTTGAATGTAATCTAACTTCTCGTGCACTCCTGTAACGACAATTTTATTCATTGGTCAAAATCAAAATGATTAAACAACAACCATCGATTTCTCTATAGAGGCGTTCAAACAGATCTTATAAATTGCAGTTTCCGTCAAGAATTGTAATGATGTCGCCCAATGAGGAAGAAACACGTTGAACCTACCCCCCCCCCCAAAAAAAAAAAAAAAAAAAAAAAAAAACTTGACATCCTTAAAACCCATGCCTTTTTCTTTAAAGAAAATACAAATTAAAAAGTTACGTTTATTTTTATAATTTTCTTGTTATAATCTACATATCAAGAAGATTTAAATAATATGTGCATGCAGGAAATTATAGAGACATGCATGGGAAATTGAACTTTGCATTACTAACCAAAAAAGATTAACAGTTTACTGGATAGTAGTTTTGGTAATGTAGCATCGCGTCCATGATATTGGACTCCATGATCACCTATAATGTTCGGTTGCTCATCACGTCCAAGATCTTGGACTCCATGCTCACTTTAATGGGGGATAATATTTTAGAAAAATCGAATTGAGCATAGCGTCCAAAATTGTTGGATGCAGGTTTTCTCGGACAACACGCGAGCATATGGTCAGAAAATTTATTACGACATTTTATGTGAAATAAAGACGTAAAAAAGTAATTTCGTAAAAAATTGTGCATTGGTTAGGTTAGGTTAGGTCGGGTTAGGTTAGATTAGGTTGAGTTCAAGTTAGATTAGATAAGAGAGGTATACAATTTTCGATCATGATGAACTTTAAAACTAAGAAAGGTCCACATGCTATTGGACTCCATGCTCAAGCAAAGAAGTGAGAAGTTTAGCTATGAGCACGGAGTTGAACGAGATGAGCAGGCAAGAATATAGGGGTGAGCATGGAGTCCAATATCAAAAGTCCTGAGAATAAGGGGAAATTAACCTTTAATGTCTCCTACTCCGTCGCCATTGGTGTCCTTGAATGAGCGGGTATAAACTTGATACATCGACGCTGTTCTGTACCAGTCTTTTTCACGTGCCTCCAACATTTGGAAACGGTAAACGAATATTACCACCATCCAAACGGCCGCAAAATTTTCGCTTGTAATAATTGTCCTCATTATTGTTGAATCATAAAAGTAATTAAAGCACTAAAACGAAAAACACCGTATTATAAACCCGTGTGCGCAAGTTACACGAAGCAGCCTTTGCAGCTATTTAACACCTCTCCCTGACATTCACAGTTTTGAACGATTTAAAGGGGAAGAATGGTGGTAAAAGCATAAAGGGCTAAATTTTTGCAAGCCCACATTCGTATGTAAAAAACTGATTGTGACGGGACGATAATCGAGAGATGAATGAGGACTACTTAATTGGATATTAGGTGGGTGTAATCTTTCAATTGCTCTTAAGAGGCCGTCTATACATTACGTCACCCAAGTAGGAGGAGGAGGGAGGGGTTAAGCCGATGGTGACGTAAGCTTCCCTGGATGCAAAAATTAGTTAACTGTATTATATTTTTACTCAATTTTTTACGATTTTTTAATAAATAATTCCAAAATCTCAACAAGACAAGGAAATTTGCATTTTTTGATTTCTCAGCCAGTAACTTATTCTATACCCAGCCTTAATTCTTTTCCTTTTTAAAAGCACACAACTCATATTTAACACCCAAGAAAATATACTAATTATATTCTTATAACGCTGCGGACTTTACATATCTACTGATTTTTGTCGATTTCCTGCGTTTTCCTCAGAAAAGAGGAGGGGGGGAGGGTACGCTGAGAATTGCGTAAGTTTTAAGGGGGGAGGAGGTCTTGCAGTGGATGACGGTTGGATACGCTGCGGGAGGGAGGGGGAGGGTCAACAAATTGGAAAAAGTAGTTGATAGGACGGCCTCTAAAATCCTTCCTACAATTTCACCAGAAACACTGAAGGCTTAATTTTTTTTCTGACTTGGTTGAAACACGGCTACCACTGTCAACTTACTTTTGAAGTGTTGTTCATGTAACAAGGCTGTTTCGGACATGCTTTGTCAAGAATTTAAGGGAAATTATGTTTTTTCACTTTACAGGTAGGGATTTATCACCCGAGATGTCTGTCTGGCTCCAAGCCACCTTTAACGGTCAGACTTGATGGGAATATTTACAAAATTTGCATTCTGTATGGGCGAGGAGTATCAAAGAACATTCAATGAACTTGCACGTAGCATTGTCATTGAGTCGTCACACACGAATATCTGAAACATTTCTATGAAAAATTTGGACCTAAAACGCCAAGTTACGGTAAAATTCCAGGTTTTCGTTGGTTCTCCCCTAATTTAACGGAACTTGTAATATTGTCATTGTAACTTTTAGTTTCCAATTCAAATCATATAGAAGTAGAGTGGTTTTATCATCATTAGATTGTGAGATGATTCGGTGGTACAGAGTTAATTATGAACTTTTGTCCAGCGCATTACATTATTCCAGCCAAAACTTCACAAGAATAAAAAATTGGTGTAATCTTAACTTCTCATAGTACCACTTAAATAGGAATAAAAAAAACAACAGATTTTTCTGTAAATTTTGAAGAATGATTACACATTTGTACAAAATTTTCCATCGTCTCAAGGAGCATATTTACTGATAATAAAGTTACTTTTATGGATTTGTCAGAGCATGATTTTGGGATAAGCTTACACGTATTAAGTGGTGAATAATTTGAAGCTTCGACCAAAATAAGAGCCTCAAAACTGAAGACAGCGTATGCACTGTTTTCTGAGTGGGTATACTTCTTAGTCTCTAAGCGGATTATGCTATAATCGAATCGATAAAAGTGACATACTTCACGGGCCTTTTTCATGTATAAGGCGATTTGGATCAGCTCTCAACATCCAAACATTGTTCTCGAGTGCCAATTGAAAATTCATATTCAAGCTCACGTATAGAATAAACCATGCTCACCGTTTGCGAGCAGCGGGCAGTGGCGTGGCGTGAATGATCGATTATCGATATTTCTCCATTTGAGGCTGTAGTAAAGAATCGATTATTAATGTGTTCGTTGCGAACACCTTGATAATCGATTCTTTTCCATAGATTTAAATGGCAGATCAATCGATATATTGCAAAGCACGCCACGCCACTGGCAGCGGGCAATGACGTCGCGTCGAGACATGAGAAGTTCATATAACAGGCTGTAAGAGCTCCACTATATAGAGCCGTCTTACCGGGTCACAAAGAGGGAAATAGTGCGAAACATAATAGGCTGTTCAATTGTTCCTCGTGTCACTTTTTCCTGCAACTTTTTTCAGGGGGCATATCATCAGGAATCAGTATTGTAGACATTGACTCTCGAACGAATGGATGAGCATCAAAATACTCTGAGGGCAGAGTTTAAGCCATATTCATAGACACTTTTTAAACAGCTCTTTCCCTCAATGAAACCTCATACGATCTGCATGCCGTTGTCGTTCCGTCGAACGATAATTCCAAGGCTTAAACTTAAAATTTGGATTTTCATGAAATGAATGAATGAATTTCTTAAAATAAACACCTGATTTTGACGTTCATCATTTCGATGGCGTCTGAAGAGCAACCTTTCACCATGTTTAATGCGAATTTGTTTATATTTTCCATTTTTAAATGTTGGGGCGAGAGTCTGAAAATTTAAATTTGCCGCTCCAAGTGTTCATTGCCGAGTTAGATATTTTACACCTCTGCTGAACTCGCGAAATACAAAATAAATCATGCCTTAAATATCATGAAAATCTCATTAGCTCGATTTAGCATCAAAGACTCCATTAGAGTCATCTGATGAACTCCTTTTCATTGTTTAAACTAACACAGCGGCAGCGCTTTAAACACCCCGGAGGTGTAATACATTCGAGGATGGCTGAACTTCTGCTATCTCTTTTTAAATTAGCACGGTACGGTTTAATGAGTATTAATAAGAAACTAAATAACGAAGTCCATTCATCTGCAGGATTTACAATAAAAAATACAGTCCGTGACGAAGAACAATCAACTTAAATATTGAATCAGTAGTGACCTTTTTACAAGCTTACGAAAATTGAAACCGGGCCCTCAAATCAGTTACTCGAGCCGGGGATAGGAACATTCGCAAGGGCAAAAAATGAAAGCGAATGAATGAATGACCTGGAGATAAAAAAAATATACCTTCAATAATTTTTTGCCGTGTATTGAAAGCTCCTTATCATGAGCCAATTAGTGATTCGGTTCTTTAATTTCATGCCGGATTCCGACTAACTTTAATCAGTGGGTCAAGTGCTGAATAGTTATCGATAGTACCGTTCGATAGCGAGTCAATAATTTTGGTTCAGTTTATGAGAATCCGATGCTCGTGCTTTAGGTGATTCGATATGGACGCCATATTTTGTGTCAGAACGGCATGGCGATATATCGCATCAATTGGTTCCATCTTTTTAGCTACTCGTCATGTTTCTCGAATTTTGAGATCGCAATTCTGTTGTCAGGAGACTAAAGCACTCACTTACCAATTTTAACAAAGAAATTCAACGTAATAAAGGCGTGGTTTTTTTTTAGAGAGAAAATATCGCATTCGATACTGATATCGAAACTACACTCGAATGCGATATTTTCTCTTTAAAAAAACCACGCCTTTAATAGGGTGGTTTCACGATAACTGGATTAGTTTTGTCGCCGTGACAGACAACACATTTTTCGGTTATATTTTTAGTAGAAATGATAATCACTCGAATTTTTTGCTTTAATTGTCAAAAGGTTACATATCATAACGTTTTCTAATGATTTATTGCTCTACTTCTCAACGAATATTATGTAAATTCCGAAAATGTGCTGTCTGTTACGCTGTTACGCGGTAAAAAGTCAGCGTAACAGACAGCACATTTTCGGCCATTTATATATTAAAATTGAAAAGTGGAGCGATTAATCGTTGGAGAGCGTTATAACACGTAACCCTGTGTAGATGAACAAAAAAATTCGAGTGATAATCATTATTTCTAAAAATATGACCGAAAAATGTGTTGTCTGTCACGGCGACATAACTATTCCAGTTATCGTGAAACCACCCATTACGTTGAATTTATTTGTTAAAATTGGTAAGTGAGTGCTTTAGTCTCCTGAAAACAGAATTGCGATCTCAAAATTCGAAAAAAAATGACGAGTAGCTGAAAAAATGGAACCAATTGATGCGATAAATCGCATGCCGTTTTGACACAAAATATGGCGTCCATCGAATCACCTTAACTTAGAGACAGTATGAGAACGAGAAATTAAAAACGCCAGAGACACAAGATACAGTAAGTGACATCTATTTCCCTAGCAAATTTTTTCAGCGAATCGATTTTTGATTTGTTATCGAATGATAATGATTTCGATTCATAAATCCCTATATTGGCAATATGCTTTTTACTATCGATCAAGGTCTTTTGATATTGATTCAACAATCGATTGTATCCATGGAAATGATCACACGTTCTTGATCGGTCAAGGCAACTTGGACAGTGTCCATGAGGAAACTAACCAAACTTTAATGTGCGAAACTTTTTAACGACGATTTTTTGTTACATTTGTTCCAATGCACGAGAGGGACGAATCGAAATTCTTAAAATTTTAGTGATGGTTAAGTTTGCCTCTGTTTTTTGCTTCAAAATTACTCTTTTGTAAGTACCTCTGCAAGTAGTTTTGTAGTCAAACACAAGCTCATTCCTTAGGACTTAGAATAATTTTAAATTTAGATCAATATTTGAGGTTAATTTTTTGGTTAACATTCTTAGCGACATTGTCAAATTATTCCCTGAAATTTCTTTTTCAAAATAAAAATGTAGATCAACATAAAGTAACGTACTTTTGAGCTGTATTAATTCACATTAAATTTATTGAAATCAGTCAACAAGGTCATATTAGTTGAGGAATTCAATGAAAGCATAAATGGTCACTTTCTCACATTATGCGTAGTTTTTGCTACTCCTTGTTTTCTTGCTTTTTCGTAGTAATACAGAACATCCTAAGAGATATGAAGAAAAAATTAACGTTATTACAGCTCAATTGCAAGAAAAAGTTCATTTCGATAGGTTTAAGTAGAAGAATTACACTAAAGTTGTAGTGTTACAAAATCTCGTCACCTTCCGGCCAGAGTATCACAAGCGAAATGCGACGTTTCGAAATTTCCGCGGCCATTTTATTTTTTTGCAGAGAAATTATTCAACAACGCTGTCTAAAAATTTCACTGAATTATTTTTTGTGCTGCCGATAAAATTCAGAGAAATTTTTAAGCATATTCAAACGATAATTTCTCTGTAAAAAAATTAAAATGGCTGCGGAAATTTAGAAACGTCTCATGGCGCTGGTGATTCTTTGGCCGGAGGGCCTTACCACATTTATCATTTTTTTAAGGAAACCAGGCAACATTCCCACTCCAAAATTGTTGCAAATTTTTCTTGTCCATACGAAGGTCATTGCACGCAAAAGAAAAGCGCACAGTGTCAGTCTTCCCGCGGTAATTGCTACACGCACAGGATACACCTATGCAAGGTGTTAATGGCTCAATTGTTAAAAGCACCAAATAAACGTTTCCACCAACCAACCAACCAACCAACAAACCAACCATAGTTACCATAACGAGTGACTCGGTAACCTAGACGTGTAACATTGCCGAGCAGATCATCTGGAAAAAACAACCGCGGGAGGAGTGACGCAGTGCGCTTTTTTTTTTGCGTGGGTCACATCATTCGTACGGAAATTTTCATGGGTTTCAAGTGACTGTTTTGCTTGAATTTAACAATGTATCAATAAAATAATTCTTGCGACGTTCATTTGCAGTCAAGTTCAACTTCCAGTGCACTGTAAAAAAAAACAAAAAAACAAAAAAAAAAACATTGGATCTAGAGTCCAGACTCTTAAAAACATCGACTGGAAAAAATACTCTTGATACCATCAGATTCAAGCTTGAATTAAGAACCAAGCCTCTTAATTTGAGCGGATTTCCTTTTGATTTAAGCTTAAATCTGATTGAATCAAGAGTCTTTTTTCTTGTCAATGTTTTCAAGAGTATGGACTCCAGATCCAATGTGTTTTTTTTCCAGTGTGGCGTTGCGTGCTTTGCGATATATCGATTGATCTGCCATTTAAACCTATGGAAAAAGATCGATAAACAGGGTGATCGCAGCGAACACCTCAATAATCGATTCTTTACCGTAGCTCCAATGGGGACATATCGATAATCGATCATTTGCGCCTCGTCGCTGTCACCTTCATTCACTCATAAATTCCACTAGAATACTGGTAAGGAAAAGCGCCGTATGAGCATTCGAAGTTTGCCAAATTTCCTCCGGTAAAGTATTTATTTTTAAGGAAAGTTATGAATTTTTTTCCATGAAATTTTCAGGAGCTTTAGCTGAAGTTTGGAGCAAAAATATCTGAAAAATTGGAAGAAAAAGTTCCATAGGTTTACCAGGAAATTATTTTTGTTATCAAAGGAAATTTGAAAACGCCTGAAGGTTTATACGACTTTTTTCCTAGCAGAATGGGAGGCTCAATTCCGGGGGGCTACATTTCCAGCGAATGAATATTTGCCCAGAAGGGTTGGAATATTAACTATTGAAAATTCACTGGAAAAAACTCTCCAGATTGGTATGGTATGGGCATGTGCAGAGAATGGCTGATACCAGGTTGCCGAAGAAGGTGTTGGAGTGGGTCCCCCCAGGTAGGCGACGGAGAGGGCGTCCAGCCAAACGGTGGGTAGAGGGCATCCATGAAGAGATGGAGAGATGCCAGCTTCCGGAGGATCTCTACCATGACAGATTCCTGTGGAGAATAGGCGTCGCAGAGCGCCCTAGCGCGCCGTAAAAGCGGCACATACATACAAAACTCTCCAGACTATCCTAAAAAATGAGCCAATATCACTTTAATTTAATATTGTTAAAAGAGAGGGAGTGAAGTTGCATTTAAATGGAGTGATACTGCGGTACCCTCGAAATGGCATATTGTTATTTCACTTGGGTTTTTCTTAATACAACATTTTTTGAGCAGCCATACAGAAACCATCATTGTCTCGGTGTGATTCAACATTTTTGGGAATTATCCTTTTACTCACAATTTTCCCCCGCGAGTACAAAATTAGCATTTTCCTCTTTTTCTGTTTCAGTGTCATCGTTTTTGCCAATAAAAATGTGCTTGCTGTCGAGTCACGCACCATTCCGAATGAAATTGCCCTTTACACAACAGGTTACTGTAAGTTCTCCGAAACACTTATATTTCAAATTGGATGCACATTTGGCATTTCGATGTGTATTTTTAACTGACGTTTTAAGGAAAGAGATTTATTGAGGTCAAAAATAACTGACAGTGCTGAAATTGTTTTGCACTGCTACATTACTATCGATAAAATATTTATCGTTGAGATAGTCTTTGCATACTTTTCTATTCGACTGGAAGTAATAAGAGGGGAACGAGTTGAACAAAAATGAGCGAGAATTAAAGTTTCGTTTAACTAACTATGCGGTTTACCTACGAAAAATTCAAAGTCGAGAATATTCGTCTTTGTCAAACTCAGCTCATTTTGTCTCGAAACTACGCGGGTCTCCCAAAAGGTAAATTTCGGCACATTGCTCCTCTGCAAAAATTATAGTAACAGCAAAACTGTAAAAAGTTTTTCGTCGGTCATACTCTCAGCTTTAAAAAGTTGTATAGTTTTTTTTACAATTTTGACACAAGGATAACTGAGAAACTGAGATATCCTATGTCCTCGCGCCGCGAGATTGATTCATCCACTGGCGCGGGCGGCCAGCGCGAAACGCACATTGGCTCCTACAAACCTAAATGGATACTTCAAGCATTGTGCAATGCGTGAAGTATCCACTTAGGTTTGTAGGCGCCAGTGAGCCTTTCGCGCGCTGGCAGCACGCCATGCCGGGGCACTGTAAATGTGACTTTATAAGGCAACCTTACAAGTATGGCAACTTCTTAATGGGATGCCAAAGGAGTGTTACTGGTTGAATATTCGGATCGGGTTTAGCAGAAAAGGAACCAAGCCACATCAACTATTGCCAAAAACCGGGCAATTTAATTGTTTACATAAAGAGAGCATTTGTGCGGATTCCTTTGAAACGTTTCAGGAATTTGCCCCGCACCATGCAGGAAATTCACTGAAATCTGCACAAAAATGCTGCACAACACGGAGAAAAATGGAACAGCGTTGTGAACATGTTGCCGGCTGTGTCCGGTAAGAATGCGTTGGGGCACATCTAAGGTGGTGTGAACATCTGGGGATGGATGCGTTTAAGGCATGGGCCGAATTTTTTGCTCTGTCCCAACGACATGTGCGGAACTGTGCTGAACCCTTAGTACGCCCGACGAAAAAATTGCCGCAACCACTGTTTCGCCTCGGTCTAGCGCATGCGCATAGACGCCGGGGTGTGTACGTGCATTTTCGAACGGCGCCGCGGCACCAAGGTCGACAAAAATGCTGAGTAACGGTTTTGAGTTTGCGCGAATCTGGTGTCGTTTCTCGTTTGGTCGTTTCTTTCTAATCTCTTTACCTGTGTGTGTGCCTGCGGTTTGATTCGGAGTCGTATGAAAGTGTGTTTTTTGACCCACTGATTTTCCATCAACATAAATAATCTACTCGGGAGGAATAAAGTGAGCTTGAAAGATTCAAAGCTTTTGTGTGCGGTGTGCCAGCTGTGCCTATGATCTCTCCAAGTTTTATCGCGTTTCAGTTCAGCATTTTGTCTTGACCCAGTGACTTTTCAGTGAGTTCTTTCTTCTTTTCACACAAATTCTAATTAGCCTTCTACTCATTCATACATATATTTAATATTGTACATGCAATGTCTCAGCACATGTTATGTTGAAAGGTACGTTTTGCTTGCTCATTTAAACAAAATATACCTTCCAATCAAAGTTTGTGCTGTACTTTTATCTGCCTGATTCTGCATTCTTATTGTGTGAGATGAAAAATAGAATTTGGATATCTTAGTGCTTCCTCCTTTCGTGCCTTGTTCTATACCTATAAGTTCCGCTGTGAAATATACTAGTTACTTGCATTGATAATTTGATACAAAGAAACAACTCATTTATTTTTTTGAATTGAGTCCTGATTATAAATGAAGCCTTTACACAATACCTGCTAAGCATAAATTTAAGCCGCTTTAAGCAGTTTCAGTTAAAAGTAGGTTCCTATGACTCATTACCTCATTTCAGTGAATAAGATTTAAAATGCGCATAACCTCAAATACTCAGTGACGGTTTTCGAGGTATCCTAATTCACAAGAATCAGTTATGTCTCCGTAAAGTGGAAATCATTACAATGGTTTGGTTTTGTGAAATGGAATTCCTGTCAAAAGATTTCAAATGCCCATGCCCTGAATAGTGTCTCAGTCCACAAGATTTCTCAACATATGACCTCATTAGGCCTGCATTATCCTGTTTCGGTGAGTTCCTTCATCTTTCATGTCTCCTTTCCAATGATCTGCTTTTGCAGCATGCCTGTTTCTTCGACATTATCTTTTTTTTCTCTTCTAGGTATCTAATTTTTTATCCCATTTCTCCTAGGTACTCGCTCCGTTCTATATTTTTGTTCCACTTTTCTATTTTTCCTCCGTGATTTTTCAATTTTTTTAAAATAAAATACCTAGTAGAAGTTAACAAGGTCCTTCAAATGTCAAAATTTTCATGTTGATGAGCATGTTTTCCTCCTCATTATAACTTGTAACATGTAACACCAAAAACATTAGAGGAGAAAAATAAAATGGTGAAGAAATTTTAAGATTTTTTAAAGATTTAAAATGTGCTCAGGTTTTTTCTTTTGTTTTTTTTTCATCCTCACTGTTAACAAAAGAATAGAACAAAGCAACCTCCCCCTCCTCAAGGGGTAAGGGCTGGGGGAGGGGGGTCGCCCCTCCCAATATAACGCCTCCGCCCCCTCCCCGCGCTGACCACAGGCAAAACTGTACGTAGGGGCATGAATTTCCGCATCTGGGTACATAGATTCCGCACCTGCGGGGCGATTATTGAAACTATGTCAGCCCGACACGACAAGACATAGCCCTATCTTAACCATGCAATATATCGCAATTCGATGTCTTATCGGGCTGGTTTAAATTTCAATAATCGGCCCGCTGGGCGCATCCGCCGAAACTGTGCTAGGCACATCCGGATGGCTGCGCTCAAGTGCAAAAGAAATGTTGGAGCAAAATCGCCGTCCGGGACCATGTGCTGGAGTCCATCTTCTGGTACTCAGCGCGGTTCCATTTTTCTCCGTGAACCGTTCCCATGTTAAAAATTTTAATGTCCCATTTAAGTTGACACAAGTTGATGTGACTTGGTTCCTCTCTGCTAAATGTGGACCATTTTTCACCCAGTGGCGTGGCGTGCTTTGAGATATATCGGATGTTGGGCCATTTAAACCTATGGAAAAGGATCGATAGTCAGGGTGTTCGCAGCGAACACCTTAGTAATCGATTCTTTACCATGGGTTTAAATGGCAGAACAATCGAAATATCGCAAAGCACGCCACGCCACTGTTTACCACATTGTCAGACAATAACTTAGAAAAGTGTTGCATAGCCGCCCTTGAAAAGCTCAGAACTTGGATCAGAAGGAAACGTCCTGGGCTTCAAAGCCGAACAATTCCGCTCCTACATGACAAATCCGGTTCTCATACTAGGCAATAGTTCCTCAAGATTCGTTTGAAACTTTCAAATGGAAAATTATTTCACATCCACTTATTCTCTGAACTTGATTCAAGATGATTCTTACTATTTTCTCGACTCAAATCGGATCCCGGGGGACAACGCGTCGGTCTCGGTAGCGACGAAGAGGTGATGAAACAAAATATGACCAGTGGCGTGGCGTGAATTGCGATGTATCGACTTTTATGCTACTTAAACCTATAGTAAAGAATCAATTATTAAGGCGTTTGCTGCGAACACCCCTTTTATCGATCCTAGAGTACCTGTATAGGGAGAGTATGGACAGATCGGTTCATGGAGGGCTTAGGGCCCAAAAGTGCAGCCACCCTTCTAACCAACTTCTAACGCACAAAATTTCACTGCCAGTCTGCAGATTCCAATTCTAACCAAGGTGGCTAAGAATGTACATAAACGAGCGTTCTTCCGCAAAAATGAGTAAATTTATGCAAAAAGTAAGTCAAATACGTGCTTTATAAACGATGGTTCGGAACAATTGTATTAGTAAAGCGCTCTGGATAGTTGAAATTCATAGGTTGGCTGCATTTCTGGGCCCTAACTTTATTCGCGGAGACATCGGTGAGGGCCTGATGGATTTTCGGAGTTTCACATCTGTCTATACTCTCCCTATACAGGTACTCTAATCGATCCTTTTCTATAAGTTTAAATGGCATGACAATCGATATATCGCAATTCACGCCACGCCACTGAATCTAACAGTAGATTTTTTGGCTGAATGGATTAAAAAACTGGTGCCAAGCCATAAAAAGCGGGGCAAAAAAGAGAAAGTGACGCAGAAAAGTGCGGAATTTTTGAGACACTGTGTCGATAGTGACGAGGAGGTGATGAAACGCATCAACTACTGTCGGTTGGAAAATTAGACGAAAGAGAGTTCTCTGCTAATGGGATTAAAAAAACTAATATCGCGCAATGGAAATTGCGTGAAACATAAGGCAATTACGTAGATAAGTCAAACAAAGCACTTTTTTTTTAAATTTCCGCTTTCCTGAATGCATTACGGAATGTCTGGAAATGAAATGCGCGAATGCGCAGAAACGCGCCTAGAAATCGGACCCGCGGTGAGAGGTGATAGGTGCAGAAAAAGTTGAATATCCAAGCGCCCCGTGGGTCAAAATTTAAAAAAAAAAATATTGTTCACTTAAAACCTGAGAGTATGACTTCTCCAATATTTTGTATGGTTTTGCTCTATCTACTGTATAACATACACGGAGAAGAAAATAGCGAAACTTACTTCTTGGGAGACCCTCGTAAATTGTTTCGATTCAATGTCAAGTTAAAGTCTCTAGAAAGTTGAATAAGTCAATGAAGTCCAACATCATCCAAAGTGAATTGTTTAATCTTATATTCTATTTCTTTGCATGTATAATAGTTACTTAAGAGGCATTTAATTTCATGCACTTTCAACACTACTCATTCCTTACTTCATTTATTTTCGGACCGCTTTTTGGTCCTCAAATTATATGATCCTGATGAATAATTTAAGGCTGAAATTTCAGGGAGAGCTGTTGGGCCAGTATACCGCAAGAACAACACCGACAAATTTCATAATACCTCCATCAGTTCAGGACAGAATCCTTTCAAAAATGACTCGCTTCGTAGTCTAAAAATCACAACTGAAAGCTCCAAAAGTAACAGTCGAACAGCAACTTTTGATCCGAAGCCAGTCGAGACCGTGCATAATTCAACCAACAAAAGTTCGATTGCAACAACATCACGATCGACTGAAATAATTGGTGTCAGTTTTGAAGGCACCGTGACTAATCCAATCGGAAGTACCATCGACACCAAGAATCAGACAGTTTCAGGCGAGATTAAAACTGCTGGAAACTCAAATGCTAAAGCTGGTCCTAGCGATAACGGCCATGGTTTGGCTGCTTATACTACAAGTTCGGACGATAATGGTCTCAATACAACAATTAAACCTAGCCTGGGCTTAACGAACATCAACGAAAGCTCTAAAAGTAAAAGCAATATCCGCTTATCTGAAGAAGACAGAAGTCTAAAAAAGAAAACTGACGAGAACAGAATTGCTTCTATCATAGCTGAGCCTAACAAAACTACCTTAAACGCTTTTGAGCCAGTTATCTCGCCCACAACCCGTACGACATCCAAGTCAACCCAGGAGTCTCATTCTCACTTCAAACCAACAGAATCACTCGACGTCATTTCAAAAACCGACGAACCTGACAGCAGTGTGACAACCCGTCCTCTTCACACATCGACTCCGCCGAATAAATCACCCTCTATCTGTAAATTAGAAGCATTAACTACGGCTTTAAATTCAACAACGACGCCCTCTATAACTAAGGAGCATGACCTCAGAAACAGCTCAAATTCTGTGTTTGAGAATGAGTCAACCGGCTCACAAAACCGCGAGACATCAACAACGATCGATGCCATCGAGACATCAGTTTTCGGCTGCGTCGCAACCAATGGGCCCCAAGCAAAAGCTCAGTTGTGGTACAAGATGCAACAGACGACTCCAATTTCGAAAGGTATTGAGGTGGGTTCTCCGGGGCAAACTTCTAAGCCTCCGGCCTACATGAACGTAACTCTACTAAAACCGGTTGAAGGGGTTCCTAGCGGGAAGAAACCGGATCTCCAAAGGCATGTGCCCGAGGGGGCGATTATGAAAATCGGCCGCCGGTTGGACGATCCCGCTCACAAATTTTATGAAAAACCGACGGGAAAAATTAAAATTACTCGGCCGGAAATCCAACAGCAAAAAGGTGGACCACGGCCCGGGTTCTCTTATGCACCAACCATGAATGTGGATCATTTATCGACTTATAATCCAAACATTGATCCAGGAACCTACTCCAAACCGGTTACCGATCAGGAGGATGTTCTGGAGATCACAAGTCCGGACCGGTTCATACTTTCGACAAAGGACTCCACTCGGAATTCGAGCTATCGACAGGAAACAACGGTGAGTGAGGTGAGCGTTTACGATTCTGAAACGGAAGACTATCTAAAAGACAACCAGGAGACGAAATCGGCTCAGAGGCTGGAGGAAGTAGCGGAAGGAAAACCGGTTGAGAAACCCGAAAGTCACAACGAGGAGCTACCGGCTGATAAGTTTGAGATTCGAGAGGGGTTCAGAAAACCTGGGAGTCAAGATATAAAATCTTTGGTCAGAGGGCCCGTTGAGTATGGCAGTGAGGCGGTTACCGAACAATCCGGCGGGTATGAGGAAGAACCACCGGTCAGGAAACCCGTAAGTTACGAGGAAGAGCTTTTGGCTGAAGACCCTGGAACTGGCGAGGATGATTTTCCGGTTCAGAAGCCTGCAAGTTACAACAGCGCTCTTCCACGTGCAGAATCAGGAAAAGGTCCTTCTGACATGGCACCTATCAGCTATGAGGACGAACCTCCGGTGAGAAAACCGGAAACTTACGATGAAGAACTTCCGGATCTTGCATTTCACCACCGTGAACTACCATTGGAAAACCTCGTGAATAAAAAAAATGAATCTCTGTTCAAGGGTTTAGTGATAAACAACACACAATCTTCGCTCAGGAGACCCGAAAGTTACGGTAGCGAATCTTCCGGCATTAACTCCGGAAGTGACGATGGTGATCCTCCAAATGAAGCATCCGGAGGTCAAATTTCGGATGGAGGCCATGAGACAGGATATCCGGTTATAAAAGCCGGAAGTTACGGCAGCGAGGCTCCGGTTGGAGGACCCGCGAGCTACGAGGGAAAAACCTCTCCTCAAAAATCTGAAAGTCGAGGTGAAACAGCATCGCGTGAAAATTCTGGAGGTAACAATGAAGAGCCTTTGGTTGAAAACTCCGGAAGTTACCCGGAAGACACTGAGTCTGAGACACTTAGTTTCCAGGAGCCGGAAGTAGGAAGGGTGTCTGATGACTACGAGTATGCGGATGAGGACTCTGAAAGCTATCCGGACACCATGCAATATGCTGGAGTTCCACACTCGCGTTCAGGAACACAATCTGGAGGTAATATTAATATGGAGGAGGCAGTTTCCAACATAGCTTCCATTCCATGTCCATCGGAGGTTCCGGAATCCGGAACTTTTTTGTGCCGATTTCTCCCACTCTACAGTGGAAAAAAAACACATTGGATCTAGAGTCCAGACTCTTGAAAACATTGACAAGAAAATGGACTCTTGATTCAGTCAGATTTAAGCTTAAATCAAAAGGAAATCCGCTCGAATTAGGAGGCTTGGTTCTTGATTTAAGCTTAAATCTGATTTAATCAAGAGTATTTTTTCTTGTCGATGTTTTTAAGAATCTGGACTCTAGATCCAATGTGTTTTTTTTCCAGTGTATGACCGTCAACACTGCCAGGATTCGTTTTAAATGTTTTCAAAAGTTTCAAGAAAGTTCCGGAAAGTGCTAAAGATCCGGAACATTTCGAGAATTTCCAAAGTTCCGGGAAAAATTCAGAAAAATCTAAAAAGTTCCGGAACTCGGTACTTGTTCCGGGAAATAGGAGCACTGGTATGTAGCAGTGATCGCGGTTTGATTGGAGAATGAATCGCGATTTTACCAACGTTAATTTGAGAAAAAAAGTTCGGTCATATTATGAATCGAATGCACGGTGCTCAATGTCGGCTGCATTGTTCGGGTCATGCGACCCCTCCCTTGGTTCTGGGGACCGTATCCCAGGTTCATGCAACCGAGCTTTTCCGTTAGTTCTGTTCGATCTGAATGCTCGGTTGCACGAACTAAGGATACGGTTCCCAGGACTGAGAGGGCGGTTACATGAACCGTACAGCCGATATTGAACACTATCCCTAGTAGCATGATTCACTTTCCCCTTCCTAACAAACGTATAAGGAATTAATACCGGTTATATAAGCACCATTTTAACTAAAGTTTATGTATCGTGTATATAAGTTTTATATAAAATGCCCATGAAAATAATTATTCATATTTTCAGAAGATAACGTTTATATAAAATTCATATAATTGAGGAAGGGTTTTTATAAATTTTCTTTATACGCATAGTATCCTTTTGCTTAATTTGCTTAATATAACTGTTATATAAATGACCTGAATGACTTTAACGTAAACCTATCTCATTTTCATGAATGATGATGATGATCTCATTTCAATGAACACCCTCGACTCTCAGACTACGTGGGATAGGTATTATTAGAGGTATTAGTGGCTCCGAGACGAGTTAAAAGGGGATATTTCGGCACACAATCCGAGGAGCCCTGTTACCTCAGTTGGTAGCGTGTCTGGCTCATAACCCTGCCCAGTTAGACAGCAATATTTTAAAAATATTTTAAAAATATTGAAATTTAATATATTTTTAAAATGTTTTTCATGTATTTTTAAAATATTTTCAAAAGTACTTTTGAAATACAATCAATGAATATTTTTAAAACATTTTAAAAATATATTAAAAATATAAAAAATTAAATTTTTTAAAATAATATTTTATAATATTTTTAAAGTATATCATAATTATTTTTGTTAATATTTTAAACATATTATTAAATATTATTTTAAAAATTTTAATTTTTTTTTAAAATGTTTAAATTAATATTATAAAAATTTAAAAGAAAAATGGAAATGAAAATAATAATAAATAAATAACATAAATACATCGACATAAATTCAAACTAGAAAAAGGCCCAAATAATTAAAACTGGAAAAAGACGCAATTATAAAGTTAAAAAAATAGAGAGAGAGAGAGTTAAAAAAAAATAGAGAGAGTTAGAAAAAATGATAGTTAAAAAACATGATAGTTAAAAAAAAGAGAGAGCTAAAAAAATGACAGAGAGTTAAAAAAAATGAAAATGAAAAAATTACATCATTAAATAAAAAACAATAGATAAATAAATAATAAATAATAAAGTCTGGTAAAATATCATAAGAATCCGTCAATAAACAAACATATTACGGACTCAGAGGCCTGCGATAGTTAAGAAATTGAATTTAGGGGCCCATCCATATCAAGCCTGGCTGGTCTGGTGGTAAAGTACTGGACTTCGGATTGCAACTCCATCCCGAGGTGTGGGTTCTAATCCCGACTAGGACGCCGCGGATTTAAGGTAAGTCACAACTCTACGATGATCCACCACCTGGTAGTATCGCATATGAAAACTTGCACACTTCATAACTACAGTGCGCTACCAGCCAGGAAGAATAATGAAAATTCATTTTATACACTGTTTGAATTTGGTTATATAACTTTTATACTAAGGGTCACATAAAAAGCGTATTGATAATGTAAACTTTTAACTAAAAAACTTTACATCCATTACATAAACAATGAATATTCTTTAGCTTGTGGTTATTTACGGTTTATACTTTTAAAAACAAATTTTTTATATAACTCTGCTACTAGGGATACTTTCAGTTCATACACTGGAAAAAAAACAGCTTGGATCTAGAGTCCAGACTCTTGAAAACAATGACAAGAAAAAATATTCATGATTCAATCGAATTTTTGCTTAAATCAAGAACCCAGCCTCTTAAATTAAGCGGGTTTCCTTTTGATTCAAGTAAAAATCCGATTGAATCAAGAGTATATTTTCTTGTCATTGTTTTCAAGAGTCTGGACTCTAGATCCAAGCTGTTTTTTTTTTCCCAGTATATGACTGAAGTGTCGTCGAGCAGAACATGACGCCAGTTCTCCCATTTACATCACAACTCTGCACACCATGAGTTAGGAGTGTATTTGCGACTCTCCTGATGCGCTCACCGTGATTTTTGAGTCATTTTCTCCATGAAGTAACTCGTCTTTTTGTTCTAGCTATAGTTTGCTACAGGCCGATCAAATGGGAGAAAAAATGTGTAAGCGCCTCACGAGGGTACCCCCGTGCTATGCACGTGCCGCACATTTCTCACGCAGATCGTGAAGTTGAGAGTGTATCTCAGATTTTCCGAATGCGCTCATCATGATTTTTCAGTCATCTATGAGAATCGGCTCTTTTTTTCCCGAGCCTCCTGGCTCTTTTTTTTTTCTTTGCATGAAGTTTGCGACGGGTCCATTAGCAAAAGCGCAAAAAATGGACGTATTTCTATCAAACGGAACTATGTGCACTAAGACATGAGCCCTGAGACCCATAGGAATGCACGCATAACAGGGCTCACGTCATAATGCACATAGCTCCGTTTGATAGAAATACGTCTAAATAAAGACCGGGCGAGACGTGCGTCATGGAAAGGATTTTAGACCTCGCTCCGCTGTGGCGAGGCGTGAGATCGACTATCGATATCTCCCCGATTGAAGCTGTGGTAAAGGATCGATTATTAGAGTGACCGTTGCGAACACCCCGTACATCGATTCTTTTCCATAGGTTTAAATGACAAGTCAACCGATTCATTCCAAACCACGCCGCGCCACTGAGCCTTTCTGTCGTGCTTAGGAAGAACGCCGTATAAACATTCGAGAGTTGCCAAATTGCCTTTGATAAAACGTGTATTTGCGACTACATTCATGCATATTTTTCCTTGAAATTTTCAGATATTTTAGATTGAATTGCGTGCAAAATTGTCTGAAAATTTTGGGGGGAAATATTCACAATTTTCCTAACTAAGCCGGTTTTTATTGAAGAAAACTTGGCAACGTCTGATGGCTCATACGGCGTTTCTCCTTAGCACGGCAGCTTTCTGGTATGTCCTACATGAGAAACGTGCGATTCACCCTGCGGAAAGTATTTTCAGTCTTTTAGCCGTACCTTTTTCGTGCGACGCACCCATTGTGCCATTATTTTTTTCCCACTAAAATAGGAGGACTGGATCTGGCAGACGAATAATGGCCGGATTGACGTACTTTCAGCATGAATTTTAAAGTGACGGACGTAACGGGAACACGGCGTGATCTCCTCATGATCTCGGTGAAAGGTCTACTGGAATTGCCCTTGTCTCTTATTTGCAAATCCATTAGCCCTTTGCCGTAGTGAGGCAGATCCCTAAAAAAGTCGCAACACTTGAGCAGACTTGGAAGGTAGGAGTGGATTTCTGACTTTTCTAGCGCGCTCTTGATCAAAAGCCACCCACTTTCGAGCTTCGCATAGAGAGAAAAAAACGCGAAAGTTTTCAAGCATTGACGTTGAGTAGTTTCCCATTTAAAAAATAAAGTATGAAAGGAAGTCTACAAGGTTTCAAACCGAGATACGCGGTTTGGTAGTTTCACTGTCGATATGTACGTCCTTGCTCAACACGGATAACGAAAACGAGCTATGAAGATGACAAGATTGTAAGCTTACTTTTTGACTTAAAATGTCTCTTTTTCCCTTAGTCTATTTGAAAAAAATGCGTAAGTCCAATATTTCAAAACAGATCCAACGTAAAGGTTTGCCAGAGAAAAATAATTTCAAAGCGCGAAAGCGTGTTGTCGGCCCATCCTTTGAATATTCCGGAAAATTTTCAGTCATCCAGCTTGACAAGGACATCTATTCTTTGCCTTTCCTGTATATTTTGGTTTTCAGAAAATACACCCTTCTATATTTTCGAAGAAAAATCTCGGGGCATAAAAAACGCAAGTGCGGTGTTCTGAATTGGCCGTACTAATCGGTTCACGGAATCGTGCTCTCGGTTCTAGGAACCGTGCATGCAACCGAGCTTTCAAACCAAACCAACCCATAGAAAAAGTGCGTTTGCGTGCGAGAGTATAGTTCCTAGAACTATGACAGCGCGGTTACAAGAACCGAATAATACAGTCTATGCAGAGTTACGCACGTCCGGTTGATACGACAGAAGTTGTTTTTTCAGTGTGTCAGAAACAGAGATGCAAAATAAAACTTAGCGGAATGGAGTTTTATTTTGCAGTGGGATTATTTGTTTTTCATGAAATGCATAGATTTTTCAGGGGCTGCGTATGCAACCCGCGACAATTCCCCGAGAGTCCGTTCAGTAACTCCCAAATTCGTCTCAATATTTTTTTCCCCCTCAAAATTTTCGAATCCAGATTTTGTTTCCATGCGTTTGACAGCCTATTGTGAGTAGAGTGCTTGTATAGGGAAAGTACGGATCGTCGGAATATGAAGCTTTCAGAGCCCAAAATGGCAGCTTACCTTCGAAAACGAAAAATGTCACTGCCGATCTTCAAATACCTATATCAAACTAAGATGGGCCAATTTAAGACTGTTTAAAAATGGAGCGTTTGCCCGCAAAAAGGAGTAATTTTATGCAAAATCTAATCTAATGTGCTTTACAAACGACGGGTCGTAACAATTTTAATAATAAACTACTATGGATAATTTGATCTCATATGTTGGTTGCCCTTTGTGGGGCCTAACCAGGGCCTAACAAATCCATGACCTAACCTCAAAATTACCGACACGTCCGTACTCTCCCTATACAGGGCGATACAGGGTTAAACGGCGCGTTTTGTTCGAAACACCAAAATGTTTCCTTTTTTTCTTGCTTTCTTTTACGCGATTCTGAACAACCAATGAGACAGCAACTTCCAATTTCAGGTTAGAAAACAGCGTTGCTTTTCTGAACAACACAAACACGACTTGCTTTGAGCACGTTGCAGTTGTTGTACAACAATGCTGCTGTAGGGGCTCCCAAATTTTCCGCACGAAAAAAAGCCTCGCCCCCAAAACACAAAATAACTTCGAACAAAATGCGATTGTTGCTTGTTTTCACAACATGATGCGAGTGTTTTTTTTTTAGTTTTGAGGTGTTTTATCAAGATAAATTACAGAACGATTGATACATATATACGTATATAAATTTAAGAATGTTATCATGAAATACATTTTCAATCTCAGACGAGGAGACTATATACTGATAAGAACTACTGCGGGCCGATTCTTGAAACTGATGGACAAAGCGATAGACAAAGAAGACATAAGGAGTATAAAGCAATCCTATTGGTTGAAATGGGTGGTTCCTATAGACTAAGAGAGAAAATGATGGACTAACTATCGGGTCTCTCGTGGGTTGCCGTTAGCTAGTCCATCGCCTAGTCCTTTGTCCATTGCAACCACCCGCTTCCACCAATAGGATTCCTCCATACACCTTTTGTCTTCTTTGTCTATTGCTTTGTCTATCAATTTCAATAATCACCCCTCAGCTCTGAGAGCGAGATGTCAATAGACAATACAAATTGATACAGCTTATCAATGATACAAAAGTGAGAAATTGATTATATTTACAATGGGAATGTTGCGAGTGTTGCCTCCAAACAAAATATGACTCTTGTTGCTTGTTTTCGCAACATGTTGCGAGTGTTGTCTCCGAACAAAATACGACTCCTTTTATCATGGCAACTTATTTTTGCACAAATGCCCAGGTCCAGAGGACGAAAACCCCGAGTACCTAGACGACTCCTCCCCGTCGGAAGACAAAGAAGACCACGACGCCGAAGACACCCCTCCAGCCCACCACCGCCCCGGCGACAACCGGCGACAGATCCAACCACCCCACCTCACCAGCGTCCAACCTCCGCGCCCCAGACCCGCCTACTCCCAGATCCCCGTCGACAGCTCCATGCCCGCCCTGCCGACCCCGTACCGGGAGCCGGCGGTTCCTACCCGCGAGGAGGGGGGGCGGGACCGGGCGAGCTGGATGCCGAGGCCACCTCCTCCGTATACGAAGCGGAGACATAGGGTCAAGGCCAAGACCCAGGTCAAGGGGAGGGAAACTGGGGGTGGGGAGTTCGAGGAGTACGCGGTGGATCCGGTGGAGTCGGGTGGTGGATCCGCTGCCAAAAAGAGGGTGGAGCAACGATCGGGGGATGCGACGAGATCCAGTCAGCAGGTGCTGGTCGGGAAGCATCAAGCCTCAGCCTCGGTAAGTTGAAGCGGGAATCAGCGAGTTCGAAAACACACCAACTCGGGTTTTTTTTCGACTTTCTCTTTTTTACGGTTTAGTAACACTTGTGGATAGAAGCATCTGCACGCAAAAGGGAATTTCGAAATTGCAATCGGAAGTGCTCGAAACAGCGACGGGAAAAGGGAAAAATCGAAAAATATCATTGGAAATACCAATTATTGGCCATTTCAAGGGAAACGGGTGACCATCCGATTTTGCGGTTTTCTTTTTTCGGTTCAGTAGGTATACCTTGAATCAACAAGTTATATAAATATTCAAGCGTTATTCAGGTCGACAAATATACATTTCTCTGGCAGACTATGAAAAATTAGTATCTGAAAGTCGGTGAGAACGAAAACACACCGACTCGGAAATTTTTAAACGCTTAATTCTCTGTCATCAAACATGGTGTATCGATTTCAACTTGGTGCTTTACAAAGTCTCTATATACTTGTCCTTTGGCACCAACAAGGTTTTTCTTAAACTAACTTCTTCGCCCGCTGCGCAGTTTTAGGTGTTTCCTGAACAATCTTTTTCGGTTTCGAGTTGGTGTGTTTTCGAATTCACTAATTCAGTTGTCGTGTTCAGTCATTTCAACCGACATCTTTTCGCAAGTTATTCTTGTTTTAAGCCTCAGTCGATCAGAAATGCTGCTACGCTAAGGAAAAACGCCGTGCGAACATTCGAGAGTAGTCAAATTCCCTTCATTAAAATGTTTATGTTTGAGGAAATTTATTAACATTTTTCCTGGAAATTTTCACGAACTTTGGGCAAAAGTGCGAGCAAAAATACCTAAAATTGAAAGCAAATATCCTTAAGTTAACTGGGAAATTTGTGTTTTATCAAAGGAAATTTGGTAACGCCTGAAAGTTCACACGTAGTTTTTCCTCAGCAATTAGGCAGAATGGATCCCGCGAACAGTGCTCGTGCTCTTCTCATAATGGTATACAGAGTGAACTGTATTTTTTGTCTTACCTCGGAAAAATCACGGCAGATTCGAAGCTGTTCATATTAATTTACCCGCACACAACAACCAGTGGAAAACTAGCAACGTCGCATAATTAGGGTTGGATGTTTTTCGCCTCACCGTCGATGATGAGAAAATGGGTCACTCACTATCCGCACGCAATGGAATGTAATATTAGCGCGCGGCAATCGTGATTTTCTGCCATCGAGTCGAAGCGATGCTGTTACAGGCGCTCTGAGCAACTATTCCACCACGGAGGTATTGCACAGTATCAGATGAAAATGAAGGCGCACTAGAGTATGTGAATTATCTGGTATCATTTACCACCGTGCACTATGGTCCAAAACTTAAGAATAGGAAGAAGTAAGTCGGATAATGACTGAAAGATTACGAAAGTTTCGTGACAGATGTTTTGTGCGTCGCTAATTTCGAATTTGATGTCAAATTGCCTACATTTTAACACCCTGACCTATGAATTGTGGGCAAATTTAAGGCACGCTGCGGCACGACGTGCTACCAGCTTGAAACGCGCACCGACGCCTACAAACCTAAGGGGATACTTCAAACATTGCGCGATGCGTGAAGTATCCTCTTAGGTTTGTAGGCGTCAGTGCGCGGTTCGCGCTAGTAGCACGCCGCCGTGTGGCGTGCGGAGTCCATTTTTATCGTGTTCTCCTGTTTCGATTTTTGGTAATTTGGTATCAGGTGATACTTTTGGACTGGCAACTTGAATTTCAACTTGAAATTTCAAAACTCGAAATTTCGAGTTGATATTCAAGTTGATGAAAAATCAGTATCTGAAAGTAGGTACGAGCGAAAACACACCAACTCGGAAATTTTTAAACGCTCAATTCTCTGTCATCAAACATGGTGTATCGATTTCAACTTGGTGCTTTACAAAGTCTCTAAGTACTTGTCCTTTTGCACCAAAAAGGTTTTTCTTAAACTAACTTCTTCGCTCGCTGCGCAGTTTTAGGTGTTTCCTTAACAATTTTTTTTTCCGAGTTGGTGTGTTTTCGAACTCAGTAATTCAAATAAGATCCCTCCATATCCTTTTATCCTCAATTGCTTTGTCTATCAATTTCAATAATCAGCCCGCTACCGTTCTTCCTTAGCACGGCAGCGTTGTTAAACTCGGTAAGAAACCCCACGCTGACGTCATCAGAGACTTTCGGTTTATTTTTCGCAGCAATCCATGGAGCTTGCCAATTTTCCTGACGGCGGGAAACCTCGGAGGCGGACCCTGGAGACAGACGTGACGTCAGAGAACGGTTGGATAGACAGCGATTTTCTGGAGGGGCCACGAGGCCCAAGAGGAAAGTTCAACTGCAGCCAACTGAGGGAGGCCCCAATGAACTGGACCCCGGAGCAACTCCGAGAGTGGCAGAGCAGATCCAGAGACTCACTCGCATTGGTACATATTTTATTAAGTGAGTTCCAAACAATGACTATCACACGAATACCTATCTTTAAGGGCAGTGTCCATTCTCAGAAATCAATTTTTGGTGGTCGTGTTGGTCTATGCTGCCGCGCTACGAAAAAAACGGCGTATGTGAATTTTTCCTGGTAAAAGCGCAATTACCGCGGCAAAATCTGGCAGCATCGAAATTTAGTTACGTTCCTTCGCGCGGGAGATGAAAATATGACCGAACTTTTTTTCCTGAGTATAACTGATCTTTTTTTCGGTGCCGTATTATGATTCTTAAATATGGGCGAAGTGGCTTCCTAACAGAGTTCGAAATTCACCTTTGACTTTTAGGAGCCATGTGGCGCATCAAGCCCGCTTTTTAGGCGCCATTGAAAGTTTTTAGGGGCAAAATTGACTTTTTGCCTATAAATTACGGCGTACTAGTGAAAGATAGACGCAAGATGTTTTCGTAACAGAAGTAGTAAGTAGCTGTAACTTGGGGAAGACAAAAGCGTCTGTCCGAGATGGGAAGGTCCGTGGAAAGTCGGAATAATTAGCACTATTTTGCAGGGTGGGGGTGTCTCGACCCTCGTCAAGTGTCACTTATCGATGTTTCGCGCACGCCGCAGCCACCGCACAGGAGGCTATGGGCCTCGGAGCGGCGGTTTTTCCCGGGATATGAACCTGGAGCCGCAAATTCCTGTGCTAGGCGCCGAGCTGCGCGATGCGGCAAGCGACTCATAAGGAGTCAGCCCTCTGTGCGGTGCGCCACGACACAGGGTTGGTTCAGTGTCTTCATCTCTTACAATGGCTCGAACGCTACCCTTGTTTCTACATAGTGCAATTAATTCCGACTTTCCACGGACCTTCCCATCTCGGACAGACTTATAAGAATATAATCGTGAAGAATGGAAAAAGCTTTCACTAGTGTTGAAAATTCTGAGTTTTTTCAATTCAAATAGATTTATTTTTCTTACTTTATGTGACTTCCTGTGAAAATTCAGATTTTTAGGGGCCACGTTGGCGCAGAGCCTTCAATTTCTAGGCGCCATGGCCGATTTTTTAGGCGCATTTGGCGCGTTGGTACCTGTGAGTGTCGAACACTGCTTCCAAAATGCGGGTTTGATTTCAGATCTCGCGGTGTGGCGGCAGAGTTATTGGGAGTCGAACAAAGGACGGGGTGCTGCGTTACCGGCTCACGTTGACGGAGTTACCGGTGCCGCCGGAGAAACCGAGCGTCCCCGCGGAATTGGTTGACACCCGCACGGTTTTCGGCCAAGAAACGCCCGATGACTCCCGCTTCGTCGACGAACTTATCGAGGTCCAGCAGGCCTATCGCCGTCTCCACCAGGCTGTTGAGTTTGACGTCAAATCTAAGGTATGGCAAACCCCAGAGACATTACTGCCGTGCTAAGAAAGAACACCATATGAGCCCTCAGGCCTTGCCATATTTCCTTCGATAAAAACCGAATTTACTAGGTAAATTGTGAATATTTCCCCCAAAAATTTCAGACAATGGACCACTAGACAAGGTACGAATTTCAGCATTCTGATACATGTTTCGTAACTAAAATTTCACGTAGAACGCGATGCGCACAACAAAAATTACCGCAATTAACTCCTTACGAAGATATTTAATGATTCTAGATGCGTGAATTCAAACCACCCGCTCATGAAAACTCAATGCTCTACGTGATTCACATCGCGCGCTAAACGTTATCATGACAGTCTCTGCGATATACAAATCTGGCAACCTCGATCTTGACGCTTTGGCTCAGCTATAGCAAATTGCTAGTAGTTTGAACAACACATGGTGGGCAATGAACATTGCTCGATTGAGAAGCTTTCTGAAACCGTTGTAACACGCGATTTGACTCACGTAGAGCTTCGAGTTTCTTGTGAGCAGGCAGTTCGAATTCCTCATAACCAATGTGAAGTAAAAACGTTAATATCTTCGTTAGGAGTTGGTTTCAGTAATTTTCGTTGTGTGAATAGATTTTTACGAGAAATTCTGGTTAAGAAACATGTATCAGATTGCTTAAATTCGTACCTTGTCTAGTGGTCCATGGTGAATATTTCCCCCCAAAATTCTCAGACAATTTTGTTCGCAATTTAAATAAAATATATTTTCATAGTATATCTTTCAATAATATGTTTTCACTATAAATCTATTTTCATACAATTTTCCATTTCAGAAAAAAATTATGAAAGACACTGCGAACTCAGGTCATTAAACACTCCCAGAAAACAACTTTGTGTGTTCAAATTCTCCATTATTAAAATGCCCCTAGAAACCTCCAAAAGAGTCAGCGTGAGAATACAAATACGATGATGGAGCGCCTGCGCACATACAACTATTCGTTCTCTAAAGTTGCCCCAATTGCAGATATGGGATTAGATGAAGGCGCTTTGGTTCGTCATTCTTGAGGCAGAGTATACATTCTGGACGTGGTAATTGATTAAAAAATTGAGCTACAAGCAAAGTAAACAAGTAAAATTTCAAACTGCATGTAGATGAGAAATAATATAAAACTCACAAGAAACAATAAAGCAAACGTTTCGACCGCCTACAAACTGCGATCTTCTCCAGTGCATTAGGAACAGCCAGTGGAATCATTATACAAAATAATAAAAAAATAATAATTTTTTTTTACAAAACTATATATTAGCAGACTACGCGAGAATACTGTTTCTTGTAAGTTTTATATTATTTCTCATCTACATGTGGTTTGAAATATGCTGTTTATCTTTGCTTGGTTCTCGATTTTTTAATCAATTACCATGCTCTATATCGACGGCGGAAGCCCGCAATCACATTTCTCGTTTGCAGTGTCTGAAAATCTCCACCTCCATGTTATTCTTTTTACATACAAAATAGGTAGTATAGTAAGATTAAAGGAATTAACTTTATTAAAGTAGATAAAATAAGAAATCTAATTCATTCAAGCTTGCCACAGATTTAACTGACAGAGGAGTCATGACTCCTTGAAGTTTTTGCAGAATTTTCTTCGCACAGAGATGAAAAATCACGGCAGTTTTGAAAATTGCCGTTGAGTAATTTTCCGTTTAAAAACTGAAGTATGACAGGAAGTCTGCGACGTCGCAAACCGAGTTATGTGATAGCCGACTTACACTAGAAATCTGAGGTAACGGGTCTTATGTGATCGAGTTTTTATTCTCTCGAGTACCAAATGGCAATGAAAAGGGAAATTGTCAGGAATTTTCTCATTTTCAGCTTTTCCAAATTAATTCTTAAAATTTTTGTTTGAGGTTATGTTCTATTGTTTTGAACCAAACGATACATCGAACCACTGTCAAATACGATCTATTGATGTTTCAAAACAAATGAGCAGGGGGCGGAAAAATACAGGCGGCCCATGGGCGGCATGTAGGTAAATCTGGCCCTGATCATATTTTTTACGTTCGCTTTTACAGTTGCGGAACTTAGCTCGGAAAAAGGCTGAAACGCAGCCGTCGGATACGTGGTTGTGTACCTATGAGGGTCACGGCTGCAATGCTTTTGCCTATTCCAGCACCCAACTGCCCATCTCACCCACCGAAGTGGCCGCGACCTGGTATGCTGAGAGCGAGGGCTACAACTACACTATTGAGCCGGATCTTCAAAGGCATCCTTACGTTGGTGAGAATTCGCACACTGCAAAAAACGTCTCTTGGACCCAGCGTCCAGACTAGCATAATAAGAACATAATTCTTTTGATTCACTTGAACTTTTGCTTGAATCGGAAGCCAACCATCTTAATAAAATCGTATTTCCTTTCAATTCAAGCAAAAACCCAATTGAGTCCAGAGTATCTTTTCTTGTCAAATTTTTCAAGAGTCTGGACTCACTCATATTCATCATTTATTCTTACTTATTTCTTATGCCACGCGATGGATTTTATACCCCAATTTGATAACTAAGTTTATCATGCTACCTGAGACTTAGAGTGTCTTAATCGCTCCTTGAATAACTTTTTTTCTTAGGAATGCTTCGTAATATTTAAGGAGATCCTTAACATATGTTTAATCTTGCAACTTTCAAGAGAAAACACACAAAAATGATGAAATGTAAAAAAATGGAACTCAAAAGTGAGGGAAAATAAATAAAAAATCCATTTAAAATTGAAAATAACCTTAAACAGAGGCCTTAAACCTTAGTTTACCTCTACAAATCATCAATTTACTTTTAGTCCGCTAAGGCTCCTTTTTTGAAGTTTTGTCAAAAACTTTATTTCAATTTCCTGAGTTTTATTTTTATTAATTTGTTTTCAAAGATTAAAATTAAATTTAAATTAAAAATTGCTTTAAATTTAGGCGAGCTGAACAAGCATTTTCACACCAAAAATATGCAAAAATAACTTATCCTAACCCTCTTTGGCATGAATTAATTGTGGATCTCACATTCTAGGGGACACTAATCTATTTCATAGCTTGCATAAAAAAAAAATAGGGTACCAATTTTTTTTCAAAATTTTAAAGTTAAGGGAATCGATTTTTCAAAAAGGAAAAGTGATGGAATTTTGCAAAATCATGGCACAAGGGGAAATGTTCAATTCCTAAAAACCCCGATCATACATTGTTACAAATTTATAACGCTATGTCATATAGGATTAATTATCTCTCTCCCCCTCCCAACAAAACAAAACAAAACAAAAAAAAAATAAATAAACAAAAAAATAAATGAAAATTAATGCCACATTGAGGCGAGCTGTACAAAAATTTTCATACCAGAAATATGCAAAAGGTAACTGTCCGATTCTATTGGCTGGGCTGACTGACAGACCCTCCTCCCAAGCGCTACTCCAAAAATATGCAAAAATAACTTATCTTAACGCTCTCTGGCATGAATTAACTGTGGATCTGAGATTCTAGGGGACACTAATCTGTTTTGTAGCCTGCATAAAAAATAGGGTACCAATTTTTTCAAAATTTTAAAGTCAAAGGAATCAATTTTTCGAAAAGAAAAAAAAAAACTAATGACATTTTGCAAAATCATTGCACAGGGAGAAAGGTTCAACTCCCAAAAAACCCCGAACAAAAAAATAAAAAATAAACAAAAAAATAAGTTAAAATTAATTTTAAATTGAGACGAGATATACAAACATTTTCATACCAGAAACATGCAAAAGGTAACTGTCCGATTCTATTGGCTGGGCTGACTGACAGACCCTACTCCCAAGCGCTATCCCACTACTGCTCACCACGGGGACTTTTGGCTGCTGGGTTTCCCCCCTGGCCCGGTTCGCCCCTCCTTAGCCAACCTGGTTACCCCGGACTCCTCCAGGGTTACCATATTGATGACAAGCTTAGTGCGGACGCTCGGTCGACGCAGAGAACTGCCAACCAGGACTCCCAGCCTCAAACCATCCAGATTACCCGACCTCCAAGTAGCTGGATTACAGGAGCACACCACGACTCCCAGTCGAGGAAACGGTGAAATGCACCGGTATATAAGCGAGCGGCTACGGGTATCGATCGACGTGGCCCGCCGCACCGGTGTGTTGAGTTTGTTGAGTGGTGTTCAACGAACGTGGTGCTCTGCTGGGAGAGGTTAGGTCGACTCAGCCGTGTTGTCGCTCTATGCAGTATAATTCGGATTTAACTTAGCATTGCATTTCGTCGTGAATAACCTGTGAGAGATGGTTCTGGTTTTTCCAGTTTTTTTTTTTTAAAAAAATTTTCCTTTTTTTTATAAGAACCGTATTTTTTCTTTGTTTAGTCTTTTCCCGTTTTCATATTTCTCATTCTACTTTTTTCTCTTTTCAAATTCTCACTTTTTTGTCTAAACCTTATTTTATTTTTTTCCTTTTTCATTTTTTGCCCATTCCTATGTTTTCTCTTTTTCCCTTTTCCCATTATCATTAAGTCTCTGTTTTATACTTGCCTTCTTCATTTTTCATTTTTTACTTCTTCCCTTTTTCGTGTTTTCTCTTCTCAATTTCCTCCCTTTATTATATTTTCCTCTTTACTTTTTCCCCCCTCTCTATTTTTTCCTTTTTTTATTTTTTCATTATTTTTATATTTCCATTTCTTTTCATTTCTTTATGTTTCACTTTTCCTTTTTTTCATTTTTTGCCTCTTTCATTTTCCCTTTTTTGTTTTTTCTTTGTTTTGTTAATTTCTTTTGTATATATTTTTATGTTTAAATTTTTCTTAATTCAATACTCTTCAACATGTTTCCTTACGTACTTTCTTTATTTCTTTCTTTCTTTTCATTTCTCCCCTTTTTATTTTCATTCTTTCCTGTAGTTTCCCCTTTTATCATCGAATAATCGAAGAATCGATTGATTTTTCAGGTCTTTTCACGCAAATGGTCTGGGCGTCCAGCCAGGCGATAGGTTGCGGACGGCATGAGCGCGAAGATGAGGAGCAGGTTGTTGTGATTTGTTTGTACACCCCACCTGGAAACGAGCCTGGGAAATTTTTGGAGAATGTTCTTCCGTAAGTCATAATTCTTCTCAACGACAGTCAACGTTGAGCTATTCACTACTTTCATACGCGGTTATTCATGACATACGCAACGCTTTACGGAATATTCTACTTCCCCTGGTAAAAATTGGCGATAGGAGCTGCGTTTCAAAATACCATAGGAGTTCTTATAGCCGACTGAAGAAGGCGATAGAAAATCATATAGCTGGCTGTAGAAAGTGGAAAAAATCATACGGCCGGGCTACACGAAGCGATAAAAAATTATGCAGCCGGGCTATAGTTCCTTTCGTCGGGCTTTACACTTTATCGCCTGGCTGTTGCTTTTTCGCCATCGGCTCTAAAAGGCTGTAAGAAATTGTTTAGAAATTCGTGTGCTTTGTAAATCCTTAAGTTTGTACGGAATCACCTTAATATTTACAAAACGCACATTATATTTTCCTTTTACATAATTTGTTTCATCAATTAAAATAAGAATAATCCATACAGAGTGTGCAAACATTTCAAAGTCAAGAGTTGAAAAACGCTGACTCTACGAGATTAAATATTAGAGCCTAACACAAAGCGCAGCAGCGGCGCACTGGCGCCTACAAACCTAACAGGGATACTTCACGCATTGCGCAATGCGTGAAGTATCCCTGTTAGGTTTGTAGGCGCCAGTGCGCGTTCCGCGCTGGCTGCCCGCCCGCCGCGCCCCGCCGCAGCGTACCACGGCGCTTGAAGCAACTATTTCGCACCAGAGGTATTGCACAGTATCATACGAAATTGAAAGCGCTCCAACATATTAGGAATGGTAGGCATCCTTCAAAAGTACGGAGCTTTCCTCGCAAAATAAATCAAGATACTACGGCCAAAAAAGAGAGCGGCAGTCCAAAAACTAACTAAGTCCTAGCATCCGTAATTAGTAACGTTTAGCATACACTTTATTGCCAGGCTGTTGCTTAATCGCTATCGGCTATAAAAGGCTATAAGAAATTGTGTTGCCGGCTATAGAAGCTATTGGAAATCTTACAGCCGCCTGTAGGTCTATCGTATTTTGGAACACAGATTCTACTGCCAAATTTTACTAGGGTCCCTTCCTCGCCTTATCGTATCGCTTTTGAATACGTTCCTATCCTTCCACACGTAAAAATCGGAATGGTTTAATGCTTCTCTCACCCCCCTCCCTCCCCTAAGTGTTACGTATTTCATGATCGGCCGCAAAAAAATAACAGAGCGGAATGGTGAATTTCAGCTGGATCAAAAGTGTAAGGTGCGTTGAAAAAACCGCGGGAATCCTCAAAAACTTAGACATCATTCTTCAAAATATTGTTTTATTTTTAAAGTTTTAATCCATCATGCACCACGTTTAAGTCTAAAAATTGTTGAATTCAAATTAAATGTGAACGTCCTGTATGTCAGTACAACAATGAAATATACAGCTCACAGTTTACTGTTTAGGACTAGAGAAGTTTAAAAATATAATTTTTTATCTTAAAAAAAAAGAAGAAAAAAGGGGAAAAAGAAAAAAATATTTTCCCTCAGTATTTTCCCTGCTTGGACCAAGGCCTCTTTTCTCATAGACTATCCCATTTATTCATCCATTTTTTCTGTTTGTTTTCAATCACAGGATTCCTCTCAGCGCAACACATCCCGACTTCGAGGAAAATAACAAGCTAGAGTTGGACACGAATGCGAGCACTTCTTTGGAAGCAAGTCTTGTCTCTTTGCTTTTCCTCCTTGCATGGTCACGATGTTAGCTGAAAAGTTAGAGATAAAAATGTTTAGTACCCCGAAAGAGCGCTACCAACGGATGGAACGAAAGGAAGATCACCGAACTAGGGGAGGGATAATGAAGTTTGCTCGTCTATCTTGGTCAAGGGTTGGAATCAAAAACATTCACAGCATTTCAAAATTTGAGATATAAATAAAATTTTAGGTTAAGTGGATAGAAAGAATCGAAAACCAAGCTAGTATTGAAATTCTTAATTGGAGGGATCATACAACATAAAAACGCGATAAATACTAAAGAAATGCATAGTTTTTATTGGGGTGAAGAGAAAAAATGTCTGGATTTCATATCCGTTGGAACCGAAAATCCGAGAACCTATTATATTGGACTGCATTTTGCAATTTGGAAATTCTGGCTTTTCTGGAAGAACACTTATGTGAATAGGGAAATCAATGGCACATATGTTGTTTTTAGACCGGGCGAGAATTTATGGTTCCAAATTGCAAAATGTACCGTTTAGGTAGAGGTAAAGTTAACCCCGGCTAGATTGAATGAAAACAAAATTAAAATATGCATGTAAAAATTGTAACACTTGCTTGACCGACTGTAGAAGCTTTTGGCTCATATGATAGTCAAAACACCAATAATTCTTTGGAAATAAATAATTATCCTATTCAGAGTTATATTTCTTATCAATTAGGGAAGTTCCGCGTCGATTTTCCTGACCATGTTGTATGTAGACTTTGCTAATGGAGTCATGATCTACAGGCTTGAAAGGAAATAAAGATAGTATTGAAATATTCGAAAGTGGCTGCATGTTGAGATTAGGTACCTACACACATCCACATAGAAGTTTTGTGGAGGAATGAGAGTAGAGTGGAGGCAAAATTCCTTACTGTCGGTAATTTAAGAAAAAAAAAAAAAAAAAAAAAAAAAAAATCGAAAAAAAATCGAAAAAAAATCGAAAAAAGTTAGTGATGAATTGTTTTCCTTCAGTGCTTTTCCTTTTTCTTTTTTTCTCTCTCTCATGTACGATGTGCATAAACATAGGGTTTTGGACTATTCTCTTTTCATTATTGGATTTGCAGATGATCCGAAAACATATTTTTCTACATTCTTAGATATATGCGAGACTTGTACCACTGACAAGTATGCTGCCTTTTGCGATAACTCACAGCCTCAAGTGCTGAATTTTAGCTCGTTTATTTTGATCTGTTAGTGCCTAATCCTGAATGGCATGACTCATGGGCTCTCTTCACACCCACCGAACATTCCAGCCTTCGAAATTGAAACTCAAGTGCAATCACCTATGTCCTCAAGTGCTATTTCTGCATAATCCAACCATACCACTCATGGAGATGAGTGAAATTTTCGCGGAAAATAGCATTCCACTTTGACTCGTTCTGAAAACATTGACACTATTCGAAACAACTCGAGTACCCACAAACAACCTCGAGGTATCTGTAGTAAATAATACGCCTATACTAAAATTTGCATCTTACATTCATCGAAAGATATGCACATTTCATAGAATGCAAATGATTATCTTGGACACATTTGTAAAGGCCCAAAATTAACATGGATGACAGGTAAGCGCTGACTTAAACCCAGGACGTTCTCTCGAAACTCTCCGAGTTCTCTCATGGTCCCTTGGGCCGGATCCTTGGACTAAGCAAATGAAGTGTTGAACTTATCTCTTTTAGTAGTGATTATGATATTACCAAAAACATTTTGAGCAAAACAAATTGCTCGAAGTGCCTATTTGCATTAAATATTCCATCGTAACATGCACATTTTGACACAGAAAAAGTGACAGTAATTATTTTCCAATGATAACAATTAATTTATTTCCGTCTTATGCATGCTTATATCACTGAAATTAAAGCACCATTGGTATAAACTTTTTATATATTTATTTTTTATTCATAGTTTCTAAGAACGCACAGGCAGCTTGTATACTAAAGCGCCTCAGATAAATGGATGGATACATTTCATTCAAATTGCAAGTTTTACTGATTGTTTACAAGTTTTTTTTTTTTTTTTTTTTTTTTTTTTTTTTTTTTTTTTTTTTTATCAATGAACATTTTCTTGGGTTAACAAGATTCAATACATTATGAGAGAAAAAAAGAGAAAAGGAAGAGTCCCTGCTTTTATTTTCGTCAAAGTTCTATCCGTCCGCAAGTCCAATGAATAAGAATTTTTAAATTTCCCGCCAAAGCAAGATAGTGCATACAGTACAAGCAAAGTGCTCTATGGCTTGAAATACCGCGATTTTGGCGCCGATCATCAACAGTCAGGATGGCCGAGCGGTCTAAGGCGCCAGACTCAAGGATTCCCCTTGCCCGTTCCGCGGGTTGAGCGTTCTGGTCCTCTCTGAGGGCGTGGGTTCAAATCCCACTCCTGACACATAATTTTTATCGTGAAATTAATTTTTATTTTGCTCCAAAAGAAGTAGTCAAGTATGGTTGCACCTGTTAGACGATTATATTGTGGGTTTAAATCTTCACTTTTAATCATTGATCCGTAATATTAAGTCGGCGCTCACTGGTCCTCTTTGAGGTCGTGGGTTCTAATCCCACTTCTGACACTTAATTTTTAATATGAAAATAATATTTTTTTTTTATTAAAGAAGAAGCTCCAATGTATTTCTACAGTTGTTTGACGATTATATTGTGTATCGGGAAAATGCTTTATTGTTATTCACCATTATGCCGTACTACCTATCAAACCAGCGTTAACTATGAAGTATCCATACAAGTTCCGTGCTTTGCGGGACGTATCTGAGGGTGTGGGTTCGAATCTCATTTTCGTCATAAAATTTTTATAGAGCATAGAACATTTTTTTAGCTCATTTAACAGTTCTAAAGAAGAATTAGGTTTTTTCTTGTAAATATAAATGTAAAAACTGATATTATCGGGTATCACATGAAATGTACACCGCTTGTGTGTCGGCACTGAGCGTGACCGTCGTCGTAGGCATGTTGTTTTTTTTATTTTATTTCATTTTTTGGTTTATTATTCTTTTTCTTTATTTTGTTTTACCTTTTGGCAAGCGGTATTTTGAGTTCTTTAAACGTGTTCCTTAAGATTCAATAAACTTTAAAATTTGATATTCATGCAAAAAGGGTCTACATGGCACATGGGCTCCTTCCATCGACGAAAATATTTTATTTTTATTTTCTTAATAAATTAGACATCTGCTTTACTGTCCCTTCCTGTATAAAAAAGCATTTACATTTCCGTGGTTGTGTGATGATAAAATTTGGAAATATGTAAAAATCTTAAAGGTCTAGTTTTTTGCCTCGAAAGAAACTCTACACTCCTGCCTTTTTTTTAGGTCTTATTGCTTTTAATAATAGAAACAATAGAGCTGAAAAAAGGGAAACAATTTAAAACACCAAATTTGGCAACTATAAATGAAATTAAAGCCTCCTCCTTAGTTTTCCCTCATCTTCCCAGAATAATATGACTCATGGGTCTTATTGTTGTAATCAATTACAGATAAATCGTTTGTAATGCCAATTTTCGACACTTAAGTAGTCTGTAGTTATGTTAATCAATGTAGTTGAATGACACTTGAAGATATCTCAAACGATTCGCAGAAATTTAGTGTATTTAATCTGAATCCATTCAAGCAAAGGTTTTTTTTCTTTCTAATTCATGAATATTAGTCATGATTCGGATGCCACAGGATATAAATACGTAAATTAGTCCACCCATGAGATTCAATTACTTAATTAGGGCATGCATCTTTTGTGCCGAGTAGGTAAGGTTAAAACATATTCTTGAGAGTTTGAATTATGACGTGAATGGTTAAAAATAGGTTGTATGTTTAGATTCGCGCGTGAAGTGGATCGCACATGCACACACACCGAAAAAATATCATTATTAAAATGAATTCTTAATAATAGTCGTTATAACTAATAGCTGTGGTATTTTCAGCATTAAGCAAAAATTCTTCTCATCCTTTAAAAACTGTATCACACGGTTTTTTTTCTATATTTATTGTAAACACACAATGGAACAAATTGATATAGTCATTTTTATAGTCTGCCTCAATCTTTACAAAGTTGTTATCACGAAACAAGAAACGTATCTATGTATAATGGATCACTAGACAAGGTACGAATTTAAGCATTGTGATACATGTTTCTTAGCCAGAAGTTCACGTAGAGCACGATTCGCGCAACGAAAACTAATGAAACAAACTTCAATGTTGGACTATAGCTCTTTTTTTCCGGCGCACAGTAGTTCGAGTTATACAGTGGCGTGGCGTGAATAATCGATTATCGATATCTCGCCATTTGAAACTATGGTAAAGAATCGATTACTAAGGTGTTCGCTGCGAACACCCTGATAATCGATCTTTTTTCATAGGTTTAAATGGCATGACAATCGATACATCGCAATTCACGCCACGCCACTGCGAGTTAATTACACTGTTAAAAATCGTTGATTCCGTCCGACGGAAAATCCGGAGTGAGAATGAACACGGGAGTGCGGTTCAGCGCGTAGGTGCTGAGACGGGCTGCATGTGAAGTCAAAGCACTCCGCACCGGAGCTGCAGTACGGCCCGGAGTCACGCGCACCTTCTCTCCCTCGCACTAGCGCTATATACTGTCTCTCCTCCCCTTTAAGCCTACCACTCTCAGAATGAAAATGAAAAATTTAAAGAGAAAAAAATAGAAAAAATAATAGAATAGTGGAAATAATAGAATAGTCGAAATTATGGTATAACAGAGACAAAAGAAAAGAAATAAAATAAAGTAAATCAAATATATGATAAAATGAAGTCAAAGACTAAATTGAAGTAAATAATTAGAGGGAGCAAGGAGATGAAGAAAAAAATAAAATAAGGGAAACAACTAAATGATGTTAAAGAATAGAATGAATTTTAAGAGTAAAGTGAAGTCCAAAAATTATGATGAAGTATTAAAAGAAATCACAGTAAATATAAAACAAAGTAAAGGAATGAGAAGTAAATAATTAAAGAGAAAAAAATGAAGTGCTTGAAAAAATAAAATAGAGTGAAGAAAAAATAGAGACAACAAGGAAATAAAACAAAGTAAAACAATAAAATATAGTTAAAAAATATAGTAAAGTAAACTAAATACACGACAAATCCAGGTAGATTGAAAATATTTTAGCGGCCCGTTCAAATCGACGTTAAATACCGTTTTTGTGTCACTTTCATGCATCGTTCGCTATAGCTCAATCGGTAGGGTCGTCGGTCAGTGTTAGGTAGGTCCCGGGTTCAATTCCCAATTTAGATAGAAAATTTCTGACCTTCAAAATCGGTTAAATCACGTACCAATGGTTTCATTATTTTTATTTTTCATGGTTTCAAAAATTATTTCCACAATTAACCCCTTTCCACCATCCCCTAGCTGCGAACCCCTAAATTTGCGGCTCCCGCGAATCCGTCCGGCGTCGGAGTGATTTCTATGCGTACGGCACCCAAAATCCGTCCAGCCGATTCTCCGTCGGAGTGACTCCTCGGTCCGGCGAAGTGAGGGCCCGTTCTTACTCGCGCTTGTGCGGAGTCTCACTCCGTTTTTTTTAACAGTGATATTAGAGAGGTCGAACAGGAAATTTTTGACTAAAACTGCAAATCTGGTGTTTATGTCGTCACAATTCGAATTTCAAGGGGTGCCTGCTCTGCGTGAAAGGAAATTTCACGAGGAAACCAATGGAATC
The DNA here is from genome assembly GCF_918797505.1 of Bemisia tabaci. NCBI lineage: Eukaryota > Metazoa > Arthropoda > Insecta > Hemiptera > Aleyrodidae > Bemisia > Bemisia tabaci. The sequence continues at coordinate 14,111,422 of NC_092802.1, read as the reverse complement.
GCTCTTATACCCTTAAAATTTTGTAATCACGGAGTTATAAGCGTATGAAGTTTCCAAATTTTGTCCGACCTCTCCTATAGACTCGATCCACTGTGCGGTGTAAAATCAGGATCCAGGTCCCTTCGTTGCCGCTCGCGGCAATTTCGCTCTAAAAAGTACGAACGGCCTCTTTCTCCGATCCCTCGGGACCCCCTCTCCCGGATAGAACTCTTCCAGATAATTCACCTGGTTAGACGTAAAATACAAATACCCGTCTGCTCCCACGCTAAAAGTATCCACCCAAAGGATCCTCTTATCCCTGACGAACAGCACAACCATACCCGTTTCCGGATCAAACATCGAAACCCCACATTGCTCTGCGTTTCCTGCGTAGACAACCCCATTGGAGTCAGTGGCTAATCCATCAGATATGCCTACCTCACCCAGAACTCTAACCGCCGAAGCAAGCTCATTGTCTGAAGCACGATCCCGAAGAAGGGCTGTTGGAATAGAGTACAAGAACCGACCGGCGATGCTAGTATAGTATAGTGTGTCCAACTTCGGTGACAAGGCAATACCATCAACCCCGTTCGTTATAAATCCAAAAGTTTTAGCATCGTAGAGCGGCTCACCGGCGACGAAAGGCACAGTGCCGAAGATACTGGTGACGGTGCGGTCGCCCGCCAGAGCGCGATACGACTCGCCTGTCGCCAGGTTGAGAACCACGATTGCGTTCTCCTCGCCCGAGTCGGTGATGTAGGCGTAACGCCGACCGGTGTCGAAACGCACGTCGTTGAAGTAGGAACTCGGCTTGGCGACGGAGGGAGGAAAGAGATTGGTCTTAGTGACGTCATCGGTGCTCAGGTCGATGGAGATGAGCTTCGTGCCGCCCGGAGATGCGAGTAGCCTGGTTGACGTCATAGGGTCTATAACGCGACCGGTGTCCAGGAGCCAGAGGACGTCGTCGAAGTCGATGACGACGGACTGGACGGAGAGCAAGTAGTTGCTCAGGCCTTTGGTCACGGGTGTCTTGCCCCGAGCGATGGCGCCCCCTGGCGGCTGGCTGAGGGAGGCGTTGGGGTAGGCGGTCTCGGTGTCGAAGCCTGTCAGTTCTGCGACTTGGTAGACGTTGTTGGAGCCGGTGTAGGTGGTGGCGGGATCGAGACCGGAGGGGTAGCAGGAGAACTTGCGCCCGGATGCGGAGACAGCGATGCCGGTTGGGAATTCGTCTTCGTAGAGGTGGATGACTTGGAGCCGGGGGTCGCGACCTAGAGTGTCCGCGAGAAGGTTGGGTTCGATGTCGGTGGTTGTCGCCCAAGGCACTGAGACCAGGATAAGGGTGAGGATGCGTGACGTCATCTTGGCATGGAGCTCTCGGTATGCTGCCAACAAATGATTATGTGAAGAGACGTCTATGTAGAGTACCTGTATAGCGAGAGTATAGACAGATGTGAAACTCCGAAAATCCATCAGGCCTTCACCGATGCCTCCGCGAATAAAGTTAGGGCCCAGAAATGCAGCCAACCTATGAATTTCAATTGTCCAGAACGATTTATTAATACAATTCTTACGAACCATCGTTTATAAAGCACGTATTTGACTTAGTTTTTGCATAAAATTACTCATTTTTGTGGAAGAACGCTCATTTATGTACTTTCCTAGCCATTTTCGTAAGAATTAGAATCTACCGACTGGCAGTGAAATTTAGTGCGTCAGAAGTTGGTTAGAAGGGTGGCTGCACTTTTGGGCCCTAAGCCCTCCATGAAGCGATCTGTCCATACTCTCGCTATACAGGTACTCTCCCAGATAAGACATAATATTTTTACAATATTGGGCAAATATTGTCAGTACTGTCGCAATATTTACACAATACTGACAATATTTTGATAATATTATAATCAAAATTATTTTTTTAGAAAATATTTAAAGAATCATCATTTAGTATTTTTAAAAATAATATGTTTACCCAAAACATCATAAAAATATTTTCAAAATATTTGTATTTCAATACTGTAAAAATTTATATCGTGAGAGTATTTTTAAAATATCAGTACATATAATATTTATATTCAAAATATTTATTATATATTTTAAAAACATTTTAAAAGACAGTAATGCATTGGTAAGTATTTTCAAAATATTTTGAAAATATTTTAAACAATAATACTGCTATTCAAAATATTTTTAAAATATTTTCGATATCCTAATCGGTATAAGTCATCATACTAAATGCCTGCCCATAACGAAAAGTATTAAACATAATAAGGCTTAGATTTAAGACGTAGCTCAAATGTGTTCTTTCTGAACAATTATCCATTATTTTCAACCTTATTATTCATAAAGGTTATTGCAGTTGTTGTCAAATTTAATATAATATAATATAATATATATTTTTTTGCCTCCCAAGAAATTGTTGAATTTCCACCTCCTTGAGGTCATTTTCAATGTATTTGCGCGTGATCTCAGTTTATTTCTTTTTTTGTTTCGTTTGTAGTTCATGTACTGTTGTGAATATTATCATTGAATGAGAATGTTATCATTCATTCACATCTGGTTGTTTATTTTTTATTTTTCAAATTTCAAATGAAACATTTAAATTCAACTGAAGAAGAAATTCTTGATCTCGTGTGCTTATTGGTCTCCTGTAGAACTTGCACTTAGTAGCTGTGCAGCTGTGAGATTATGGCAATCGCACCTGCATAGTCTTTATGAGGAAGACATCAAACTGCAATCAAATGCAAAATGCATCTCAGAATGTCGATGAAAAATTTAAAGAGAAAAAAATAAATAAAATAATAGAATGGTGGAAATAATAGAATAACAGAGACAAAAGAAGAGAAATAAAATGAAGTAAATCAAATTAATGATAAAATGAAGTCAAAGACTAAACTGAAGTAAAACATTAGAGGGAGCAAGGAGATGAAGTAAAAAAACTGAGATGAAGAAAAAAATAAAGTATAAGGGAAAAAACTAAATGAGGTTAAAGAATAGAATGAATTTAAAGAATTAACTGAAGTCAAAAAAATTATGATGAAGTATTAAAATAAATTACAGTAAAACAAAACAAAGTAAAGGAATAAGAAGTAAATAATTAAAGAAAAAAAATGAAGTGCTTGAAAAAAAAAAAAAATAGAGTGAAGAAAAAAATAGAGTCAGCAAGGAAATAAAACAAAGTAAAACGATAAAATAAATTTAAAAAATATAGTAAAGTAAAAAGTAAAATAAATACACGGACAAATCCAGGCAGATGGAAAATATCCTAGTTGCCCGTCCAACTCGACGTTAAATACCGGTTTTAAGTCACTAAAATACATCGTCTAGTGAAGCTCAATCGGTAGGGTCGTCGGTTAGTGTTAGGTAGGTCCCGGGTTCAATCCCCAAGGTGGATGAAAAATTTCTAATCTGCAAAATCGATTCAATAACATCCCAGTGGTTTCATTATTTTTATTTTTCATGGTTTCTAAAATTATTTCCACAATTAACCCTTTTCCACCATCCCCTAGCTGCGAACCCCTAAATTGATTCAATATTGGTGTAGTATTGTCTCAATATTGATATCCAAATACTTTCCCTTTGAAGTACTGGCACAGTATTCTCAGCCAAAGTATTGGCACAGTATTTATGCCAAAAGGAAAGATGGTGTACGATTTTAACATTGGCTCAATATTTAACCAATATTGGCCCAATGTTTGCATAAATACCAAAACAATATTGTTTAAATATTGGCTAAATATTCCTGTCTTATCTGGGCTACGTCTATGTAATTGGACGTATTTCTGTTAAACGGAACTGAGCGCCAAATTGAGTTCCTTTCGAGGATTTTAGAATCCCGGATAGCGCGTTCTGTGAAACAGACCTAATCGCCGTGGAAAAGTATTGCGAATATACAGGACGGAGCGAGCATCGCGTTCCGCAACACCCGCCAATCCATGCCCCCCTCTCCCTTCCTCCCCTATAGCGCTTGGTTCCGTTTGATAGAAGTACCTTGAATTGGACTGCATTTTGCAATTTGGAACTATTAATTCTGGCTCTTCTAGATAAACACTTATGTGCGCAAGGAAACTAATAGTTCATACGTTGTTCCTCAATTGAGCCAGAAATTACAGTTCCGAATTGCAATATGTAGTCCAATTATGTAGTTAAAACATTTTACCCTTTTCGTCGGATGCGTGCTGCTGAGACATTTTGATCGTGTATCTGTATCGTATTTACCAATAATCTAAAACTGACTAAACACTATTATTATCAATCATAATGACCAGAATGGAACAACAGGACTTTTCGGTCATTAAAATGTAAGATACGATTCATCGTTGGTCGAAAAGAGGATTTGTGAATTTTTCCTCGAAATTTATTTTGATTTTTTAGTAAATAAAGGGACGGAAAATGCCGACTACATTTAAAATGTCATATGAGGGACTTGAACTTTTTTGTCGCCCCTTCTCTGCACTGATAAAAATATTTGTGTTCTTGTGTTACTTTTGGTTATTATACGAAGTGAAACACAAACCAACTCAGTTGCTGCGTTAATTTTGGTAGAGTTTGCGGTGAATTTAGCGCAGAGAACAATGAAGAAACCCCCGTGTGAACAGGTGACTTGGGTTTTTTTTTTTTGTGTTTTACATCCCGCGTATTAACCAAACTTTCGTGTGGCGTGTTCTCTCTGTGTGGGCCAACTTCAAGGGAGAGAAAATAAAAACAAAGTATTAATAACGATGATAATAACGAGATAAAAGGAAGAATAAAAAAAAATTCGAAAGGAGGCGATAAAGGTAAAAGGAGTAATAAACATAAGGGGAGAAAAGGAAGAAAACAGAGGCATTTTTTAAGGTTTATAGGGCTATGAAAGAAATAGAACATTTACGCTCGTAATAAACACGTTAGTATAGTTCAGTGGAGTAGATGCGGCCGATAAAAATCACCCAATTGGCTCAGATGAGATGGGAGACTCCGCCTTTCGATGATGTGTGCGGAGAGACTCAACTCTGATTGGAAGTTAGGCGTCTGACCCTTTTGACATGAAAAGGCCGTAGAGGGCGACACGCCCGTTTTATTCACGCCCGCCCATCGGTGGGGTTTTGCTACTCTCTCATCAGTGGCGTGGCGTGAATTGAGATGCATCGATTATTATGCCATTTGAACCAATGGAAATGGATCGATAAACAGGGTGTTCGCAGTGAACACCTTTATAATCGATTCTTCACCATAGGTTTAAATGTCATAACAATCGATACATCGCAATTCACGCCACGCCACTGTCTCTCATGTATACTAATTTATTTCGAGATTAGATTGTTATAATAGAGTGCCATCATAGAGTTGACGAGCAGTAGTCGATGAGCATTTATAGAGCAAAAAGGCTGCTCCTCTAACAGCAATTGAAAGGAAATGAGTTAATGAAGCTTTCCAAATTGCTGTGAAAATATAATTAAGAGCTCACTAGAATATCGATAGCCAAAGTTCAAAACCATGTATCTCCGTTTGTGATGATGCAAACTGCCTGTCATACCTACTTCACTTTTTGAATGGATAACTTGTCACCTTAATTTCTTGAACACTTCCTTAATGTGGAAAACTTGTCAACTTAATTTCTTGAACACCTCCTTAATGTTTCATCTCCATGTAATAGAAATATTCTGTTTAAATTTCGAGCTGTGAAGTCGGCTGGTTTTCTTTCGAAAAAATAAAATAGAAACAGATTTTGAAACACCGCAACGGAGATACGTCGTTCTGCATTTAAGTCATCGATATAAAATAAATTACATCTCTTCGTTTACATATATTTGACGCACTCAGGTACCTCCATCTTTTTAAATTCAAATCACTGGTAAGAAATATACAGTTTTGAGTCCAAGTCTTCAATGGCATAAAGGATACTAAAATCTAGGCTGCAGGCATGTTCTTCAAAAAATAAAATTAGGAGAGAAAAAGCACCTGTGAACGGTTACTTACGTGGTTAGTTGATAACAGAACTGAGTTTTGTGAATTGATCGTCGTAAACATTTTCATGCACTGAAAAAAAAGTAGTTAGCGTTGAGAACTAATTTGGTAAGTTCTCGCCAAGTAGAATCAAAATTAGGCTTCAGAACTAATTTATTGTACTGAAGCACCAATCAATTCGCTTCATACGCTGACTTGACTTTACTAGAGCGCGAACCAGAATTGGAAAACAGCACTAGCCGTAAAATTAGCGCTGTGGTAAGACAAATTCACCTTCGGGTCAAACTAATTCGCCCTCAACACTAACTGCCACATTGTCCGTTACATTTATTTAGTTTCGAAAAAGTAGCGTCGGTACAACAGCCTCAATCGCGTCAGCTCGTGAAAAACAATTAAAATGTGAAATTTCGGGCTCGTTTGACAATGTAAATACTCCCGGTATGATTTATAGTGTCCTCTCTTTCTTGAAAACGTTCGAAAGCAACATAAATAAACCTGTTAAGGTTAGAAATCGTCTGTTCGATTCAAAACGTAAACAAGCATGATATTCGTTGGAGTCGTCAATCTTCTGTATTAAATTGCGATTAAAGCGTTCCGCGTTCAGTTTATATTTTACGAAAATCTGTGAACTTACTGCTTACTTCTATAGTTCGTGTTCTCCCGTAATTTCAAAAGGATATCTCAAGTGTTCGGACGAGATATGTTTATTCAGTGTCGCTACCGTTTCATGTGTGAGTGTGTGTCTCTCTAAAGGATAATTCTGTCTACTTGCACATACCTATGGGATATTCCTTTCCTCTGTCGTTCATTTGGAACCGGTCAGTTGATTTTTACCTCTCATCTTTTAAGAAATCTTCTTTTCCTGAAAGTATTGTCCAGTTATCATTCGCTAAGCCGTTTTCTCCTCTCTCAGTTTTGAGGTTAGGTTGACCCAACCCTACCGAATGCGAATTAGAGTAGCAGAATTAGTTCCCAGCACTAACAGTGGTTAGTGTACAGAAACCAAAAATCATGTGTGTCCAAATCACACAATATGAGTTAGTGTATAGAAACCATTTTTAGTCATCTGACGCTAACTCATTTTTTTCAGTGTGTGGTAGAAGGAGTCGAAAGTTTGGAGCCATGCCTGCCCTATCGAACACAAAAGACAGAGTAACGCTGTTTTCTGTCTACCTACGTTTTCCAACTGTCTGGCAAGAAATATTTGCCACTCACGAAAGATACGAGAGGTAAAGTCAGAAACAGAGTTGGCATTGGGAGGAACCAGATATTTTAGTTTCAACTCATTTTCCGGGCTCATTGTCTCTTACATCACGCATACTCTAAGTCGGCTATGCAATATTGCATGCGCTGCATTTTGTAAATAAGACTGAAACAATCAGAGGCGGATCCAGCAATCTGGCAACACCGAATTCCTCCATATAAACCCATGCTAAATAATCGATTCTTGTCGGAGCACCAGGCCCCTCCGAAAATCGATACATTTTCATAGGTTTAAATGGAGGAAATCCGGTGTTGCCAAATTGCTGGATCCGCCGATGGAAACAACAATGCCTCGATTTTGCAATTTTTCTACATTATTTATGATATTTTCAAAATGAAACCTAAGTGCTAGTAAGTCACAAAACTTCTTTCGCCCTTTAAAAATGATTAAATCGGAATTTTTGTGGAAATTTTTAGGTCATCCCTCTTCTGAAAAATTAAAATGTAGTGCAAAGTCATCAACGGACATTGGGAGTACTCAAAAAAAGGCGTTACTTGAATTTCAATCAATTTTTCTCTAATTATTTCCTTGTCTACGAAAATAAACATGCTCATAGACGCATAGGATTCAAATAATAATTCGTTTTTCCTTTAATTCAACAGTTAATGTTCAGTAGAATCCAAAACCATTAGAGTTAATAATTTAAACATGATGTTTAACCTCAGTGTATAACCGCTGGGAAAATGAACAAGAAGAGCACAATATTAAGAAAATCATCCAGTCACCTCTTTTAAATACTAACGGTCTACCACATTGGCGTGGCGTGATTTGAGATATATGGATTGATCTGCCGTTTAAACTTATAGAAAAGGATCGATAAACAAGGTGTTCAGATCGTGTATTCATAATCGAGTCTTTACCATAGCCTCAAATGGGAAAAATCGATAATAATCGAGTCTTTACCATAGCCTCAAATGGGAAAAATCGATAATAATCGAGTCTTTACCATAGCCTCAAATGAGGAAAAATCGATAATCAATCATTCACGCCTCGCCACTGGTCTACCGGAGCCTCTTACGGTGCGCTACTTTACGCACTTATTATTGGCGAAGATTCCACAGAATGGGCCTGTTGCATGCAAGAGATACAGCCGTGCGAATAGACTTTTCAGAGGTTAAATGACACGAAAATTACGATGGTCACATTGAAAAAGTCTGAAATGCACTCCTTACTGCGCATTTTGCGTTGTGAGGAACGCGCTTTTTCAAATTTCCCGCGTCTGGGGGCAGTTTTCTAACGGAAACAATTAACGGCAACTCGCGGCTATTTCCGGTCAACTAAAACTGACAACATAACCTAAAAATCGGAGCTCGTGATATCGTGAAATGAAATGTAGAAGGATTGCGTTGGATATTTAAAAGTTGATCGATTTGGTTACCGCATAAAGCGTATAGGGACCACTATAAGAGATCACGTTGGGTTTGTAAACAAACTGAAGGAAAAAATAACAACAACAACAACGACTCGGCATCTTCCGGAAATCACCGAGCCCGCCGTTTGCTCGTTTCCGGTGATTAGAAAACTGCCCCCAGACGCGGGAAATTTGAAAAAGCGCGTTCCTGACAACGCAAATTGCGCAGTAAGGAGTGTATTTCAGACTTTTTTAATGTGACCATCGTAATTTTCGTGTCATTTAACCTCTAAAAAGTCTATTCGCGCGGCTGTATCTCTTGCATGCAACAGGCCCATTAATTTTTTAAATGAGAACCAGTAAAGCGTAAGCGTAATACTGCCGTGCTACGTAAAAACGCCTATGAGCATTTGAACGTTGCCAAATTTCCTACCAGAAAAAATTATTTTGGAAGAAAGTTATGAATATGTTTCCCTAAGATTTTCAGACTTTTTTGATCAAATTACGAACAAAATCCTCAGGAGAATCGGAGAGAGATATTCAAAAAGTTTTCTGAATATTCGTGATTTTTTAAGGAAAATTTGGCAACGCCCAATGGCTCGCATGCGGCGTATTCTTCAGGCGTTATTATAGCACGGTATAATAAGCGTATAGGCCCGAAAAGAACAAACGTTGAAAACGCCTATGAGCATTTGAATGTTGCCAAATTTCCTACCAGAAAAAATTATTTTGGAAGAAAGTTATGAATATGTTTCCCTAAGATTTTCAGACTTTTTTGATCAAATTACGAACAAAATCCTCAGGTGAATCGGAGAGAGATATTCAAAAAGTTTTCTGAATATTCGTGATTTTTTAAGGAAAATTTGGCAACGCCCAATGGCTCGCATGCGGCGTATTCTTCAGGCGTTATTATAGCACGGTATAATAAGCGTATAGGCCCGAAAAGAACAAACGTTGAATAGACTCCTCACAGCATGTCTTTCACCCTGTCCAGTTCGCCTTCAATATGTAAGATGGCAATATGCGCGGCATCGGAGCACGAATAGTTGCTCGTTACAGTTTCGAATACACGTTACTCTTCTTTAGGCCTGTCCTTCATTCTGTCGAGTTTTTCTTCGATAACCGTGATGGAAGTATGAGCGGCCTGGACGTTTGATACATTATAGCCTTCATAATATCCGTCACGTCTGATCCTAAAAGTTTAATCAAACATTTAAAGATATTTGAAGTGCTGAACTGCCTACTCCACACAGTGCAAAAATCTTACTTTTAGTATTTACATACATTTTTTCAATATCGATTCGTAGGTTGTCAGTGGCGTTTTTAAAATTTTTTTCCCCCTGTGTTTTTTTTTCAATTTAAGTTTATTATTTGAATAAAAGTCTTGATGAACCTTGCAGTTTGACCAACGGCCCTTCAATGACATTACTCAACGGCAGCACTTTCTCTTTCGAGTTAATAGGAAAAAAAGAGAAAAACAATTTTCAACAGTATACATGACATTAAGATGGGCATTAAAAGGTTGCTTTGATTTTTTTTTTTTTTTTTTAAGTGAAAAATTAGTTTACAAAATATACATTTTTCAGATTTGAAAATGCCGATAAACGAGGGATGTAATTGACACTTTTATTATGACAGCTTTCTTAGCTTTACTGCCTGTATTTGCAAAAAAACTGCGTTTCCTTGGCCAATCAGCATCGTTCTTTCCAACGATGCATTGTGACTAGCTGCACAATTTAGCAACAGGGGCTCCTGTTGAGTGCAACTGCACAAGACAAAGCCGTGTAGGTACGTCTGCAACGTTGGGGAATGCAATCGTGGTTTTGCGTTGGAGATATGCGATAACTAGCCGCTTTTTCGGTCAATTTTTGAAGAATGGGCCTGTTGCAAACTTTTGCTAGAGCAAAAATAAGAGTTGTTTCTTGTAGATAATGCCTCAAAAATCACGATGAGCGCATCGGCAAAGTCTGAAATGCACTCATAACTTCACAATCTGCGTAAGAAATTTGCGTTTTTTTAAGCTTCCCGCTTCAAAAACGATACTACGGCATAGGTGAACATTTTGTTAGAGGAGTCGCTCCATCGTCGGCGATATTCATCATGGCCGACGCTTGCACGCAGTTCCGCGCGTAATTCAAGGAGAGTTCAAGGTCAATCAATTCGGGCGTGGAAAATATGAACGTTAACACACCGATTGTTATCTGGTCCAATCCAGTTCAGGTGTTATCTCGTCCCATCAAACGTGTTTTGGCGGATTGGCGTCGGCTATGATGATTATTGCCGACGATGGAACGACTCCTCTTACAAAATGTTCATCTGTGCCGTAGTATCGTTTTTGAAGCGGGAAGCTTAAAAAAACGCAAATTTCTTACGCAGATTGTGAAGTTATGAGTGCATTTCAGACTTTGCCGATGCGCTCATCGTGATTTTTGAGGCATTATCTATAAGAAACAACTCTTAGTTTTGCTCTAGCAAAAGTTTGCAACAGGCCCATTCTGCGGGCATGTGAGGAAAGAAGCAGCTTGCAAAATTAGAAAAAAATGCTGGTTCATTTTTAACCATTCACAGCAGATCTTCGTAAAAAAATCAAACTTGAGTTATCAGTTCTAGAGCGTAGATGAGTGTTCTTCTTAGAAATTGAACTAAATTTACGACAAGTTGGAGCTCAAAAATGTTGCTTACAGAACAATTGATTTTATAATATCCCAATCGATCATGCTCAGTACGAACACTGGAAAAAAAACACATTGGATCTAGAGTCCAGCCTCTTGAAAACATCGACAAGAAAAAATACTCTTGATTCAACCAGATTTAAGCTTAAATCAAGAACTAAGCCTCTTAATTTAAGCGGATTTCCTTTTGATTTTTAAATCTGATTGTATCAAGAGTCCATTTTTTTGTCAATGTTTTCAAGAGTCTGGACTCTAGATCCAATGTGTTTTTTTTCCAGTGAACCTGTCGGATTGGGAATTAAAATAAAGTTTTGGCCTATCTTTTGACACAATAATAAGGTGAAACGCTCGTACTCTACCCACACGAAAAATATATCACCGTGCGATAGTTACGCTGACCACTGTATGGAAAAGGACACTAACTCATTGGTAAGAACAACAACTACCATGGCAGTTGCTATAACAAAACAAGAACTACCACCGTGATACTTTGTGGTAACCACCGGGGTAGTTTTTCCTCCACCACGGTATAGTTATCGTAACCACTGTACTAGGTCTTTACTGAATTGAAACAAAATTAACTCATATTTCGATATCGATGGTTATCGTCATCTACACATCGATCTATTGAAGCATTGCATTTACGTTACACACCTCCGAGCGTTAGCGGAAGTCTAATGCTCCGAAGCAATTAGCGGCGTTAGTCACCTGATACACATCCTCTCCAAGAGGGCTTATCGAAAATTTGCTCTTTCGAATTGCTTATTGTGTGCACGCCTCTTATCGCCTCTCTTATCGGCTATCGACATTTCTCCATTTGAAGCTATGGTAGAGAATCGATTATTGAGGACACCATTACAATCGATCCTTTTCCATAGTTTTAAATGACAGATCAATCGATTCCTTGCAAAGTACGACACGCTACTAGCTGATTTCTTTAGGTCCTGGTAAACCAACGGAGTGCCCGTCTTGAGGCACTTCAAGTCGCTGAGCTAATTTTTCAAAATTTCGATAGTATCCCATTTGAAAATACGGCAAAGAATCGATTATCGAGGTGTTCGTTGCGAAAACCCTGTCTATCGATCCTTTTCCATAGGTTTAAATGGCAGATCTATCTACATATCGCAAAGCACGCTACACCACTAGGTGCGATATAGATAAAACCTCTTCTGACCCACTTAAAAATCGCGCTGGATGCAGTGATCGAAAGCCCTCTTGCAAAGATGTCAATCGCAGATGGATTAATTTGTGCCGTGTTCCCTCGAGGTTGTGTGTCTGATGGCGTGGATGTTTCGTTTCCGTGATTCGGGAGTGCTGTTACGTCGAGTCATTGCCAAGTTACAAAACCTAGATCTACGGGTCAATATTGCTGGGAATGAAGATAGCTAATGAATCGCTCGATAAAATGAGAAATTAAGCATCGCAATGCATTTTTTCCCATCAAAATTTTTCGTAAAACACGGTGAACAGTGTAGGGAATTTCTATGATATGAAAAATAATTTAGAGCAATAAGTTTTCACTGAGTAAGCCCTTTTAATTTGTTAAATTTAGAATTTAGAAAAGAAATCCAAAATCAAAATTTGTAATCTACACGGAAAAAATTAAATTGCTGATTTAACAATTCAATTGCTTAAAAAAAGTGACTGCAATGTCTCAACGTAGATTTTACAGCAACAAAATTGCTACTTTAACCACTAATGTGAGCTGATTTAACCACGGGGGTGCTTAAAGTAGCATTTTTCGGTTGTAAAATCTACATTGAAACATTGCAGTTACTTTTTTTAGCAATTGAATTGTTAAATCAGCAATTTAATTTTTTCCGTAAATTCCGCATCAATTCTTCAACAATTTCTCAATTCAATTCCTAATCAACGCCCTTTGGGCGTCAATCTAGACTTCCCGCCTGCCAAAAACCTAAATATTCCACCCTGATGAAAAAATTACACTTAAAAGATATAATTTCACGCAGAGCTGAAATATCCTGGATGATCAAAAAAATTTCAAAGATTTTTGGTGACAAATTTGAAAAAGTTATTTCCTGTTCAAAAATAATCAAGACCAATCTTAACATTTGCACCTAAGATAAAGCAATTGACTGCTTGCCTGCAGAACATTTGACAATATGCTTGATATTCAACATCGTTTTTCAGACGAAAAGACGTAACGCCATTTTAAGGCAACGCAAGTGACTTTTGCAGAATACAAATTTTTTACCAAAATATGAATCTGCAGCCTCTGCCCAAATATTGTTGGCATTTGTGTGCAATCAGGGAACAACCGGTGAAATTTACAGTCAGAAACTCTCAATAATGCGTGTTGCGGATAGAAATATCACAACTTTCAAATAGACTGGATTTTGCAATTTGGAACTATAAATTCTGGCTCTTCTGGAAAAACAATTATGTGCATAGGGAAACTAATGGCACAAACGTTGTTTTTAAACCGGGCTAGAATTTATAGTTCCAAATTGCAGAATGTAGTCCAAATGTAGTCACGTTCTTTCGTTTTTTAGGGGAAACGATATGCATTCTATGAACGTCGGTGAATGACCTCAATTTTTGACGAGTTTTTTGAGGACGATATCTCGCTCAAAAAACATGAACTTTATCTAAAGCAACGAAGAATTTGGCGATAAGGCGCTGGAAGGATGTCAACGTTTACTCTCCTTTAATCCTGATTTCTTCTGCCTACTGCGTTGAAGACAGTCCGTTAGCGCCTGCGATTTATAATAGGTTTATTTAAAATTCCTCTTGAAAAAGAAAATTAAATAATAATAATCCAGAAATGTTAATTATTGTGATAGTAACTTGGTCAATGCATTTTCTGTCTCACTGAAACATACGTTCACGCAGAATAAGAAATTCTTCTGTTTGCGAAGTGTCGTGCCGTGCCGCTCTATACGGGCTATCCCGAGTGAAACCGCAATCTTGAATCTCATATCGGAGTCAATGACACCGGGTAAAGAATGTGTGTTCTTATTTAAAACAGTTTATGGATAAGTGTTTTCGTGGAACGAGCCCTCTGATCATACATAGGTAAAGAACATGTTTTCTATTTTAAATTAATAATGTTATTAGTGTTATGTTTGACTGATTGCATTTTTTTTAAATTTATAAACTTGAAAATTTCTACTGCTACTTCATATTATCAAAGAAATTTCTTTCTACGATTATAAAAATTTATTATCAATTGAATGAAGACCAGGATCAATGAAACTGCATTTGGCGTTGCAATCATGTTTCTTCTTACCCCTCTTTTTTTTCAAAAAACCTGAATAACATTATGTCTTGATGCGCTCTGTGAGTTTGTCCTTGCTTTTAAAAGAAAATATAAAGGAATAGATTCATGGAATATTACAGAAGAAATTTTAATAAATTGTTTGTGAATAAATTATATAAAAAATGAAACAAACGAATAAATTAAGCACCGTAACAATTAAGGAAGGCTATTTTCATTGAAGTATACCTAAAATTTTTTCAGGAATTCTTACTGCTCTGATGATGAACATTTGTTCGTCAAGTTCCTGTAGGATTTAGTTCGCACACATTTTGAGACGAACGAAACTGTCTTTTGTTTTGCTTATGAAAAGTGATACGCTTCCATTACCCACACTGAAAAAAAAGTAGTTAGCGTTGAGAACTAATTTGGTAAGTTCTCGCCAAGTAGAATCAAAATTAGGCTTCAGAACTAATTTATTGTACTGAAGCACCAATCAATTTGCTTCATACGCTGACTTGACTTTACTAGAGCGCGAACCAGAATTGGAAAACAGCACTAGCTGTAAAATTAGCGCTGTGGTAAGACAAATTCACCTTCGGGTCAAACTAATTCGCCCTCAACACTAACTGCCACATTGTCCGTTACATTTATTTAGTTTCGAAAAAGTGGCGTCGGTACAACAGCCTCAATCGCGTCAGCTCGTGAAAATCAATTAAAATGTGAAATTTCGGGCTCGTTTGACAATGTAAATACTCCCGGTATGATTTATAGTGTCCTCTCTTTCTTGAAAACGTTCGAAAGCAACATAAATAAACCTGTTAAGGTTAGAAATCGTCTGTTCGATTCAAAACGTAAACAAGCATGATATTCGTTGGAGTCGTCAATCTTCTGTATTAAATTGCGATTAAAGCGTTCCGCGTTCAGTTTATATTTTACGAAAATCTGTGAACTTACTGCTTACTTCTATAGTTCGTGTTCTCCCGTAATTTCAAAAGAATATCTCAAGTGTTCGGACGAGATATGTTTATTCAGTGTGAACATTCGCTACCGTTTCATGTGTGAGTGTGTGTCTCTCTAAAGGATAATTCTGTCTACTTGCACATTCCTATGGGATATTCCTTTCCTCTGTGGTTCATTTGGAACCGGTCAGTTGATTTTTACCTCTCATCTTTTAAGAAATCTTCTTTTCCTGAAAGTATTGTCCAGTTATCATTCGCTAAGCCGTTTTCTCCTCTCTCAGTTTTGAGGTTAGGTTGACCCAACCCTACCGAATGCGAATTAGAGTAGCGGAATTAGTTTCCAGCACTAATAGTGGTTAGTGTACAGAAACCAAAAATCATGTGTGTCCAAATCACACAATTTGAGTTAGTGTATAGAAACCATTTTTAGTCATCTGACGCTAACTCATTTTTTTCAGTGCAAGTAACACAATATAACGATTATCTTGAAATAATAGTGCAATTTCGCAAAACAGGCCCATTTTCTTTGAAAAAA
This sequence comes from Bemisia tabaci, assembly GCF_918797505.1. NCBI lineage: Eukaryota > Metazoa > Arthropoda > Insecta > Hemiptera > Aleyrodidae > Bemisia > Bemisia tabaci. The sequence goes on along the minus strand of NC_092802.1, from coordinate 14,095,502 downwards.
GTCACTTTATTTTTTATTATCTCTCATAAGTAATAGATTTATCGCCAAACCTCCACTGGAAAAAAAAAAAAAACACATTGGATCTAGAGTCCAGACTCTTAAAAACATCGACAAGAAAAAATACTATTGATTCGATCAGATTTAAGCTTAAATCAAGAACCAAGCCTCTTAATTTGAGCGGATTTTCTTTTGATTTTAGTTTAAATCTGAGTGAATCGAGAGTCCTTTTTCTTGTCAATGTTTTCAAGAGTCTGGAATCTAGATCCAATGTGTTTTTTTTTTTTTCCAGTGTTCGTTTCCCAAAGAAAATCAAGGATTTGATCTTGATCCAAAGGTATAAATGCGGCCAACGACCGATGTTGCGGCAAAGAAAGTTCTGCTCAAGGAGGGTCATCGGCCGGCCTCGTCGTCGACGGCGCAGATGACCAGGCGATGGTTCAGTCACTGGTGGAGGAAGAAATGGCTCCTCCTCGTCTGCCTAGGCTGCTTCCTTATTTATCTCAGCCTTGCCAGTTTCCGGGGTCCACGGCAAACGAAAATCGGTGAGATTTTACTATCGTCATGGATTGATTTAGTGGACGTCATATAGTTCAAACACACGCATAACCTAGAGTACACACTGAATTTGACGTGGCTTGGGATCAGAGGAGGATAGAGACCCTCCACTAGTATCTCGGCTATTGTGGAAGCTTTTACTTTCGGGACATCAACATTAAACTGTTGACTTACCTACATGGTGGATGTTTAACAACGTGTTGGCAGTTTCGTTTTGCAAACAAGCCAAAACAAGCCGTAGTTTGGGAAACTTGTTTGGCTCATGACGTCACCCGAAACTCATCACCCACTATGTAGGTAGGTCAACAGCCGAAAAAAGAGTGTTGACTGTATCCCCCTTATAATCGGCTATAAGGAAGTGTTGAATCCCCGAAAGTAAAAGCTTCAACCTGTCGCCAAGAGGCCAGGAGGGTCTCTTGTCTCTTGTCTCTGCTTGGGATATAAAGTTTAAATAAGGACAATAAATGGGGTATAAAAAGTTCCCTGACACTAGATTTTTCTTTTTTCTTCAACTTGATGTCTGACTTTTTTCTTCTTTTTTTTCATGATATATTTGTAGTCCTATACATTTAAAGCTCGCATGTGCCGGGCCCATACTGCCGTGCTAAGGAAAATCGCCGTTTGAACCTTCAAGCGTTGTCATATTTCCTTTGATAAAAAAAAAGAATTCCCTGGTAAAAATATGAAGATTTTTATCCTAATTTCTTATATTATTTTGTCCGCTATTTCACCTAAGATTCCTGAAAATTTCAAGGACAAAATATTCATGATTTTCTTTAAAAATAAATTTTTTTCGTAGGAGATTCGGCAACTCTCGAATGTTCATACGACGTTCTTCTTTAGCACGGCAGCATACAACCCGCGGAGTACGTGGTTTTAGCGGGTCAATTAGAGCCGGCTCTGACATCGAAGGGTCATTGATACTTGAGGGAAAATAGAGGAGCCGGGAGCCCACTTGCAGTGCTTTTTGTGAATTTTTATACATTTTTCACCTCCAGTAAATAGCCTTTAACGGCACTTTAAAATGTTAAAATGCATTGTCCGTGGCAAGACAAATAAGAAGAGGAAAATCATGCTAATCGTCCAATTTTGCGGCGCACAGTGGTACGCGAAAGAGGTCGAGCGTGAAACTTTCGAATAAACATGAAACTTTTGGTAAATATTTTGTCACATTTTTAATTTTAAACGGTGTCTCTCAAGGGAAAGGGTATTCTGGGATAAGCATGTCAAAATGCCCTTGTGAATGGGATTTTATTTTAACCATTTTAAGTCATCAAGGGTGTCCTAAAACTTATAGGTTTTGGGGGATTTTAACCCCCCAACTCCCTCCGCTCCCTCCCTCAGACCCCCCAAAACCGCTTTTTTGGGCTATTCTTGACTACGTTAACGTCTTTTCCTCATAACTTTCGTAATTTTCGATAGAATTGAACCACCATTTGTCAGAATCCACATCAATTAGCTTAGTTTTTGTAAAAAAAAAAAAAAAATCATTATCATCGGATAATATTGGATCGGTAGCTTGGGCTTGGACCAATTGGACTATTTTCATATTTCTACATTACGTATTGCCGGAGATGGAAGCTTTCAAAATTTCAACAATACATCCGGCTCCTGTCATTTCAGATTATTCCACTGTGCGACACTACCTATCCCATGCCTTGCAGAACCGTAGTTTCATTATTACTGATAGTGAGGAGCGTTTGCGAACGCACCAGCTATAGTAGCTGTGTGCACCGAGTTCGTTCATTTCGGCACCATCGACATGCAGGTGGTGATTGATAATACCTCGAACAATTAGCTTTGTTCAAAGTTCGTAGCCTCTCCATCAGATGGCGAAGGTGACGTGATTTTTTTTCGTTCCGCGATCGGAGTTCGATGTTTGAGTTCAACTGGGTCCAGCTGGAGCCTCAATATCGTTGGTGTACTTTAAGAAAATAGTACGGTTAATTTTTGAAAGCCTTCACGCCATGCGTGAGGGTGATAAATTACTCAATTTCCCTGCCTTCTCTTCTATGAGTTCCACGCGGTAAAATTAGTAGCGTGGCGTGCTTTGCGATGTATCGATTGATCTGCCATTTAAATCTGTGGAGAGAAATCGACGAACAGGATGTTCATAACGAACACCTTAGTAATCGATTCTTTATCATAGTTTCAATGGGGAAATATCGATGATCGATCATTTACGCCTCGTCTTTGGGTGAAATATACGAGGAGAAAGAAGTTCTGACGCAAGGAGCCCTTTTGACGCAATTGGGACCTAAAAATTACCGTACATTGTTATTAGATTCTGTCCTACTTAGTTAGTCGCTTTTAGTCGTTGCGGAGTAGATATTCTACTTCCTCGAAATTTTTGTCTGAAATCAACGGGGCTTGTCTAATAATTTAGTGGTACCACTAAATTGATCACTTTTAGAAGACTACCGTGACGTGAAAACGTAAAGACTGAGATTTTAGGATAGGAGGTGACATTCTGAAAATTAAGAGGGGGGGCTTGGGAGGTTTTCCGCAGTCAAGAGGATCCTTCCCAGGAAAAATGTTGAAATTAGGTAACGCTAGAACGCAATTTTTGGTTGTTTTCGCGGACCGTTATCTTTTTCGTTTCTTCTTCTTTTTTGAAAAAAAACCCCTCAAAACTGTGGGGAGGAGGGTGACCACTCCCCTCGCCTCATACACGCGCCGTCATCTTCAAAAAGCTCAACTACCATAGATAAAGAAAATGTTTAAAAGAAAAAACGATAAAAATATTTTGATAGACCCGTTCTTCATCTCAGAGCTAAAACAATTAAGAAAATAAAGGGGGAAAAAAATGTGGGAAGACTCTTTTGCGATAGAAAAATGCAATATAAAAGCAGATCGTAATTATTTAAGAGAGTCACCCTGTAATTTGAACCTACAATTCTGGAAGCGGGAACAAACAAAGGAACAAAAAAGAAACATACAAAGAAAGAAACGATAAAGCACAAAAAAACATAGCCCTAACATACAAATAAGTCCTAGAGCCTTATTCAAAATGAACGAAATAAAGTCAATAAACTCAATAAATTCCTGCTCATCATTTTACTATAAGATGCATCTCTAGAAGCTTTAGCAATAACGTCAAAGAGTTATTTTCGAATTTTCCTCGGTAGGGCTTTTTTGAGAATGACCGCGATTCACTTAAGGTCTGCTAGGATAAATGAGGAAATGTGAGACATATTTCTGGAAAAATTGGGACTGTTCCATCTCTAACATCATTATTACTTTTGTAAGATTCTTGGTAATTTTAAATCTTTGCACTTTAATTAGAATGGCTCAAATGCGTCAATTACCTGTTTCATTGACAGCCAGCTAAGTTCCGAATATCCGAAATGTACATTTAATTGTTTCTTCTCTAACATTCATAGCGAACTTTCTGATAATGGTTAACTTACATGCGATAAACCCAATAGTACTACCAAAATTCTAAAACTCTTCACCTCTCTTAATTTAAAAATCTAAATGTTCGTATACAATACTCCCATTTTCAAAATTCTCTGTAAAGACGCAGTTTGTGACGCTGAATGTCTCAAAATATACAAACTAACTAACTAACTAACTTACTTAATGTGTAACGGCTGTTCCTCTTTGAGTTCCAGGTAATAGCAACATACATCGCAACGTGCTGGAATTTCTAGCTGAGAAAAACAAGAACATAGTTACCAACCGCGTTGCATTCGTAACCAATCACCCGCATCTAACGAATAAACCATCAACTTACGAGCCGCCCTTTACAACAATACCTGAAACGCGAACTTCTCATCAGCTTGAAGCGAGTTCCGCGGTGAATCGTTTAGTGACCACTGAGGCATCACCTGAGACCAACACCAATTTCGATTCTATCCTCAGTATCATCTCGAGACTTGCGGGTGGCAAGCAACTGAGTGCAAAAACAACATATCCTGCGTTGAAAAGGCCGTCCGTTTCGCAAATTTTACCTCATGTCAAGGACGATTCCAGCCTCGTTCCGGCTTATCTATCTTCGAAGGGAAGAACCGGGGGTAAGTCGAAAGCTCTGAAATTATTCAGTTCAAAAACGACTTGGCGCCAAAATTTTCAAAAATTCGCAATATTGCAGAGCATTGTTTTTTGAGCTTGATTCAGAGTTCAGTTCCCCCCTTCATCAAGAAAAAAAATATTTTATTCCCCCTAAAAGTCAAGAAACTATTGGAAAATCTACGTATTTGTGCAGTTATCATAGATGAAGAATTAGTACGCAATTTCTCTTTGCTGTATCAGAGAAAGCTTAAAGAGCGGATTCCGCAGTATTTTTCATAATTTTTGTCTGATATGGGGAAAAGTATAAAAATAGATTTTAAAGTGAGAAAATGCACCGCCTGAAGATGCCATCTGGCGGCATTTCCCAAACAAACATGCATGGCAAAACACATTTTTTAGCTTACATAATTTTGTCATATCTCCTCCAATAATTATTCAATTTATGAACCGAAGGTATTCTCGTGTTCAGTTCTTTTAGTAGTTTCCACTTAAGCACTAATGCCATAATAGTTTAGCCTCCTGCAAATTTGCCATTGCTTATATATTCAATGAGAAAAGAAAACAAAAACTGCCGAGCCACTGCCTCTTTAAAGAGCCTAAGAGCATGCACCAAATTTTTTTTTTTTTGAAATCATGGAAAACTATCAAATCGATTTCATCAGTTCCTTTTTTTGGGTTGTTGCGCTTTTATTTTTCAGGATTGGGTCGTTTTTAGCTGAACGACATAATTGATCTCAAAAACTCTTAAAAACTGTGACTTAACCGAGGAGAAAAAAAGGAGGTGTTTGCATTTCGGGCATCTTGGATTTGTTTGATAACGTAGGTCGGTACGGGCGATTTTTATCATCGATTTTCTTGAAGATGGTGTGGTTTATGGAAAAAAGTCGTTCTATATAAAGCGTTTCTAATTATATCATGGCTGGATTTAAGCAAAAAAAAAAAAAAAAAAAAAAAAATCGGATATTAAGGTCCGTTTTTCATATTTCGAATCCCGAATTTTGCTGGAATATCGACGTCATGTTGTATCGACTACGTAACGGGGTAAACACTCCTCAAGATGCAAACCCCTCCTTTTTTTCCATGCGATTTGGCCTCTCGTTGAACTTTAGAAAGCTCTCGAGTGCCGGTTAAATTTTAGCCAGAGGCAATAACGCTCTGAGATCGTTGGCATCATATTTCAGATGAGTCATGCCACTTTGAAAGTTCCCACCCATCGGTAATTGGAAGTACTCCCATCAAACGGAATTATGTGCATTAAGACATGAGCCCTGAAACCCATAAGAATATATGCATGACAGGGCTCACGTCATAATGCACATAACTCCGTTTGATAGAAATATTTCCAACTGAAGACTTAGGAGGTAAACAAACAGTAATTACTTCAAATATGCGTATGAAACTTTGAGTTCAAGTATAAATAAACAACATCTGATATCTTCGTTCCTCTCTACTTTCTATCTTTACCCCTCATTCAATTGACTGTATTTTTGTCTTTTAGTGGAACTTGTTTTGGGCATTCCCACCGTCAAGCGGCCGAAGCAAAACTACTTGAGGGTGACTCTGAAACGTTTGTTAGGAACCATGAGTCCTGCAGAAAAAAACCGAACTTTGATAGTCATTTTAATAGCTGAGGTGAGAGATTTTCTGTATTGAGTTTCTTTATTAGGCAATCGTATAGAGTCCATGTTGTTCCCATTCATCCGATGAAATATAGTACGCGATTCATCAGTATAAGAGCATCGAAAATATAATCTATAAATTATTCATTAATGGTCGATTTTAAACAAAATTGTGATGCACATTTATGACCTTTCACCTTTGACCTAATGACCTTTGTTTTATTATAGGTGGATAAGCGCTTCGTTTCGAGAATCGTTGGTGACATTCACACTACGTAAGTATTTTTGGATTTGCTTTTTCCCCTTTTCCCCAAAGAGCTTGATGCAAAAACGGCTTTTTTCGCCCCCCCTCTGGAAGTTCTTCAGACTTTGTCTATTGATTACTCATACGTGAGCGCTTCTTTTCCCAAATTTTCAGACTCCCAAAAAATTTTGGAGGGGAGCTAGGGGAGGTGGAAGTCAAAACCTGTGAACCTCGATATCTCTTGAACAAAGAAAGATATCGAGGTCCGGTTTGGACAAAAAATCGTCTAAAATTGCATACTTTAAGATTCTAAAGGTCGAAATCCCGATATCACATTTTTAAGTCAACATATGTGCTTTTTTCCAGTTTTTAGGTCTAGAAAATTTCCTTTAAACAAAAAATTTACAAAGATCTCAATTTTTTATTTGAACCAAAACCATCTTTTTAAATTGTTCGTCTTTTTCCGCATCCAACGAGTGGTCCATTAAGCTGGGGAACCAAACGGTTCCGGAGTTATGATCGATTGAAGTTTCCGCTCAACGCGCGCCGACCGATTTTCGCGCGCAAAAAAGTCGGATTTGACTGTTATTAGATCAGATTGAATGTTCAAACTGAGCAAAATGCTTTATTAGGGACTCTTGAGGGTCGCTGAGTTCAGAAATTACAGATACTTCCAAATAATTTACGTTTTTAAAATTACAGCTCCGCAGCGCTATTTTAGAGGCCCACTGAGCGCCGACCGGTCGCTCAGTGGTCCTGTCCAAAGCTGCATTTTTAAAAACGTGAATTTTTTGGAAGTATCGGTAATTTCTGAACTCATCGACCCTCAAGAGTCCCTAATAAAGCATTTTGCTCAGTTTGAACATTCAATCTGATCTAATAACAGTCAAATCCGACTTTTTTGCGCGCGAAAATCGGTCGGCGCGCGTTGAGCGGAAACTTCAATCGATAACCGTTTGGTTCCCCAGCTTAATGGACCACTCGTTGGATGCGGAAAAAGACGAACAATTTAAAAAGATGGTTTTGGTTCAAATAAAAAATTGAGATCTTTGTAAATTTTTTGTTTAAAGGAAATTTTCTAGACCTAAAAACTGGAAAAAAGCACATATGTTGACTTAAAAATGTGATATCGGGATTTCGACCTTTAGAATCTTAAAGTATGCAATTTTAGACGATTTTTTGTCCAAACCGGACCTCGATATCTTTCTTTGTTCAAGAGATATCGAGGTTCACAGGTTTTGACTTCCACCCCCCCTAGCTCCCCCCCCCAAAATTTTTTGGGAGTCTGAAAATTTGGTTAAAGAAGCGCTCAAGTATGAGTAATCAATAGACAAAGTCCGAAGAACTTCCAGAGGGGGGGCGAAAAAAGCCGTTTTTGCATCAAGCTCTTTTGCACATCAATATTTCTTCTTTTGCTAGGTTTGGTTTTTTCTGTTTTCCCGTGTGTTATGATGTTTCTTTTTTTGAGAAAAGACGGCCAAAGTCGGCCAAAGTCGGCCTTTTGTAGTGTAGTGGTTGTTGCGCTGGCTCTACAATCAGGAGGTCCCGGGTTCGATTCCCGGTTAGGCTACCCGAGTTTGATGGTCTCAAACAACGGTTGCCTACGGCTGGTACATGTTAGGGACGGAGGGGGAGGGGTTCTAACTGGAAGCGCAAGGATTACCACTAAATAAAAACTTTAGTTTCAACTTTATTCTAAACGTATTGTATATTAATGTAACTTTGCCTATGCCAAAGTCAAATCGTTTTGATTCATTTTGTATGGAAAAAAAATCTTCCATCTTCTTGATATTGCATGGACATCCATAAAGCACGAATAGTTGCATCCAATAAGCAATAGGCATCCGCATACCGCGTCTTGGAGGCGGTGACTATAAAACGCCTTAATTTTCACCCGACGCAACACGTACATCCATAAAGCTCAAATAAGCTGCATCTAGGCACTATTTATATTTAGATCGCGTTAAGCAGAAAGGAATCAAGCCACATCAGCTGTTGCCAAATTTCATTGGGCTATTTAATTTATCACATGAAAACGGGTCTGCGGATTTTTATCCAAATTGCAGTGAATTTTTTCCAAAGTACGAAGCAACTTCCTTAACGTTTTCAAAGGAATCCGCACAAACGTTCTCTTGAAATAAGATAAATTGCCCAGTTACATATATAATACAAAAGCTGATAATATAATAGCCAATATACAATAGCTGATGTGGGTTGGTTCATTTCTGACAAACTCGGTCCATTTTTAATCAGTTCATGACTTAAGTCTCCTCATAGAGGCGTTCTCAGTCTGTGTTCGAAACTTGCAGGCGCCATTGCGTCTAAAAGAAATTGGCCATGGCGCCTAAAAAATGAATGCTCTGGGCCAATGTGGCCCTTAAAAATCCGCCCCCCCCTAAAAAAAATCCTATTTTTTCCGGTGATTTTCCGAAATTTCCCCCTAAGTTAGAATTCCTAGTTCTGTAACTAAAAAATCTTGCGTCTGACTCGTCACGAAATGCGCCGTGATATATCGGCTTAAAATCAATTCGGCCCCTAAAATTGAGCTATATGTGCCACATGGCTCCCAAAACTCAGAAGTGAGTTTCAAACACTGAAAGAAGCTATTCACTCTCTAGGCGAATTTTCGTGATCGAATATCATTCACCGTTGAATGATACTCGACGACTGCGCTTGTTTTAAAATGATATTCGACTTCCTCGTTGGTCTCCTAGATAACCTGCTTGAGCACAGGATAGAATTTCATGAGTGCCACCACCCGCAGCGCACTATGGTCCAAAACTCAAGAAAAAGAAGAAATAAGTCCGATAATGACTGTAAGATCACAAAAGTTTCGTAACTAATGTCTTTTGGAGTCGCTAATTTAGGATTTGATGCCAAATTGCCTACATTTTAACGTCCTGACCTAGAAAATGTGGGCAAGTTAATTGCACGCTGCGGCGCGACGCGGCGTGCTGCCAGCTCAAAATGCGCACTGACGCCTACATTCCTAAGGGGATACTTCAAGCATTGCGCAATGCGTGAAGGAGCCCTTCAGGTTTGTAGGCGTCAGTGCGCGCTTCGCGCTGGCAGCGGCAGCACGCCGCGGCTTTCCCGGCAGGCGGGTGGTGACCGATTTTTTGCGGGGAGAGCTCCCTGGCGGAAAAACTTGTGTATAGTGTGATTTTTTTTATTTTTTATTTAATTTTTGACTTTTAAAATTACACACTGGTCTTGTGATGTAATTAGTGAACTTTCAACGCTCGATGAAGTGTAATGATGTAAGGCGCGTCATTCGCGCTGCGGATGGCGCAGGGCGGCTCGTGAAATTGTTCCCTGTGCTCTGTCGTCGGAAATCGTCGAAATCCGTCAATTTGAAATTTCGAATTCACCTCGGAACTTGAATTCCATTCTTGAATTGTTGTAATTGATGTCAGAAAATTCATCTTTCACCAGATGTTTTGTCTCGTCATTTCTTTCTGTTGTTGCGTTGTGTTCCTCATGGACAATAATTATTGGGGAGCAACAGTCATCACCCTAGTTTCGGCTGTTGACTTATCTACATGGTCGATGATGAGCTTCGGATGACGTCATGAGCCAAACAACTTTCCCAAACGTCGGCAATTTTCGGCTTGTTTGCAAAACGAAACTGCCAACACGTTGTTAAACATCAACCATGTAGGTAAGTCAACAGTAGAATGCTGAGGTCCCGAAAGTAAAAGCTTCCACCATGGCCAAGATACTAGTGGAGGGTCTCTTGTCTATGTTAGAGTACCTGTATAGGGAGAGTAGCGACAGATCGGTTCATGGAGGGCTTAGGGCCCAAAAGTGCAGCCACCCAACTTCTAACACACAAAATTTCACTGCCAGCCTACAGATTTCAATTCTAACCAGGATGGCTAAGAATGTACATAAATGAGCGTTCTTTCGCAAAAATAAGTAAATTTATGCAAAAAGTAAACCAAATACATGCTTTCTAAACGACGGTTCGTAACAATTGTATTTGTAAATCGCTCTGGACATTCGAAATTCATAGGTTGGCTGCCCTTTTAGGCCCTAACTTTATTCGCGGATGCATCGGTGAAGGCCTGATGGACTTTAGGAGTTTCAGATCTGTCGCTACTCTCCCTATACAGGTACTCTAGTCTATGTTCTCCATCCACTCTTGTTTATCGGCAATTAGGAGTTAATCCGTTCTCATTGGGTCCAGCGCGGGCATTTGTCAGGTTTTCAGGAGACGTGGAGTCGGGGCTCATCGACATCCTCTCCCCGCCGGGGTCCTTCTACCCGGACTTCGCGGCGCTTCCCCGGGCCACCGGGATCGGCGACGACCTGCAGCGTTTCACGTGGCGCTCCAAGCAGAACCTCGACTACGGCTTCCTCATGATGTTCGCCCTCGGCCGCGGGCGCTACTACATGCAGCTCGAGGACGATGTCCTCTCCAAGAACGGCTTCGTTTCCACGGTTCTCCAGTTCGCCGCCGAGAAGACGCGCACCAATCCGGAGTGGATCATCTGCGACTTTTGCGAGCTCGGCTTCATCGGTGAGCATCAAACCGGTTTAGGAGCACTGGAAAAAGAAACACATTGGATCTCTCTTGAAAACATTGAGAAGAAAAAATACTCTTGATTCAATCAGATTTAAGCTTAAATCAATAGGAAATCCGCTCAAATTAAGACTCTGGGTTCTTGATTTAAGCTTAAATCTGATTGAATCAAGAGTATTTTTTCTTGTCGATATTTTTAAGAGTCTGGACTCTAGATCCAATGTGTTCTTTTTTCCAGTGAGAGATACATCTAATGCCACAATCATACGCTGAATGCGTTCTAGTATCAGTGGCTGTTGAGAAAAGATGTTAAAAATTCGTAAATTTTAAGAGATCTCTTAAAATTCACTTTAAAACCACTTGAAAGTTACATAAAACAACTCTTGAAATATCCGTATAATGAAACTCCTTTTCGGGCTTTTTTTACATAAATTTGTAGAAAAATTTTAAGTAAATTTTAAATACATTTTTTACGTAAATTTCAAGTAAATTTTACGTATTTTTTTAGCTTCCTGCGGGCAAAAACGAGGGAAAACAGTGGTGAGCAGAAAAGTATAAGAGGAACAGTTGCAGCTCATAAAAATTGAGGATATAGTTTATTGATTTTTACGTAAATTTTAAGTTTTCTTTTAATTAAAATATCACTATTTTTTTACTTAAAAGAATTCCCCAGAAGGGTTTCCTAAAACGAGTATTTTAAGAGTTTTTTTACTCAAAAATTTACGAACTCTTAAAATTTATAAGTTTTTTAAACTTTTTTGGACAACTTTTTGTAGAATTTTTTCTAAGACCCATTGCTACTAGGGTGAGAGCTGAATGTAGAAGACTCTTAGAAATCGTTTGGATGATAAAAAATCGACTGATTTTATTTCAATTACATAAAAAGGGATGAAGGTTGAACAAGATATCGTGCACGACGTCATGACCAGGCAGTTATGCTGGTATGGACATGTGCAAAGAATGTCGGCGAACAGGTTGCCCAAACAAGTTTATTAGGATTGGGTACAGCCTGAGAAGAGGCGACGGGGACGTCCCGCAAAGGGTTGGCGGCAGGGCAATGACTAGGAGATGTTACGGTGTTTTCAATTGCCCGATAACCTCTGGGAGGACAAGCATATCGACGGTGAAACTACCAAACCACGTATCTCGTTTGCGGTGTTCAAAAATCTACGCTCACATTTTATTTTTTTGAAGTAGACCAAATCAATATCATTCCTTGACATTTTCACGGAATTTTCTCCGCACAAAGAGGAAAAATCACAGAAATTTTCAAGACTGGATGTTAAGTAGTTTTTCATTTAAAAAATAAAGTATGACAGGAAGTCTGCGACGTCGCAAACCGAGATACGTGGTTTGGTAGTTTCACCGTCGATATGTGGCGTTTGGGTGTCGCAGGACGCCAGAGTGCGTTGTAGGAGCGACTTTAGATATACGCATAAAAGGGGCATTTTGTCATGGGAGCGGAGTTCCCCATGATATTACAATCGTTCCGTTGCTTTCGCTATGGGATTCCCTATACCTCTGCGACCTTGAGCGTTTCGCCCAGTCTCCGATTTTTGGTTGATTTTCCGATGTATCAAAAACCGTTGTATTTTTTAGCCAATCGTGTCTCTACGTCAAGTTGTGTTGATTGCTAAAATTCGCTTTCAGCGAGTTTTTTTCCACCTTCAGATGTCGTGTCTGACTGGTAAATCTGCGCAGAACCACGAAGTTCCGTTTTTAGGCAAATTCTTTTTTTTGGGAGGTTCTGATTGGTTATTTTTCGCCATCAGTTTTCTGTTCGTTGGTGCAAAAGATCGCCTACCTCGTTGCTCTTGAGAAGCCGCCATTATCCCACCTCAAATTTGAAAAATAGAAGTAAAGAAATAATAACCATCGTACAAGGTGGAAAATTGTTCTGGAGGACTCGTTACGGATATATGAGCCAAAATCGGAACTCGATTGATTGATTTATTCCATGAATACAGAAATATTGCCTGAGCTTACTGCCGCGATGGCAAATGCCTGCTGATATGAACCTTGAGACACATGATAGCATAGGCAAACAATGTCTCACAGAGAAAGGCGCTTAGCTCGTTTCTCCAGAAGCTACGAAGACGCGAATCGCCGAATCGCTCAAGGACAACTCTTGTGATAAGTCCCGCCCATCGTCCGAGTCTTTTAAATGCTATTTTTTCTCATGCTGTCGCTGATCTGTGATAGCCTAGTTGACTGAGGCGCCTCATATTTTGATAAGGTGCGGGCAATAGGCGATCGGGAGTTCGATACCCGACGATAGGAGTTACTTTTTAATGGTTGTATTGAATGTTTTAGACCAATCATCAAAAAATAATTAATACTAGATGATAAATGTACGAACATTTTCTCGTGAGTTAATATGTCAAACAAAAATACTGGAATATACCTCCTTCATATAATCAGCCACATGTTCCCCCAAATTAATGACGTTATTTTCTTTTTTCAATAAAGTTAATTTGCATTCAACGTTCGTAAGTTAAGCAAAAAGTACCTATTGATACAAATAGAAAGACATGAAAATAGTATGTCTAACATTTCAGTTGTTTTTTTTTTTTATTTATTTTTTGTTTTTTTGTTTTTTCAATACAACAAATTGACTGGGACTAGAATCATTGTATCTCTGAAGACAAAAGCTAAGTTTTTTGATACAGAAATACTAATATATTCATCCTTTATATAATCAGGGAGATGTTGACCCAAATATTGATGTATATTTTCTCTGTTCGCCCAAATCAATGATGGTATTTTCTTTTTTCAATAAAATTAATTTACATTCCACGTTCTTAAAGCAATATTTTCTCCAAAATTCAGCAAAAAATAACAATTTATACCTACGCAAAAAGTAAATAAATAAATAAAGCAATGACATGAAAGTAGTATAGGTAGTACACATCTAACATTTCAGTTACATCTATTTGAATGAAAAAAATGGCAACTTAGGAAGCACATAGGTCACTTATGATGCGTATTCGGGCATATGCGTAGAGTAAAAATATCATACTTTACGCCGAAAAAACGAAACTGAAAGTTAAATGCGTTAACTTCCGAAAACCATACATAATCCAACGAAAATAAATAATTGGTAAATATAACAGCTTTCTTGTATGCAAAGAAAAAAAATTAAAAATGTTAAAAAAGAGATGTCGACACAAAATTACATAGCCCCTTCAATCCTGAAGATACTACAAACGAACTGTACCTTAACATTTTCATATCCCAGAAGCAAAAGTTCCCATGACGAATATTGCTATCGCTAGCGATTGCAAAAACCAACTTGTTTCATTTTCATGTTAGGGTAGTGTTAGGCAAGACAGCCGTAAGTGCAATCGTCTGAATGCTTTCGTGGTTACGTTTTGGACACACAACACACAACAAACACATTTTCAGGTTAGAAATTGGCAGAAGAGGGTGGCACTTCACTTGAGAGCATTGTTTGCATTGGCTCTCGGGAGGAATAATGTCACTTACGGCTGTCTTGCCAGAATCAACGTCATGTTTTGCGCACTAACGGCTTTCTCATATACGTCTCGTTTTTATACAATTAAGATAAACTTTGCTATTTTAGCTATTTCAGCGATTTTATCTAAAAGAGATTGGACGGATTTCGAAGGAAACTCGATTTCGAGAATTTGAAACTTACTGCTCTCTCCGCAATCACGGCAGTGTAGGAGAACCCTCTTATGGATGGTATGAACTCAGCTACCGTGATAGCGAAGAGAGCCTTAACTTTATCAAATTTTTAAAATACAGTTTTTTTCCCAATTTGGCTGCTCCAAGATTTAGTTGAAACGATACCTGTATCCTCATTTTATTCTACACCCGATGTAGGAAGAACCCAGATAAATTAGGATTTCTCTGTAGCAGGCAATTAGAGATGGCAAATATCTCTTCAAATTCCTGGGAAAACCTCAGAATGTGGAGACCCAGTTAATAATTTCTGTGTGATCCAGAATTTTGAGAGGATAAGTTCACCAACCTAACGATTTTTCTTCATTTATACTTCTAAATTTTTTTCATATGGTTTCTAAGGTTGAAATTTTTAAATTATCTGAGTTTATGCAGCACAGGGTCGCAGAATGCGTGGTTTTTTCAAGACATGAGAAAATGATTGATTTAAACCGGACTACGGTTAGAAATGTTTTTACCTATTTAATGTATTCTAAGAATACGTTTAAGAGACATTTTCTGCATTTTCAGCGTATATCACGATGCAAAAAATACAAAGCACAAAATCGCAATGAGAGGAACAAATACGCGTCACAGTGCATTTATGAAATTGCGAAGAAAAAAGAAAATGATATATCCCATATATCTGCATTTGATGAAACATAAAAATAATTTCACAAAATAGTATTTATCTCACCGCTAACATCTATAAAAAAGCTAACAAAATTATTTTTATTTTTCCAGGTAAACTTTTCAAGAGCACTGATTTGGCTTGGTTGGTTGAAGTGTTTCTAATTTTCTTCAAGGACCAGCCCTGTGACTGGCTGATAATGCGAGCTATTCTGACCAAAGTTTGCAGATTTGATGAACCTAGTGTGGGTATTAAATCCCTTAAGACTGAAAATAATTGTTGTAGCAGTATTATAACTGCGTCATTTGAAATTCACAATGCTTGCATCATAGAGTTACTGTCACGGCATTTTTAACTGGAGAATTTTCTCAGTGCACTAGGTTGACTTTTCTATGAAATAATACACTACACTGTCATCTTAGTTATCCTGGAATATTAAATTTGTCTTTACAACATGTTTTTTTGAAGGACTTATAGTATACTTTTGGATCATACACGTTTGCATCAGAACTACAGAAAGTGAGAGACTTCGACTATGCGGTTGTTCTTAAAACTAATTGATCGTTTCAAAATCAATTTATTTGAATTGGACATGAATTTTTAAGAAGGTTATTTTACATTGAGCAGAAAAAAATCAAGTGGCATTTCATTAACTAAGTTGTTGAAAAAAATCCACTGAATACGAGATCAAAAGTAATGATTATTAATATCACTCAACAGCCAAGAATGAGTGACCAAGACTAAGCCTTTATCGTCATGAGTTGTGGAGCCTTCTTGGAACGGCCCAAAAATTCAAAATTCGATTGATGCGAAACATTTTTGTTGAAAAGTATGTATTTCAGAACTATTTTTTCATTGGTTTTGAGCCTATGGCCAATTTTAATAATATTTTTCATTAATTCTCAATCTATGAACTTCAAAATCGTTCGAAAATTAACGGACTGGCTCAATTTTTCAGCAGAAATGCACCGCGAGGAAAAATCAAGTTTGGCTATCACACCCCAATTCATTGTTCCAGCACATCGGAGTCATATCATCTTTGCCAGGGAAAATTCAAAAACTGAAGGTAAGTTTTTTACAGCATTTATGTGGATAAGGGAAATGGTGAAGCGCATACACTGAAAAAAATGAGTTAGCGTCAGATGACTAAACATGGTTTCTATACACTAACTCGAATTGTGTGATTTGGACACACATGATTTTTGGTTTCTGTACACTAACCACTATTAGTGCTGGAAACTAATTCCGCTACTCTAATTCGCATTCGGTAGGGTTGGGTCAACCTAACCTCAAAACTGAGAGAGGAGAAAACGGCTTAGCGAATGATAAGTAACTGGACAATACTTTCAGGAAAAGAAGATTTCTTAAAAGATGAGGGGTAAAAATCAACTGACCGGTTCCAAATGAACGACAGAGGAAAGGAATATCCCATAGGTATAGGTATGTGCAAGTAGACAGAATTATCCTTTAGAGAGACACACACTCACACATGAAACGGTAGCGAATGTTCACACTGAATAAACATATCTCGTCCGAACACTTGAGATATTCTTTTGAAATTACGGGAGAACACGAACTATAGAAGTAAGCAGTAAGTTCACAGATTTTCGTAAAATATAAACTGAACGCGGAACGCTTTAATCGCAATTTAATACAGAAGATTGACGACTCCAACGAATATCATGCTTGTTTACGTTTTGAATCGAACAGACGATTTCTAACCTTAACAGGTTTATTTATGTTGCTTTCGAACGTTTTCAAGAAAGAGAGGACACTATAAATCATATCGGGAGTATTTACATTGTCAAACGAGCCCGAAATTTCACATTTTAATTGATTTTCACGAGCTGACGCGATTGAGGCTGTTGTACCGACGCCACTTTTTCGAAACTAAATAAATGTAACGGACAATGTGGCAGTTAGTGTTGAGGGCGAATTAGTTTGACCCGAAGGTGAATTTGTCTTACCACAGCGCTAATTTTACAGCTAGTGCTGTTTTCCAATTCTGGTTCGCGCTCTAGTAAAGTCAAGTCAGCGTATGAAGCGAATTGATTGGTGCTTCAGTACAATAAATTAGTTCTGAAGCCTAATTTTGATTCTACTTGGCGAAAACTTACCAAATTAGTTCTCAACGCTAACTACTTTTTTTTTCAGTGTACGCTCAATATGATTTGAAATGACATGACCTAATATTTCAAACATTACTTATCTATCATCCTTTGTAAATTTCTGAGTCATTTTGGAATACTTCCTTCCCAAAAGTGTATCGGGGGGGGGGGGGGGGGGGAAGAATAAACTCGTACATTAACAGAAAAAAAAGTTTTAATACAAATTTTTCTTGTAATCTCAAAAGGAAATTAAGTGACAATACTTTTTTACGCTGACTAGAAACTTCTCCGTACTTGTTTTTTTTTGGTTGAAACATTCACTAAGACTAAAGAATTATATAACAACACGTAATTTTCTTTAAAAAAGAACCATTGTGGTACCCGTGCCGTTTTCATTTAGGAACTCATTTTCTTAAAGAGACCACTGTTTCACATTCTTTAAAGGTTATTCGTAGAAAAAAGCTCTTAAAAGCAGAGTCAAACACGTCGAGTACAAGAGTAGCAAATGAAATAGGTAATGTTCTTCAAGTTGAAAAATTTCTTTAGCTTTCAAGGAGAGAATACGCCTCTGGACAGGGTATGAATTTAGCACCACGCCACAAGGTTGCGTTTCAAAATTTTAGAACGGAAATGAACCACACACATTGGCGGATCCAGAAAATTGGCAACATTGTTTTTCTCAATTTAAACCTACGGAAATGTATCGATTCTTAGAGGGGCCAGGTGTTCCGTCAAGAATCGACTATTTAACATGGGTTTAAATGGAGGGCAGCCGGTGTTAAAAAGTTGCTGGATCCTCCTCTAATCATACAACGGGAAGTCTGGAAATCAACTCTCAAACAAGATGTAAGGATTTACAAATGGTTAAATTGCTGAGATGTAGATGACGTCATTTGTATGATGTACCTTCCGTTTGACCAGTGTCAACAATACTTGTTCGTCGCTCGTTCAAAGTTGATTTTCAAATTCCCCGTCTTGTGAATAGTTTTATAAGTAGAATTTTGAAGAGAAGATTGCGGACGTCTATTTCTGGTTCAACTTGTTTAGTGGTCCATTTTGTGAAATGCACCATGTTTGCTCGAAAAAAAGGTTATGATCTAGACGGAAAAATTTAATGCAAGCATACAAAAAAGAATAAAAAAGAACACACGGCATTAGGTACTCAGCTTCGCCTTAAAAGATAGAAAAATTTGAAAATTTACAGCTATGACAACACAATACAGCTATGATAATTGTAGCTTTTTGTTTCGAACGCAGTATATTTTGATATTCATGATATCAGATAATCAACCTATCAATCAATATGTGATCAAATAATCAACCAATAAATAAATATATAATCAGATAATCAACCTTTCAATCAATATATAATCAGATAGTCAAATCTCTTTTGTGGTGTGATTACTTTTTATTACACTTTTCTTCGCTTCCAATTAAGTTATTACGTACATTGTAAGCATTATATTTCTTTACAATGTAAATATGACGTGTACCTAGCCTCCGAGAGGCTGTTGTATGAAATAAAACGATTTCTCATTTCCAATTTCTAAAAATTCATTTTAGGAATTAATATACATTTATATTATTTTCCGATAAAATACAACATTGTAAATTGCTGTCACCTAGGCCCTAGGCGTCGGTCATCCTCCAGGATCCGATCTGTCGAGCGGGCTTGAAATGTTTATCTTTGTTACTGGAATCAACTTTATTTTGACATTCCGGATCCTCGTAAAAAGTAACGTTTTTCCCTTTCGGCAAACCTCTAACTTTGGCTCTTTTGTGTGGTCCGTTGATCGTATTTTGTATGCAGTTATTACCTTTCAAAGTTTTCTGAGCCCAGTTGCCTTTTTTATCATACACGGCAGCGAAATATCCAGTTGAGAGGTGAGCAAGACACGCTAGTACTAGGAAAGACAGCAGGAGGTACTTGTTCATTTTCTCGTTTTAAGGAGAGCTTTAGAGTTCAGAGGACCGCAACTTAAATCAACTTCTAATGATAAATTACTGAGCGGAGCCCTATATTTAAAGGCTCCCCCCCCCCCCCCCCGGATCAATTCTGCTTCATATGTAATGATCGAGGTATCCTTGATATGTGATTTATGGTGGCTGGAATCGAACTGTGTTTTCGTTCGTGGTGTTTATTTATGAAAATCGATTTTCTGACGCTTAATAAACGCTATTGAATCAGAAATGTCTCACTGACACGGATGGCCATGAGCTCTGAGCGCTGTCATCGATATTGATCGCCGGAATTCGGAAATATAGTGAAACTGTTTGCGAGAATTTTGGCCGACCGCGTATAAGGAAAGGCCGGCATTTTTTGGATCACCACAAAACAAGATCATGAAGATCAGATCATCATTTTTTCATGTCCACAATTGAAGTCGAAAAATGGGTCTTAGTTGCAACCAGCGGCGATTTTTGTCATTGTTTTGCTGCGAATTCGAAGGCCTGAATATAAGACAAGAGAAAGGGTCAAATTTACCGAAAACTTGATTCTTTTTTAAACTTTTATCCATAGGTTATGAATCAGCGGAAAAAAAGCTCGCGTTGCTACGCGAACGAAAAAGAAGCAAATGAAGTTTACTTTAACGTAAAAAAATGTAATTTGCTCCCAAATTTGAAGCGGATGCAATTTTCTAAACTCTCTAATCGCTTAATTTTAAGTTTATAAAATATGTCCAAAAAGTTCTGTGTAAAGGCATCGGTATATAAGAGAAATTAAAAAAAAATTAAGCTATTAGTTTGTCTGCTTTGAGAAAAGTAAACATTGGGCGGCTTCGCAAGGTCATGGCTAGAGATAAACATTGTCTCACCTCGCCGTCGATTTACATTCTGTTTACTTCTAAATACAGACAATGGGACATTCATAAATTACGTCACGCTGTGCGTGGAGAGGTGAGAGAGGGAATATAGTCCAACCTGACGCAAGGTGATTGAAAGGTTCACCATCAGTGACGTTACGCAAAACATTGATGGTGACAAGGCTGACAGTGTCCCAATCATTAAATAATCCTTTAAATCGTGGCTTGGCTGACAAAGGGGCGTAACTACACATTTAGCAGTGGCGTGGCGTGCTTTGCAATATATCGATTGATCGGCCATTTAAACCTATAGAAAACTATCGATAAACAGGGTGTTTGCAGCGAACACCTTAATAATCGATTCTTTACCATAGGTTTAAATGGCATAACAATCGATACATCGCAATTCACGCCACGCCACTGACATTGAGATGAGCCCGGGAAAGCATTGGGTTAAATGAACGACAGAGCTCATCGCGAAATGCGGTTACGCCTTTATGTCAGGAGCCCAAGTAGCATTTTTCGACGGAAAAATTGGGATGTATTTGTAATTTTATCGGTGATAAACTCGCTATGATCATCAACATCTGAACGATTATCCTTGATCTTTTCAGAATAAAATCGCGATTTCATCGCCCGGTAATTTATCGCGATATTATCGCAACAAAAATCGCGATATATGTCGATTTAATCTCGATTTTATCGACGAAAATTGACCGCGATTTTATTGAACAAAAAATTGCGATGCATAGCGATTTAATCGCCATTAATCGCAATTTTTTATACGATAATATTGCGATAAATTGCCACCTATATAATCGCAATAATCAACCGATAAAATCGCTATTTATCGCGATCATTGCTACTTGGGAGAGCTCTTCGCGAAATGCAGTTACGCCTTTATGTCAGGAGCCCAAGTAGCATTTTACGACGGAAAAATTGGGATATATTGTAATTTTATCGGCGATAAAATCGCTATGATCATCAACATCTGAGCGATTATCCTTGATCTTATCAGGATAAAATCGCGATTTTATCGCCCGGTAATTTATCGAGATATTTTCGAAATAAAAATCGCGATAAATGGCGATTTCATCTTAATTTTATCGACGAAAATTGACCGCGATTTTATCGAACCAAAAATTGCGACGTATTGCAATTTAATCGCCATATATTGCAATTTTTATTACGGTAATATCTCGATATTTTGACACAGATAAAATCGCGATAACCAACCGATAAAATCGTCATTTATTGCGAGCACTGCTACTTGAGAGGGCGGCGAGATGAAGGCAACGAAACTTTCTGTTTTAGTCGGAGCATTTCGGGAAACTGCAACTGTTCAAGCCTCACAAAAATCCAGAAGCTGACACTCAAACGTCCATCAGCGAGATCATGGGCACCTATCACACCATCGATGCGGCCTATAGGGGCCGAAATTTCTTCTGGGGAAGGGAGCCCAAAAGCAAAGATTACATCTCCTTCCGGTTCAAAAGACCAATCAATTTGACTAGGTAAGTGTAAATTGAGTGCGCTTTTAAGAGTCGCTATACAGTAAGCAATGTTAAAATGATCCCAATATCCAAACCAACTAAAAAAAGCTATAACTTTATCACAGTCACTGACTCTGAACCTGAGTCGGTCACGCAAAAAAGATGGCTTCACATTGAGTGAATTATTTCAATCAGTTCCTATTTTGAAGATAATTTGAATCGAATAACAATTTAGTGTGATAAAATGTTGCTCTGAATGTGCATATTTGTACTGTATCAAATCCGTACTGCTGTGCTAAGGAAGAACGCCGTATTAACCTTCAAACGGTGCCAAATTATCCCCGATGACATATCTATTTCTTAAGAAAGTTATGAATACTTATTC
The DNA here is from genome assembly GCF_918797505.1 of Bemisia tabaci. Lineage (NCBI taxonomy): Eukaryota > Metazoa > Arthropoda > Insecta > Hemiptera > Aleyrodidae > Bemisia > Bemisia tabaci. Next base: position 14,073,440 of record NC_092802.1, on the reverse strand, counting down.
TTGAAATTTCAGATACTTCAGACAGGATTAAAGACGACAGTTTCTGAAAAATTCGAGAAAAATATCTCCAGTTTCCCAACAAGTTTATCAAATTTTTACCCAAATTGTATCAAGAGGAATTTAGCAACTTCTGAAAGCTCATACGGCGTTTCCCCTTAGTATGGAAGTTGAGGGATAGTGAAAGATTGGCAAAAGAGGCTCTGAAAGGAAACTTTAACAAACTGCTGAAGCTTTAAGTTAATTAAAATCTAAATTTTTGTCGAGAACCAAACTCCGTTCGAGGTCTGTGAAGTTAGCACCCCGACTTTTAAACTTTTAAATTTTCTCTTTTGCTAATCATTGCTCTTCATTTGCTCACCTCGAAAATTGCTTTCATTTTTTTTGCTCTGGCATGTACCCCCCAAAAATCAAACTTGAACTTTCAGAGAGGTCATTGACCTTGGCACCCCCACATTGTCCGATTGACCTGAAAATGGTCTCAAACGACGGAGAATCATTTGCTCACCTTTGCTCAGCCACTTAGTTTTTGTTGCTCACCCCTCCGTCCCCCCCCCCAAAATGAAAGGCGGCATTTTGGGGGACATCAAAGGCAGCACCCTCACTTTGTTCAATTCAGCTAAAATTGGCGTCAAACGACGCAGGATCATTTGCTCACGATTGCTCAGCCCTTCGTTTCCGATGCCCGAATCCCACCTTTTCCCGAAAACGAATGGCGGTTGCGAACATAGTCGGTGCGCTCCCTTTGATGTGCCCCAAAATTCCGCCATTCGATTCGCAGGGGGAGTGGGGGGGTGAGCAACGGAAACTAAGGGCTGAACAAAGGTGAGCAAACGATTCTGCGTCGCTTAAGACCATTTTCAGGTCACTCGGACAAAGTGGGGGTGCTAAGATCAATGACCTCTCTGAAAGTTAAGGTTCGATTTTTGGGGGGTACATGCCTTAGCAAAAAAATGAAAGCGATTTTCAAGGTGAGCAAATGATGAGCAATAATGAGCAAGAGAGAAAAGAGGTGTGTGAAAAAACGGCCAAAAATGCCTCAAGGCATTTGCGAATTTTGATCACTTGGGGTGATACAGTAGCTACCGAGACGCCCAAAACCGGACGCCGTTTTGCTTAGAAGCGCCGGGTTGCGTCGTTGCCATTTTTTAAAGTGGAAACCTTTAACAATTCATATCTCCGCCGCATCTCAACCGAGTTCAATGAACTTTTTTTTTAAAATGTTCCTCTTAAATAGAGCTTTCTAGTGATGTATTGTTTTCTGGGGTTTACTTGGCTTTAAGTGGCACTTACGCGATTTTAGCAGTTTTTGATAGACACAAAAATTTAGTTTTTATTTTCCCACGATCGTGGAATCGACGGAATCTAAACAAAAACCAGTCTAAATGAAAGTTCAGATTCTCACCTTTCTAACGAGCACAAGATCATCCCGGGGAAACGTTTAGTTCCCGAGATATGACCGCTCAAAGTTGGTCACATGCGCTTTTGCGCAATGTGAATGCGTCTTATCACTGAGTCATTCGCGAACTAGGGGTCCCTAATGTTCAATTTACGTTGAAATAATTACACAGAACAGTAAGATGTACAACACGAGCCGTATTTTCACCTTCGGCTGCCGATGTGCGACGTTGCCATTTTTTGAAGTGAAAGCTCTTAAAAATGCATAACTCCGCTGCATTTCAACCGATTTCAATGAACTTTTTTTTAAAATTTTCCTCTTAAATAGAGCTATGTAATGGCATTTAGGTTTCTGGATTTTATTTAACTTGGGGAGGCACTTAGGTCGTTTATAAGATTCTTTGCAGAGATTTTTCATACAAAAAATATTGTTGCTATTTTTTTCTTTTTTTCTTTTTTTTCCCGCGGGTTGTGGGAGGGTTTGAAATGGCAAAATTTAAAAGAAAGAACTTTTAGAAAAGGGATTCTTTTAATCACTATTCTAACGTGTACAAATATTGAAAGCGACGCTCTCATTGTACAAGAGAAGGTGGTGTTGCTAATTTACCAAGATTTTTGCATTATACTTTAAGCGATGGTGATTTTCCGATTTAGTTTGAATGTTAAAAAGAATCGGGGGAAATACAGACCCCCTCCTGAAAAAAAAAAAAAAAAAAAAAAAAAAAAAAATAGCAACACTATTTTTTGTATGAAAAATCTCTGCAAAGAACCATATAAACGACCTAAGTGCCTCCCTAAGATAAATAAAATCCAGAAACCTAAATGCCATTACATAGCTCTATTTAAGAGGAAAATTTTAAAAAAAAGTTCATTGAAATCGGTTGAAATGCAGCGGAGTTATGCATTTTTAAGAGCTTTCACTTCAAAAAATGGCAACGTCGCACATCGGCAGCCGAAGGTGAAAATACGGCTCGTGTTGTACACCTTACTGTTCTGTGTAATTATTTCAACGTAAATTGAACATTAGGGACCCCTAGTTCGCGAATGACTCAGTGATAAGACGCATTCACATTGCGCAAAAGCGCATGTGACCAACTTTGAGCGGTCATATCTCGGAAATTAAACGTTTCCCCGGGATGATCTTGTGCTCGTTAGAAAGGTGAGAATCTGAACTTTCATTTAGACTGGTTTTTGTTTAGATTCCGTCGATTCCACGATCGTGGGAAAATAAAAACTAAATTTTTGTGTCTATCAAAAACTGCTAAAATCGCGTAAGTGCCACTTAAAGCCAAGTAAACCCCAGAAAACAATACATCACTAGAAAGCTCTATTTAAGAGGAACATTTAAAAAAAAAGTTCATTGAAATCGGTTGAGATGCGGCGGAGATATGAATTGTTAAAGGTTTCCACTTTAAAAAATGGCAACGTCGCAACCCGGCGCTTCTAAGCAAAACGGCGACCGGTTTTGGGCGTCTCGGAAGCTACTGTATCACCCCAAGTGATCAAAATTTGCAAATGCCTTGAGGCATTTTTGGCCGTTTTTTCACACACCTCTTTAAAATTTTAAAAGTCGGGAAGCTAACTTCACGGAAATGCGAAACCACGTATCACGTCGCAAATGGAGAAACGTCGTCTCTCATTTGCCCAAAAATATGTATGACGGATGCACCGACTGAAGTGTGAAACCATACGTATCTCCATTGCGGTATTTCAAAATTTCCGTTCTTACTTCATCTCTTCCATGAGAAACAATCCAAATTTACGACTTTAATTTTTGAACCAAATCTTCTGCTATCGAATGCGAAAAATCATGGAGAAATTAAGTTTTATGTTGACCAGCTTCTCGAAAGAAAAATAAAATTTCTAAAGAAGTCTGCAACGTCGCAAATGGAGAAACGTCGTCTCTCATTTTGATCAAAAATATGAATGCATGAAATTGAAGGCATTATGACTTCCCTCTCTCAACTTATATTCGTCTGTATCGATAAACAATGGGACGCGTTCGCTACGGCGCCTTGATACAACTATACAATCTCGACGGATGTCCGTATTGCGTTCAAAAAATGGAAGGCGTTTTTAATTTCTGCTCGAGTGCTCATACTACCTGTAGTTGATTCGATCGACAGACGCGTCGGTCGGCGGTGACGGGGACTTGATGCAACTATTTAAACTTGATGGATGTCCGTATCGCACCGACTGAAGTGCGAAACCAATGTTTGTTATGTTAGCACCTTGACTTTTAAAATTTAAAATTTTCTCTTTTGCTCATCATTGCTCATCATTTGTTCACCTCGAAAATCGCTTTCATTTTTTTTGCTCAGGCATGTACCCCCCAAAAATCGAACTTGAACTTCCTAATAGGTTAATGACCTTAGCACCCCCACATTGTCCGATTGACCTGAAAATGGTCTCAAACGACGGAGAATCATTTGCTCACCTTTGCTCAGCCCTTAGTTTTTGTTGCTCACCCCTCCTTCCCCCCAAAATGAAAGGCTGCATTTTTCGGGACATCAAAGGTAGCACCCCCACTTTGTCCGATTGAGCTGAAATTGGTGTCAAATAACGCAGGATCATTTGCTCACGTTTGCTCAGCCCTTCGTTTCCGATGCCCGAATCCCACCTTTTCCCGAAAACGAATGGCGGTTGCAAACATAGTCGGTGCGCTCCGTTTGATGTGCCCCAAAATGCCGCCATTCGATTCGGAGGGGGAGTGGGGGTTGAGCAACGGAAACTAAGGGTTGAGCAAACGTGAGCAAATGATCCTGCGTCGTTTGACACCAATTTCAACTCCATCGGACAAAGTGGGGGTGCTGCCTTTGATGTCCCCCAAAATGCCGCCTTTTATTTTGGAGGGGATGAGCGCAAAAGAGAAAATTTAAAATTTTAAAAGTCGGGGTGCTAACTTCACGGACATCTCCGTTCTGGGGTAAACATCCACACTGAAGCTTGCAGTGAGCGCGCGGGGTAGGATCATAAATTCGCAGCACCTTCATCAAACGCCATAAAAATTGCATCACTTTTTGGATTCAAGATCAAGAACGAGTTTATAATTAGCATGGATTTTCTCTCCAAACAGATACTTTCTCCGAAGTGGCAATTTGGAACATCCATCTGACCAGTTTTACGAAACTGACGTTGTGGTGTACCCGGAAAACGGAGCTGGTCCAATTTCAATCGGTAAAGTTACAGTATTTTCGCAATAATACTTCTTTGATCCATCTTTTTATAATTCCTCTCTGTTATTTCCAGTTCACAAAAATTACAAAATGATAAAAAAGAATACGAAACAATGAGGACGAGAAAGACACAGAAATAAAAAAGTAAATTTTAAAAGCACAGATTGGTCTTTAAGAGAGGAGAAAGTATATTATGCAATTACGGGGATGTGACATTATAGATATTAAGCAGACGCACCGAGTGACTTATACTGTTGGTATGATAAGGACAGTTGAGGGGCTTGGAAGACAAGCCGCATAAGTGCAGTTTTTGCTATTTCGAGAAATGTGGGTTTGAAATATCGAAATTACACGGATCCTAATGAAAGAAAGTTCAAACTGACTTTTTGTTGCTTAAAAATTGGAATTTGGGAGCAAATTTTTCACAGAATATGCATTAAAACTAGTTTTACTTTAAATCATGAGGAGCTCAATTTTTTCAAAAACTGCACTTATGCGCCTTGTCCTCCAAACCCCTCAGTTGGACTGCATTTTGCAATTTGGAACTATAGATTCTAGCCCCGTTTAAAACAACGTATGTGCCATTAGTTTCCCTTTGCATATAAGTGTTTTTAGATGAGACAGAATTTATAGCTCCAAATTGCAAAATGCAGTCCAGTTATAGGTTGAATGGCTTAATACCATTGCTTTGATTAGAATAACTTTGGTCAAAAACAATATAACTTTGCTTTGAATCACTTACATCAGAGTTATTTTGCTCCAATATGATTGATTTCGTGTTTACTTTGAATTGATAATAAGTAATGAATGAATCACTGCATTTCCTTAAAACGCATTTTACAAGACGTCAGACTACAAATATGTTTGGGTTTATAGCGTCCATCTGCTGATAGGTGTTTCTATGGATGAGGTTATATCACAAAAAATACAGGAATTAATCCACGACTTATAGGCGTCCTGAATGAAGTCGACGGCTGTGTCATGATTCCTTGAAATCTACCATAATTCAAAATGCCTCCATTTCTGTTCGGTATACAATCTTTAAGGCGTTAAAAAGTTAAAATAGTTGCTAAGGGTAAAAACAAACTGTTAGCAACGTCCGGCGCGCGATAGTCGTTAGAGCACCTCAAATTGTTATGTCACGAAACTCCGGATTTTTTCAAAACTCCTTCAAATAAGTGGATATGCAATTTGATCTCCGGGGAGTTAGAATAGTTGCTCGAGGTCAAAAGCAAATTTTGGCAAGGATGATTTTATTTGGACAGCCATGGGGAGGATGGCGTATAGTGGTCTAGGGGTAAAGAGTTTCTACTTCTTCCCTCACTGCATGATTATACATTCAAAATGTTTGCAGGATCATTTGATGGCGAGGGAATTGCCTCTGGCCTGGTACCAAATGAAGTGAATCCAATCACTGAATTTAAATTGGAGGTCAGGAAAAACAGTGAAAATGACGTAATTCTAAGCGAGGTATTTACGATTTTCTTCAAGTCATCATTATTATATTCATGTACTTATATTCCAATTTACTAATATGAAACAAACAAAACAACGTAATTTTAATTACTTACATCGTGAATTGTCTCTCAACAACTAAATAATTCGCTGTAATTTTCATACAAAAAGACAACGAATTTTATAATGTGTCTCTTAGAAAATAGTAAATTTGCAGTGCTTTTTAAATGGAGACTTTTGACTCAACTGGCGTAAATGCAAAATTTTAATTATCTTGGATCATTTTGTGAAATCTTTTATATTTTAGAAAATATTTCATCAATGATAGTTTTATATTTTTAAAACTCAAATACAATATGTTACCATAAACTTTACTTTCTGTGCATTGTAGTTCCCATCAGTTCACTGAATCATGATTTAAGAACTAAAAAGTCAATATCTAGGAATTAAAAACTTGATCCTCAATTATGTTCGGGTATAATTCATTGAATCACATCGAGATACACTTTTGGGCTTATTACAAACCATTTGCCGATTAAATGGTGAATAATACTATTTGTAAAGATGCGTGATTTTCAGGGATTTTTGAGAAAATAAAATTTGAAAATTTCAGAAATCAACCGATTGGTGGACTGCCTGATCCATCTCGCAAATATTGTAAATGTACTCAATAAGTTCTCTAATACAAAATTTTATAAATCTGATAACGTATTTTATATTTTCAGATTCTTCTTGAGACAGCAAGCTAAATAAACATATGAATTTGGCAATGGTCCATCATTATTGAATATTAGCACCAGACTTGAATTCTTCGCGAGGAGCACATCGAAAAAGGCATAAAGAATGGCAACAAAGCGCAGCAAGGACACCGAAAATCAGAGAATGTCAAATAAGTGGCTCCTAAATTTTGGAAAGAAAAATGTAGATCATTCCTTTACCTAAATTTATAATTCAAAAGATGGGCGAAAGCAAGAGCTACAGGTCATGCTAACCACACGAGAGATCGCCAAACACTGCAAAATGCAGGAATCGCTTCAGAGACTTTAACGCAAGACAGAAAAATAAGGCTACAGACAAATGCAACTTGCTTGACGCATGAGGCAAATTTTTGCGACTGGATTTGCTTGATTTGTGGGTTAGAAGACTGTTGCATTACTGTCGGAATTTTGAGAAATCAGAATCTAGTATCTAATTTTCAACCAAATACTGACGAAAACGAGCCAAATCACGGATTATGCTCAAATAAGCGCGTTAATAAACTGGCCAACGTAACACGATCTAATCTACGATACAAAATATTATACAAAAATGTACAAAAATATGTGAGCTTTTTATACTTTACTCTGTCACCATCACCTCACCACGGTTGTTGTTACTCAGTTGATGTTATTTTCACACAGAACACCGCCATGTAAGAAAAGTTGGTTGATTTTTGAGGTTTCTGGTGAAACCGTTTATTCCCATCCACTTTTTGACTCCCTTCCGGAGATGGATTGAGAAATTTTGGATTTGGTTCAGACACCAGTCGCTGATGAGCTCAACAGACTAGTGGATTGGGTTTTAAAAAATGTTCTGCATTAGGATCGGCCGAAGAAGTCAACCAATCCACTTGCGAAAATTCGCCTATGGAAACGTCATCTTTGAAAAATTTGCTCTCTCTAAACCACACCCAGAGATTTTCAGATTAGCGGAAAGCCTTTGCGCTCCACCTCTTCGATCGGCGAAAAACTCGATTCAAATTGAGAACGACAGATCAAAGTTGCAAATGAGGCTACATTGAAGGAAGAAAAAGAGCATTTGGAAAATGTTTTGAGAAAAACTGTACGAACCACGAGCATTTATGCTGAGCTTTGTGTATTTAGACACATTTTCAGACTTTTAGCCGCACGCGTGCATACAATACGAGACCTGTCCCATCGCCCGAAAACGCGGTTTCAGCTCAAGTTTTTAATCAAACTCCGAAACCTCGGAAAACCAAAAGTATCCGACGGGCTATTTACTAAGCTCAAAACAAATCCTGAAGATTGTTTTGAATACTAGCCCCATTTCCATTGTAAGCAAAAGCGGCTGAGAAAATCATATTTTCCGAGAGGCGGCAATTTTCAGCAAATTGAATTCTTAACTTCTGTACTCGATTTCGTAACCTCGAAAGCGTTATATTCGAGGGAAAAGCCTCTTTTTGTGTTGTATGTTGTATTTTCTTATATCGTCATGCATAAATTCAATTCATGGAAAATTACAAGGTAAAATAAAATGAAATGATTGTAAGAAACTCCCCTCTCTCTTTTTATTTTCCTCCGGAGACGGATTTCAGGTCCTGGTTTGACCCATCTTCAGCTTGCGACTTTACAAGGTAAAATCATAAAGTACAATAAAATCGCAATGTTCTGAAGCGCCGATGAAGTCACTTTTTGAGGCTGTTTTGTCCAGTACTCCTGAGACTAATGTGCGGCGACTGGCAATGCCGTTTGTGCGAGATCCCATCTCCGGTCTTCGCTCAGAAAATTCAAGTATAAAATGTATTTCATAAAAACCGGGAGTGTAATACATTTTTGAATTTTTTATGACTTCGGCGAACACAATTTGCCAAAATTCGCAGAAATAATGATTGATTTAAATGAATAAATCCCGAAAACCACTTGCAGCCCACGATTCTCCCTTAAGCCGCCGTGTTAAAAAATGCCGAACGGTCCCCAGATGGTTCCCTCTTTCCGGCGAACAAAGGACTCGGAATGGCCCGTCCATGGATTGACTTCATCGGTGCTCCAGTACATTGCGACTCTATTGTACTCTATGGGTAAAATTGACGAACGAAAATAAAAAAAAATTAAAAAATGTACACTGAAAAAAAAAGTAGCTTGGATCAAGCATGATGATTCTTGAATTTGCCGCCAATAATTTTTTTTCTTGCTTAAAGCTGACTTTTTCTTGATACAAGAAAAATAATGCTTGGGTTAAGCAAAAAAGTAGCGTATGTTAACCAGAAAAATTCTTGATTTAAGAAGAAATACTTCTTGGCGGCAAATTTAAGATTCTTTTTTCCAGTGTAATATGCGCAAATCGGTACCTCAGGAAATTAAATATTTGAAATGCGATTTGGACATATGGAGGACCCCCTCTGGATCCGCCTATGATTTTTTTATCATATGGCGGATCTAAGGTTTTCGAGACGTTAATTACACACAAGCTAAACGAGTACGTCATTTTTCTCACAGACAATTTGGGTTTCGCTAGGGTATACATCGATGGAAAATAGAACAAATATGTGAGGGAGTTATGAAACGTAACAAACAGAATAAGTGTTTTTCTCTTATAACACTTTGGGGTATACATCGTTGGAAAATAGAACAAGTATGTGAGGAAGTCATGAAACGTGATACAACAAACAAAATACTTGTTTTTCTCTTTTCCATCGATTTGCAACTATATATGACCTACTTTTAAGTCATGCGCGATCCTCGGACAAGTTCTACTTGTACCAAAATTCTCGAAAGCCGCCAAATTATTTGCTCATTGACGAGTTCCTTGTTCAAAATTTAGTAGAGCTGACTGTTGAGCTATACTGTTTTCGAAACAGAAACAACATTAAAAATTTGCACAGGGAAAAAATTAAAATACACGTGTAGCATAAGTGAACCCATTATTGAATCTAAAGTAGATTTTCATGACAATACTGTATTGATAAGGCGCTGCAAAATGCACAGCCAAGGCCTCAATGGGGGGGGGGGGGGTTGTCAGGAAAATCTCGCATGATTCAAGGTGCGAATGCCAAAAACTCTAAGTTCTCATTATTTTACACAATTTTGACAGCGGTGCCATAAAATTGTGTCCACGTTTTGGTTTGGCGATTTAGTTCTTGCTACGTTTTGCTGAACACTCTTCTCCCTCAGGTTTGTACTGATACTCATTATAGAGCTCAAAATTTTGGAATCTAATTGAAACTGTTTAACTTTTTGCCTTTGTTCCCCCCCCCCCCCCAAAATAGTGTGGACCCAGCACTATTTTATCACCTTTTTAGCCACTGCGTTTGGTTGTCACCATTTCTCGAACAAATTACCTATTACGTCATTACAACGTGTTCTCACGATCCAGATGAGGACATCGGAGAAACTAAACAAGAGAGGGTTCCAAGCACCCAACTACAAAAGTTCGAAATTCGTTCTAATACTCTTCGTGTTATTGCCTAGCATTGTGTACTGTGATATTCAGATCCATGACCCAACGGCACAGGATAAAGTCATTCATTTTTTGACAAAGGTATGCTCATTAACAATAGACAGTTCAAATCATCAGCTCCTCCATATCATGAACTTGAACCCTGATTTTGAAATCAATGGTCTTCTTTATAATTTACATTTAAACTCAATCCAAACTTCTTACGTAGACTGTATGCAGACCCTAAATGATTTATTCACAGTCAAACGACCAAAAAGCATCATTTTTGTCTTGAAAGATCTCAGCAATATTATAAATTTGATTTTGGGCACTCAGAATTTTGGGAAGAAGGTGCAGAACTTCTCCGAATATGCAAGATACAACTACACTACAATTGATTGTAGCGAGATTGGTCAGTTAGGGGCACTGCCTAATTATTGCATCTTTCACAGTCGGAACTTGAGTAGCGTAATTCGGGACCCACGAAGACCATGCGATAGAAGACTGCCAATCTTGGAACAAGACCTAATAGCAGACTCTGTTCTTTCCGATAAAAATTTTGGCCATGTTCGTGGCTTATATGCAAACAACATGTGGAATTTCAAAAACTATCTGATATTCTTTTTGCACACGACGGAGTCCAAATACATAAATAATGTTACCCTTACAAGACAGCGAAATATTTTCGAGTCGGACGCCGGATATTCTCAGTTGGTCTTCGTTTTCAAATTCATTTGGCGCATGTTTCGAGGACACAAATCCATTGTATGTTTCCAAACGGCATGCTATCATTACGAACCCTTTCACGAGGAGATCCAGAAGTATGGTGGTCTCCACGGCGAAGTTTTCTTTGATTTTTCCTGGTACTCCATGAACGGAAAAACGTTTACATTTTCCATCGAGGAACAATACGCATCCATCTTCCCCAACGACTATTGCCCTTTTGACACCAATTTGTTTGGAAAAGTTGTTGAGGAGATGGTTCACCGACGCAACGGTGTCGTCAGTTATTTACTTCCTGCTATGTTTGATGTTTTAGACGAAAAAAAGCGAGACTTTGAGATTGGATTGAAGTACGGTTTTGATCTCGTTGCCATTCACTCCGGATTCTTACATATGCCGAACTTGGATAATTTTGATGTTTCTATATTTCCCGAAACATGTCATGTGACCCTGAGGGTACCGCGCTACGATTTTGTGCCCCAATACATCGCCGCGTTCAATTGTTTCTCTCCTACCCTCTGGGTCTTCGTTCTCGGAACATTGGTCATTTTCACCTTGATTCACATCTTGAACACTGAGGTCGAGAGGAAATGTTTTCCTCGATTTTACCCGGAGCAGGATTTACCAGAACGGAGATCTCTCTCCACTTTCCTCACCATCGTCAGATATATTCTGGGAATAAGTCAACCTCGCATTACCTTGCTTAAGTTATGGTCGGGAAAAGGTTTTTTCTTCATCTTCGTGTTTTCCATGTTAATCTTAACCACCTTATTCCAGAGTGGGATAGTCACGTTTCTGAGCGTGCGAATTCGCCACGCCGACATAGACGCGCTCAAAGACCTAGAGGAGTCCGATTTCGTGGTGGAATCCATCGACTACGAGTGGGATACTCAATTTCTCGGGGACGAACCGCAGTTCGACTGGATTAAACGGAAATTAACGGATGGCTTTCAATTCAGGTGCGGAGACTTCGGCTGCTCCTTCGAGCTGGATGTCAACTATTTCCATTTGAACGAGTCTCAAAACGAAATCAACTACACTGCTTTGGAGGAAAGAGAGATTGACACGATGTTAAAAGCACATGCGTACATTGTAAGGGTCCCCGGTAGATCTGCTGAGCATAACAACATGGTGTATTTTGATGTGGCTACCGGACGCGAATACGAGTTCCACGATGTGGCCGAGCGTTTGATGAGCTATCCGTTCATGGTTTTTTCGGTGAAAAACTCGATTTACTTGAAGGCCATCAACGATGTTCTGACTCGTTTCTTCGAAGGAGGCTTCGATGAGCCAGACTCAGATGTAAAATCTGTTTGGAAAGAGAACTATGTGACAGTCGAGCGGAGGGGCGATACAGAGGATCCGAGACCTTTCTCTCTGATTGATGTGAAGTTGGCTTTTATTTGGCTCGGAACGGGATTGACAATGAGTGTCTGTTGTTTCGTCATTGAGCTGTTCAGCAATCTGCAAATGTAAGCGATTTAAGTATCCACGATTGAATCAGTGAGTTCGAAAACACACCAACTCGGGTTTTTTTTCGATTTTCACTTTTTTACGGTTTAGTAACACGCATGGATAGAAGCATCTACACGTAAAAGGAACATTCGAATTTGCAATTGGAAGTGCTCGAAACAGCGACGGGAAAAGGGAAAAATCGAAGTACTTCATTGGAAATACCAATTTTTTAGCCATTTCAAGGGAAACGGGTGACCATCCGATTTTGCGGTTTTCTTTTTTCGGTTCAGTATACATTGTACCAACAAGTTATATAAATATTCAAGTGTTGTTCAGGTCGAAAAATATAAATTTTTCAGGGCAGACTATGAAAAATCAGTATCTGAAAGTCGGTGAGAACAAAACACACCAACTCGGACATTTTTAAACGCTTAATTCTTTGTCGTCAAACGTGGTGTATCGATTTCAACTTGGCGCTTTACAAAGTCTCTAAGTACTTGTCCTTTGGCACCAGAAAGGTTTTTCTTAAACTATAACTTCTTCGCCCGCTGCGCAGTTTTAGATGTTTCCTGAACATTTTTTTTTCCTGCGTTGGTGTGTTTTCGAACTCACTGATTCAATTGTCGACGCGCTTCATGCGGTAATTCAAGATTGCGCGAAAGGTCTAAGAAAATAAAAGATGATTGCGCTAAAAGAAACCTTGACATCTCCTACAGGAATGCGCGAATTTAAAATGACGTTAATTAAAGGTGGAAGTTCGGCAAGACAGGGAAAAGTCAGAAAATAAACGCATTTTTATGTTAACGCTAGTTTATGTTAGTCTTTTGACAGGTCATGATGTCTTACCTTCTGATGATAAGTGATGTGAAAAGATTTGAATAATGTTCGTAGGTATGAAGAACTTTCCTAACTTTTCTCGGAAAACGTATTTAATCGGGAGGAACAAGGCAACGATGGAATGCTCATGCGGCGTCGAACACAACATGTACCTTTTAAGCTCTATTATTCGATGCCGCAATTATTCTAACGTGAGTTCGAATAATCGCACCTAACACAGTGCGACCAGCGTTAAACATATATCAGCGCCTGCAAAACTTTAAGAATACTTCACGCATCGCGCCAAACAGAACGATCGGCGTACAGTCTATATTAGCGCCTACAAGACTGCATGAATACTTCTCGCATTGCGTCCAATGCAGTGAGGTCGGTCAGTTGGCGTGAAACGCACATTAGTGCGTACATGACTGTGGGAATGCTGTGGACTCCGTGGCATCATTCTTGACTTTCTGCTCCAGTTTTTACTATAATTAAGTGGATAATATGTATCCTCATTGTAACGATTCAGCAATTTTGATGATATTTAATTTTTTTTTTCGGTTACATTGAAAGACAATATAACGAACGAAAATATCTTGTCGAAATTTTCGATTCTTTTATTTGACATCATACAGGTAAAATCGCGGGAACTTTTCAGAAAAACTGTGTGTAGCTTTTTAAAAACATGCATTAGAATAAAACATAGAAGTGGTACATAATGTTGCAATCAGATATCATAATCTTAGATAAACATACGATTTCTTTTGGGTGCACCCGTCAGGTTTTGAATTTATTCATCTCTTAAAAAAACTTGAACATGGTTGTTCTACGATTTTTCGAGTGTAGTTTTTCTCACGATTAGGTGGCCGCGTAGCGGCGACAGGCTCCTAGTTCACTTTTTAAATGTCTATTCGGACATTTGGATGATTGGGCTATTCTTGCTGTGTCATTTGGATGACTGAGTTCTGTGAGAGAGCCAATATTTTCGACAACCTGTCCATTATTCGGCCTACTACAGGGCTTCTTCGTTGATCGCAGTCGTTTAAACGACGTAGCAGATGATTCAGATAATTCCATTATATCTTATTTCCGTCTTATCTTAAAGAATTCCTAGCACAAAAGTTCAATGATCGAACTGTAAGGCAGCAATCGTTTCCTCCAAATCAAACTGTCAATCAAAAAGGGTACAGCCACCAGCTCTGATGATCGCAAATATAAAGTGAAATTTCATCGTTAGAGGGTCATGGCTGATGATTCGGAGATTTCTTTTTCAAATGCAAGTTCGGCAAAATGCATCGCATGAGAGCTCGTACAGTTGTCAACCTAATGTTGATCATTCAAAGTTTTAAAGTTTGGAGGTATTCATACTCTGAATGTATTGTTTCACTTTTGAATGCAGTATACTTCAGAGTTTGAGGATCGGGCGCAGTGTGACTTTATGGAGAATAATGAGCATTTTTATTTTGAGCACCTCAAGTTCTGAACTCCTTTCATTGAATAGTATTTCTGTACTTTAATTATTTCATATAGTAATTCCAATTACATAAGCTCCTTGAAACACGAAACATTATTTCTTTTGTCTTTCTCTCCCCTTGATTAGGGCATAAGTCTTGTTTATCGAGCCATTACCGTAGCAGGCACATTTAAAATTAATAAAATTGATAAATTTGATGAAATTGATACAAATTAGCATGAACGGGCAAAGTCGTAAAGAAATTACCAGTTAAACACACGTATACATCTCCGAGAAATGAGAGCCAATTCTGTGCCTTTGTTGTGGCTGGTCGTCATGGCATCCTTTTCCTTCGTGGTCGTCCAACCATACACATTTCTGCTGACCTATCATCTTCTATTTTATCTGCATGCTTACTGTAGTTACATTTGAACCGCGTTTAGAAAAAAGGAACCAAGCCACATCAGCTATTGCCAAATTAACTTGGCACTTTAATATTTAACAAGCACAGGGGCGTTAGGATTCCTTTGAAAATATTAAGGAATTTGCTTCGCATTAAGCAGAAAATTCACTGAAATTTTAACAAAAATCGGCACAACCATTTTCATGTAAAAAGTTAAATCGCCCAGTTACATTTGGCAATAACTGATGTGGTGTAGTTCCTTTCTCCTTGACGAGATCCACTTAATCTCGTACAGAAAATAAAAAAGATGCGAGACTTTTATTCAATTTTTTTAAAATAATATTATTAATTTATCCATCTTGAGTACTGCGCATGTTATTTTCACCTTCGGTCGTTTGTCTTGATTGTGCATCCGTTTCTGGAGGTGAAGCTTCATCTAAACAACTCGTCTCCCTGTATTTATAACGCACGGACAGTATGAGAAGCAAAATCACATCGAAAAGCATGAGCCCGGTGAAAAACAAAAACTGATGCGTCTGTAAAGAAGAAAACAAAAATAATTGGATGTTTTCCTTTTGATGATTTTGGAGTCAGGTGAACAAGTATAAAAAATACTCGAGGGTTTATTTACAATACTAATACGAGTTAAATCAATAGTGTTTGCACCATTAGTATAACACGCCATATCGTTTAAGTAAAAAAAAAATTGAAATGTATCAATGCATTGAAAGGCCACTGAATCTTGTAAGCCCCGTCATCTGAAGAATTCCAAGAGTTTCTGAAATTCTTCACCACCTGGTTGACAAAAAATATCCTGCTTTAAAAAATAATGATCGGATATACTTACAATAAAAAAAAGTGAAGTTGACGTAGCATTCTGGATGTAAAAAAGGGTGCAAGAACTTATGAAATTCTGAATTACCCGCTACAGCAGTTACTTCAGCAAATGCCAAGATGTAAAACTAACTGTTGTGACGGGTAGGTCAGCATTTCATAAGTTCTTGCACACTTTTTTACATTCAGAATGTTAAATCAACTTCACTTTTTTTCGGTGTAACCAAAATTAGTCTAACTGCAAATTATGTTGCCGAATCCTTTCTCGTATTTTATTTTGTGAACAGAACACTAAGTATCACATCGCCTCGAGTTAACTAATAACTCATACTATCTCAGAGAAAATATTTGTTTTCTCTTTTTCTTGCCTCCTGCAATTTAATAGCTCTACATACCCGGCTCTTGAAAAATTTAGCTGCTGAGATGAAGACAACAAGGACGTCGGCTAGGGAGACACTTATATTCAGAACGGAGGACATGATCGATTTCATCCTGTCTGGAGCCTGCGGAAGAAATTGAACAGACGTTCGATCAGTGGTTATAGAAAACTAGGGGGCTTACGCCCCTTCGCCGCTACGCGGCCCAACCTCCAGATGGCGCTTCGCACTTTCTTAAGCGCGCTTCGACAAAAGAAGAACCAAAAAAGATTTTCATACCCGACTCTCATTTTTCCAATCTCCCTCTGGCCGGAAGCGATCGGACCAATAAGAATCAAATAAAAAAATAAGCATTTATTTCAAACTTCACGTAAAACTGAAACGAAACGGAATGGAGCGTTTCGTCGCTTTTCGATAGTCTGTAGCAAATGAGTATACCTTCAATCCACTTACTCAACTAATAGACCAAGATTCAACATTGCCCGCTTACTTCAAATTTGCGGTAGATTTGAAATTACCGCCATTTTTCAGTGGCGGGAATTTCAAATTTCGCCTCCTTCTCCTAAGCTCACTCGATTGACAAGTTTATAGCATGCTGCGGCGCGGCACGGCCGGCGCACTATGGTCCCAATTCACTTTTCAGTGATCAAAAATCATAGCGGCTCTCCGTTCGAGTATAAATACAATCAAGATATGTAATCCCAATGATTTTGATGCGCTGAATCCGAATTTGACCTCCAATTTTCTCTAAAAAATCATTTGCAAAAGTTATCGTCATTTTTTCACATAAATCACAAACTGTCGTACGATTGGCTTGTTATACTTGCTTAGATTGGATGAAAACCATGCGTGACATTGCACATGCATGTACATTTCATGCAAAACTAAGGATGTTTTAATTTTTTGGCACCCCCCCCCAATTTTTTTTTTTTTTTTTTTTTTTTAGAAAAACTAAACTGAAAAAAATGAAATAGGTAGATCCAAAATTAATTTGTATTTTAGAAATGTTGAAATAAAGATTCAGAGAAGACTTTCCTTTATGTTGATTTGCCGGAAAGGCAAATCGGGTACATAATAATGTTGAAGAGCGGGGGGTGCAATATTGTCACGTTAAGAAAAATTCAATCAACAATGGAGAAATATTCGGGGAGTAAGGAATTTTATCGCAGCAACATTAACAGGTACTTTCTAGGATTGAAAAGAACATTTTTATAGATAAAACTGAGGAACGGGAAACTTTTCAAAAAATCTCAAAAAGTAGGGGGAACCAAAATTTTTTCGAAACGATCAGCCTAAAAAAGATCCATAGAAGCTACTTAAGTGAGTCTCTGTAGATGTCAAAGTGCTTAGCACGTGTTAAGGCTGCAACTATAGGTGTTTTTTAAAGCAAAAAATTGAGTATTTCTGGGGCAAACACATAGTCACGTAAAAAATTCAAATTTGGTCGAAAAAGCAGGCGTAAGCAAATATTTTTGGTTCAATTGCCTTCCTTAAGGATCTGCAGAAACGACTTAAAAGTAATTCTGAAGGTGCCAAATGTCTCAGAATATTTTTCGAGGGGCTTTCCAGGGTTGTAATACAGTATTTTGAAGAAAACACGCAGGTACGAAAAAGATTCAAAATCCGTCCAAAAAGCAAGAAGAATCAATAATTTTTGGTTTCAAATCCTTCTTAAGGATTCATAGAGACTACTTAAGCACGTTTTCGGTGGTGTCGAATGCCTCAAAAAAGTTTAAGACGACTGCAGATTGATTAATGGCTAAACTTGCCAAATAACGTTATTTTAGCCACCGAATTCGAGACCTAATAAATTCGATTTCTCGAGAAAAAGCAAACCAAAGCACGAAATATTTCTACTGTAGCTTCTCAAGGATGTGTAGAAGGTACCTAAAGGTGTCTCATTAGGTGACCTTTGGTGACTTTTTTTTAAAACGAAAGTACGTGGGAAAAATCGGCATTTTTTCATGAAAAATAGGTATCCAACTTCTACCTTGTGTAGAATGTATCAGAATGCCTCGGAGAAAAATTGTAATTAGTGCGTTACAATCCTCTTAGAGTCCTCTACAAAATGGTGTAACCAAGAATTCCGAGAGACCATTTCATGATTCAGGAGAGGCTCCGAACGCTTTGTTAGAAATAGCCACTTCACGGGTCAGAAAATACATATCCGACTATTTGCACAGTTTGTGACACTTTCAAAGTGACTAGACATTTTTTTGAGGCATACTACGTGTAGTTTATGACCCGTAGATACTATATTTATCAATTTTGACTCGAAAAAAAAATGTCGTCCAATTTCATAAATATCGATTTTTGAGCGCTCCCGAGCGGATTGGGACCATAGTGCGGCGTGCTGCTAGCTCGAAACTCGCACCGACGCCTACAAACCTAAAAGGATACTTTAAGCATTGCGCAATGCGTGAAGTAGCCCCTTGGGTTTGTAGGCGTCACAGCGCGTCTCGCGCCGAAATCCGTTCGAGGATGACGTTTTAGTATTCGGTGAAAACTTAGAAGGGGAAATATTTTAATTCACATTACAATGCGTTGTATTGGCGTAACTCTGAATTCGGCTAATTTAAACATTTCAAAAATTACGTCATTTAACAAAGAAAACCATTTTTGAGCAAAAATATATTCAGAATGTTTTGAGACGCAAACAAAGTTCATGTAAAAGTTAGCTTACAGTTGAACATGGTTATTTGGCGAGTAGAAGTGTGCCGCCAAATTTTCCTTGAGTTTTTTGCAACATACCTGTGTAAAGGTGAAAGATATGTAAGTGACGCTGAAGAATATCTCAGCCACCGATACAACAAAAATTTGAGGTATTGCCCAGAATATGTGCAGTGTTCCTGGAGGAGTGATTACATGCAGATTGCCAACCTGTAAATAATGGAATTTTTCACTTTTTTAATGACAATGATCACTGACCATGTCGAATCAGACAGCCAAGTCTTTTGTTAGCTATTGAAACATGTTTGGAGTGAAAGTTATACTTGTAACAAGCTGGTGAAATGGTGCTGGATGTCCACACCATTTCACCACCTTATTACATACTGTTTAGGTTATTTCTGAGTGTTTTTTTCTCGTTATATTTGTAAGTTGTTAGAAGAAGTTTATGGCTAATAGCCTGCTGTGCGAGAATTTAGGATTATTTTAGGGGCCCTAATGGGCCTCCAAATAAAATGTCTAATCTAGGACCAAGCATGAGTGTACCCAATTATTTTTTGACGAGGGGCTGTTAATTGATTGCTGCTCAGTGTGATGGTAACTTACAATTTTTGAGTGAACTTTTTGGACCACCAGTGTAAAGACCCCACCACTTTCGACTAAAATATCTGATAGAATTTCCTCATTTTGAAATGATACTCGATACCTGCAGAAAGAAGCATGGAAATATACTGTTATACCAGAAAAAGAGAGAAATTGGACTATAGAACCAAATTAAGTGTCCCAAAACACGTATTGTAGTTTTTAACGAACCAACCGGAAGTGTGTATGTTAAAAGGAACTGTATGTGCATATAGTGACCCTCATAGACCATCATAGATCCTCTTAGCATAAATACGTTCAAGCTACATACCCTACCGTTTACTCTTCCAGCAAGCTCGAAATCATCAACTACTTAAAGAAATGTATCTAACAGAAATAGTAAACAGTAACATTTTGGTGTACCTATCCGGTGTGGAATGTCTTGTAGTCGAAGTTTTCCATACAATTTTTCAGTTATTGAAAATGCGTTTGGCACCCTGAACTCTGCAGTAATTCAACGATTAATAATCTCCCCGTCCCCCGGCCTTTCATTTATCAATAAAAAAGAAACTATAATATCTTATTTTCCTACTTTATAAATGTTGAGGATAACTGGAATGCATTTTGCAGTAGGGAAAAAGGCTATTTTTAGCTTATTTCAGAGGCAATCAGTATTCTAATAGTAGTACTAATTCTAGTATTCTAGTATCATTAGTATTCTAATGTAGATTATAGATGGCGTTTGTGAAAAGCCAGAAATTCTGATAAAGCAAAATGCAGTTAAACTATTTACAGCATGCGACTCCTCTTTTCGTAATTTTGAGTTTTAAAATCTGAAGTTTGTTCATGTGATCATCTGCCACTAATCCCCATCCAAAAGGTAACATTTCAATGGTATTAAAATTAGCCTCAGGTCCTAAATAACATGTTTTAATATTTTTTTATTTCTGTTACATACCTGCCAGAGTAAACCTCCATTAACTCCGTGACCAAATCTTCAGCTTGAAGCTGGAATTTAAATTCATCATCGTACTGATTCTTCAAGACT
This sequence comes from Bemisia tabaci, assembly GCF_918797505.1. Lineage (NCBI taxonomy): Eukaryota > Metazoa > Arthropoda > Insecta > Hemiptera > Aleyrodidae > Bemisia > Bemisia tabaci. Next base: position 14,052,901 of record NC_092802.1, on the reverse strand, counting down.
AGCGTTCCAGCTATGTTGTAAATCACTCTTGTAACCAAACCAATAAATAAAACGATTAAAAAACAACGATCTAACAGTGAAAACATTTAAATGGATTCCATGGCCAGATTTAGGGGGTGGCCACATGGACCGCGGCCCATGGCGGTAAATCTACGGGGGCGGCAAATTTTGCAATTTTTTTTAAAATGTAGGTATAAAAAAATCGGATTCCGAAAAAAATATACAAACGAGAGAAGGCGACAAAATCTCTCATTTCCTGAGAGTATAGTAAATTATAATTTTGTCGTCTTTCGGTGATACAAAAGACAGCACCTTCAATAAGTCGAGTTAAGAGAGAAACCAAGCACGTAATTTGGCCTGGAGCAGCGCGGTGCAGAGAGCAATGATGAGAACTTGAGATGAATAGGAAAAGCCCTCGGCGCGGCGCGGCGCGGCGGCCGGCATGTGAAGCATATTAGCGCCTACACGACTGCATGAATACTTCACGCATTGCGGCAAACACAGTGCGGTCAGCAACGGTCGACGCGACGTGAGATGCATAGCGCCTACAAGACTACATGAATACTTCACGCATTGCGTCAAACACGTTGCGGTCAGCTCGGCGCGGCGGCGGAAGTTAAAATTATTAAACTACATTTTTGTTTGTTCTTTCATAATTTTTTTTTGTTAATTTCTTAGGTATGGAAGGCGTTGTCCACACAGAGATAGGTTTACGAAACTTAACTTTTGCGTCAAGTTCCGTGAAATTGTGCTAGTAGTGTTGACAGGGCTTTCGCAAAAAATGTGTCCAACACGAGTAAACGCGTCTTATGCACCCATTCCCCTCCAGCACGTTCACTTGATGATTTTCATTGATGTTTCAAAACGAATGAGAATGGGACGGCAAAATCCAGGCGGCCCATGAGTGGCAAATAGGTAAATCCGGCCCTGGTGGATTCAGAGAAAATATTTGATTTTAACAGCCTCTGGATGTTTTAGGACGTTGATAGTTCATCAAGAATACAAATTCGCTCAGAATGAAATGCAGGTTCAATTGAATACTTCCCTTAAAAGCATACTTTGTACATTGATCCAAATCCCGGCGCAACAGAGTTTTAGACTTGGTGAATATTTTTTCTTGACGTAAACTCATGACGTCGAAGTAAATTACTGCTGTTAGGTTTATTTCTATGAAATTATAGTATATTCATATGGCTTTAAACCATCAATGTTATAGTTTTCTCACTTTACTGTAATTTGTTTGAAAAAATGGAATATCACTTTAATATGAAGTTTAGGGTAACGTATTGTTATTTATAAAACACGTATATGTTTATGAAATTTCCATTAATGTGCAATACCTGAGTCTAGGCATGTTGGTCAAAGATTTTGAGACCTCGTCAAATCCAGGAGCTCTTTGAACTTCGGCAGCTCCATCGCGATTAGATAGAACGTATGATACACTCTGCAACATGATTCAAATGAATTTCATAAAAAAAGAGAAAACAAAAAGCTTCCAATGAAATTTACATAGACTATGGTAAGTCTTTAAAATATTTTTTAATCAAGCCTTGAAGAATTATCAAATAATTTCAATGACCGCGTTATAAATAAAAGGTATGTTACAAGTGGTTTTGAGACTTATCAATTTCTTTTTCACGTTTATTTTTCCTCACACGAGATCAGTCACTGCTCGAGATTAACAAAGTTTTTGTATACTCTTCAAAAAGATACTGTAGTAATAATTAAGAAAAGAAACTTCACTTGGAGGACCTCAGAAATTCTACACTTTCAAAAGGGGTATAATGCGGGCCGTTCCAAAATGCTAGGAATGTTAAAATGTTATTTATTTGGAGCCATTATTCTGTGCTCTGAGATTATTTCTTTCTGCACATCGTGATGTGCTCAAATTTTTGAGTTGCAATTTCATTTAATTCCTTATAAGGTTTTAAAAATCATATTCATCTCATGATTTCTCAATGAATCACTCTAGAGGTTGATCAAAATGTAAAAATATTTTTGCCAGCTCCTAATTTTAATTTGCTCTTTTAGATGCATAGTATTCATCAGTACTATAAGTAATACACTACTCATCAAATGACTATCTCAGTATCCTTATTTGATTATTTTTACATGATGAACCACTAACCTGCTCCTCAAAAATTTGAATATCTGTGGTCCAGTTTTTGAGCATGGGAATTTTTCTGCAGGGCAGTCCTGAATTTAACACAAATGTTTCGCTTATTGATCGAGATCCATTCACCGGGATGTCTGTCCATTGGAGCGATCCAAGTGGTGCAATGAAGTTACGTCCGGATATGGGAGGGTCTAGTTCAACCTGACATGGGAAACCGTTGAAAATCCTTAGCTGACCTTGTCCTGGAGCAGGAAGTTGTGCATATGATGGCTGAAATGCAATTAAAAAAGGCCTAAGGAACTTAGTGATCGTCGGTGACTGAGATCGATTTGGTTTTAAAATAATACAAAAAAAATAAAAATTACAGAATTTCAAATATTGATCGACATTCTCGTATGATCAGGTCGTAGAGCATCAGAGAGAGCTGTAAGAGCGACTCATATGTAAGCATCTAAATTTTGGTTGAGCTCCTTAAAATCAAATATGTGGATTGGTCCAATTTCGTCGTAGTTCTGCGCAGTACTAAATTAAATGTTCTCTAAATGTTCCAACTCCCAATATAAGGATTCAAGGTTGTTTCTAGAGAATTATTCGTATAATTAATCAAAATTATAGGTGAAGTTAAAGTCTGTTATTTGGTTCTAGTCTCTACTCATTTACGAGCGAATAAAGTCTAGGTTGACTGGTTGGTTGGTAGATACGTTTATTTGGTGTTTTTACCATTTGAGCAATTAACACCTTAGAGGAGAGATCAAAGAAGAGTAGTACAGAATTTAAAAATTTAAAAAGTACGGGTCACAAAAGGGTTCTCTTACAACAGAGGTGCGTTCATTCCCGTGAGTGCAAGATGCGCCTTCAATTTTTTCGTATGCAACACAGGCATTCAGAGAGTAGGAATAGTTGAATCGTGTAACCAGGCGTTGTCATTGACATTACATCACTTATGGCCTCGCGTCGCCGCGGCAAGACTTCATATCAGACGGAGCCGAAGTAAGTCTAGATAGACTGAAGTTGTACCAACCTCGAGTTTGTATTCGACATAACTTGAAATGAGGAACGCAAGTGCGCACAGCGCTGCTCCGATGTTGATGAATTGGAGTGGTCGCTTGATGCCAATTTTGGCCAGTGCTGGATACACACACCATTGGAACAACGGGATGAAGAGAATGCATAACAGGGGGTTCAGGGTTCCCAACTGGTCCGGTTTGATGACAAACCAGTTCCCAACAGCTCCGTCCATTTTCGACGCTTGGAAAACCCACGTGGATCCCTGGAGACACGGAGGGAAAACGGAAAACTTTTTTTTTTAGTCGGTATCTTAACTCGTCGTTTCACGAAGGATGGAACGTAAATTACATTCCAGATTGCAAAAATGACTCGAACAATTCAATTTTTATACAAGATGTACCTTTGCAATTTTCATCCAAAGTTGTTGTGATTTTTGCACGAGCTCGGAGGAAGAATCAGTGGCAATTTTAATAAGAAATATGCAAGTTTTTCCAGGTAAAAATTCAATTCACCAGGAAAAATTTGGCAACATTGAAATGGAGTTACGTTTGTTCGTTCGGGAGAAGACGAACTATGGTTGAACCCATCAACAATGACGCCTCTTTTTCGCGGACGCTTAAATTTGTTGTTCAAAAAATGTAAGCTCCATAATGATAAGTCCAGAGCTCTTCATGTCAACATAATGCTTGTTTATCCAATTTGCGCGTCCAAAAATACTCTAGTAAGTAGACAGTGGTAAAATTGCAGTTGCACGTTACCTATGAGTGAACGAAGATTTGCACTTGAGAAGCCACTGACAATGATCTCAAAATGACATCATGCAAGATTATGTTTGAAAAATATAAATCCTTAATAAGCTTAAATCTATCGATTATTATTCTCCACCCAGCACCAAAACTTTCTCTCCTTTAAAAAAACCGGAAATTGGACTCTTTTACAGTTAAAGTTATGCCAACTTACAAGTTTCGTGACTCTCGTCATCCACTTATAACAGTGGCGTTCTTGCAAGTTGTCAACACAGTTTTTTTCTTTCATTTAAATCCATTAAAAATATTGTATATTTGATTGTTTCAAATACATTTAAATGGAGAAAAAACAGCATGGCCGACTGGCAAAAATCGCCACTCATCAAAGTCTATGATTTAACTGCTATTTAAGTATGCTTATTAATTCTGCCGTGCTAAGGAGGAAGACCGTATGAGCCTTCATGCGTTGCCAAATATCCTTCAAGAAATCTCGAATTTTCGGAAATATTTGTGAACTTTTGACCACCAATTTTTTGAAGAAACTTGTTCGTGATTCGATCTAAAGATTCTGAAAATTTTAAGGAAAAATATGCATAACTCTCTGAGGCAATTAATATTTTCTGAAAGGTAATTTGGCAAAATTCGAGTGCTTATACGGCGTTTTTCCTTAGCACGGTAGAATTGATCTCTGACTGGCTATCACCGCACCACCTGGTATTCCAGTCCGCGTTTACACTTACATACGATGATCCACATAGAACATCAGAGTGAATTTTCTTTTCCGTGATAGTAAACAGTATTTCCCTTACCTGTTGGTTAGCAAGAGCCCAGTAAATAGGTACTGGGATGTACATCGGAACCACACGGAATACTTCTCGAATGTCTTTCAATAATTGTTGGTCGAATTTGTCTTTAGCGTATTCTAGCCAATGAGATGGTTTTTCTGTCCCGTCGCTCGATGAAAGTTTTTTTCGTAAAGCATACTGTGGGAGCAGAAACAAGTATTAGGTAAGAAATGGACCGACAAATGCTAATAAAGCAAGAAATGCGATAAAAGGACAACAGGAGATACAATCCTACGATCATATTTTACATCAGTCCATTGGGCTTGTAGCGTCCGGAGTTATTTACCCGGTGGTATATTGATTCACGTGTGTTGTGAGGGGAGGTTTGACAGATGCTACAGGCCACACGCTATAGCGAAAAAAAAACCTGGGATAGGACCGAAGATATTTTTTAAACATTTTGATTTTTTCGGACGGCATTTTAAGTATATTTACTACTTTCTACCCCTTTTGATTATGAAAAATGCAATGTATAATGGAAAAAAATTCACGAGCTCTCTTTTTTTTCGGTCAGCAGAATTTTTTTTCACGTTCGTACATTTTTACTATATAATATTCATCGTACTTGTTAGAGACGATTAAGCCAACTAGTTCATTAAATTTAATTGTCCGCAGGTAACAAGGGGACGAGGCGACGGGGACGTCCCGTAAAGGGTTGGCGGCAGGGCGTTGACGAAGAGATGTTGCGGTGTCAGTTGCCCGATAACCTCTGGGAAGACAGGCATATGTGGCGTTTGGGTGTCGTAGAACGCCAGAGTGCGTTATAAAGCGACTCTATATATATATAGGTAACAAATAATGGAAAAAGTAAGGAACACTGACTCAGCTTTAATAATGCTTAATTTAAAACGAATAGTTTTCAGATTCCGATTTGTCTGGTTTAAGTGATAAAATATCATAAATAAATTATAAATGGAGCCTTAAGGAAAGCGCATAATGCCAGTGAAAAAAACTTAGGGCATGACACCAACGATATGTACAAAATGGGCTCTTAACGTTGTTTATCGGTGCAATCGAATCTGATGGGGCGCCGTAAAATGTATTGTATTTTTCTAATACATAACAATTATTCACGCTTTTTGTGTCTGTTTGTTGCATACGCAATGAATTTGAAGGCGAACTTCAAGTGGACGGTACCTGCCAATAAGTTTGTACGCATGGTCTATTGGTTCTATCAGAGGTTATGGAGGGAGATTATAATGTAAGGCTCTTGAATACATAACTATTCGCGCTCTCCTGGATGTTTCTTGCCTATGCAGCAAAATTGAAGGCGAATTTTAGGGGGACAATGCCTGCCTGTAGGTTTGGTTTCAATAGATGTCCCTTGTATTCATGGAATATGGAGTAGTGTAGTTGTTGAATGGAGAAATACTAAAATAAGTTGAGACTCACCGAAATACACTTCATCGTGTCTAAAAGAACATTCCCTTTCGGTTGTTGCATCCTATACCAAGGTTTCCCCGACACAAATAATCCTGAAAAATTAAATTCAACAAAATAGGTGCTGAGTCAAAGAAGTAACCATTTGCATTTCTAAGAACCACTATTTCCTGATCCACCCGGATAAAATGGATATGATTTTAATAGCATTGTCTTTAAAACATTGCAGCCTAGAAAAAATGATGGACCTTTGCACATTTCAAAACTTCAATGCCCACTGTGACTTTGCCGGCTGAAGTATAATTAATACTCACTCCATTTAGTTGCAATCTTTAATTCGCACACCTGGTGTTAGAAATTGTGTACTCATTTAGCATAGCTAACTCTTTGAACCTCTCGGCGCAAAAAACGCCCAAAAAAACAAAAACGTAGTTTTCATGGTTTGAAGTTTTACGCTCTGATCTATCCACTCAGAGTACGGCGCGAAATTGGCGCAGGATTTGTTTTTCACGCCGGATATTCACTCAGAGTAAATCATTGATTTTTAACATTGTACGATAATTGAACGGCCCCTTTGGGCGTATCTCACCGAGAGCTATGAACGTGAGTAAAGCTGGAACCCCAAAGGCGAGCGGCCAGCAGGACTCTTGACCGAAGCATTTGAAGTCCTGGCGTAGGACAGGGGTCGTAATGCAAGCTGTGAGTGCCGCCACGTTGATCATGAAATAAAAAATTGCGAAGAAGTTGGCCAGTTGCTTTGCTTGTTGCGGCAGAACGAACTGCTCCCCGCCGAAAGGATTCACGCACGGTCTCAGCAGACCAGACCCTATCGCCGCCAAGGTTAGTCCAGATAGAGAGAATACTCTAGAGAATAACAGATCAGAAAATGTGAGAGGAGAATCCAGTGCATTTCAGGATGAAATTAGCAGGTTCAAAATTTCACCATTGTGTAAGCCACATTGGAGTACGTCTAAACTTACACGGAGGGAATGGTCATCCGAATGTTTTCGACATAGGAAGGTTTCGTCGTTTCTCCCACGAAAGAACGTAATTACATTCCAATGATTCCAAATCTCCCTTGCTTGGAAATTGCCAGGAGCACTTTTACCAGGAGAATCTTGGACTTTTCTAACTGAGAAATTTCACAGATTTTTCATGCAAAATTCAGACAAAAATTTCACAGGTAAATTCTTGTGAAATATTGGGGTTTTTCAGTCAATTTTGCAACCTTGAGATGGATTTATGTTCCTTCGTAGAGGAAATGAATAGTTGTGCCGATATTCGTCTGATCTACACCAAGAAAAAGTAACCCTAAACAGGCGAATTTTTGCAAGTGGATTTGGTCGACTTTTTCGATCAAAACCCAATGAAGAACTTTTCTTGACCCAACTCAATCCACTGATCTGTTGAGCTCGTCAATAACCGATGTCTGATTCAAATCCAGAATTTCCTCGACCCACCTTCGGGAGGAGGTCGAAAAGTAGATGAAAGTAAACAGTTTCACCAGGAACATTGGCATGTCACAGAATTATTAGAAGATGACAAGCTGAAACGAAATGAATTTAATGCAGATACCTGGAAGAGATAATCCATGGCGTTGCCGCGAGCGCTATGATCACGGTTCCTGTTGCGTGCACTGTCGATGAAAATATAATAGTTCTGCAACGGAAAAGTACTCGTTTTAAAAGAAAAAATAATAACAACAAATTTTTAATGAAATGAGAGAGTGCCAACTCCTTAACGGGTTGTGAGAGGACCGAGCGCTGTGGCGGTTAGGCATTGAAGCGCCTAGCCCGACCACAGACTTTGACTTCCATCGATATTGATAGAACTCAGTTCCATTACCCCATTGGAATGGAACTGAGTTCTATCAATATCGATGGAAGTCAAAAGTCTGTGGTCAGGCTGCAGAGAGCGCTGAGAAAGCGACTCTCATGTATGTATGTATGTAATAAAAAGAATAAAATTTACGCAATGAAATTGACATATCAGCAAGTCAGCAACATAGTTTTCATCTATTTAAACCTATTCCTTATACAAAGTGTCCCAGGATTAAGTACGAATATTGAAGGAGTCGATTTTTTGCGTCAAAAGAAGACGTTTTTGTGGTATAACTTTCTTTCAAAAAACGCTTTCCGTGGGGGCCCCATTATCCCCCTATTATCAGCTCCAATTATTCCCTATTATCTCGAAAAAGATGAGGTACAGCGAGAAAACGCAGGAGACATTTTCTCAATATTTTTCAACGCTGAATCTTGCGTGGTGCCGTCAAAAATCAATTTTTGTCGCTAGAAACATTAATTTTGGCCACTTTTAGGTTCGATACCCCCCCTGACCCCTTTAAAATGAGTTTTACCTTTTTTGGAGGTCAATAATGAAAAGAACGCTAAAAATTATTCCCCGTTACGAATTTTCATTAAAATTGGTTTATAGACACTGCCGTAGTGTTAAAAAGACGATTGTTTTCCTTCAATTTTCGAGAGTCGTGGCGCCTAGGGTAAGCGTTTTTGGAAAAAAAATTACACCTCAAAAACGTCTGTTTTTGACCCAAAGAATCGACTTCTTCAATATTCGTATTTCTTCCTGGGACACCCTGTATTCTCGAATAAATTAGGTGCCTAAAGAGGAATCTAATGGCGAGGCGTGAATGATCGATTATATTATCGATATTTCTCCATTTGAAGCTATGGCGAAGAATCGATCTTTAAAGTGTTCGCTACGAACACCCTGTTAATCGATCTATTGCCATAGGTTTAAATGGCAGATGAATCGATGTATCGCAAAGCATGCCACGCCACTCGAAGAAGCTGCTCGCTTCTCATGCGCGTTGTTTACTCCGCTTTACAGACTTAACAGAGTCTTTAACAGTTTTGAATTTGATTATTTTACAGTTTTTGACTTAATGCAATCGTTAGAAGTTGATAATTGTTTTGTTGTTCCGCTTGGTTTAAAAGTCGGAACATGATAAACACCTGTGAATGCGAAAGAACAAACTCAAGAATCCCACAGAAATTTCATTGACCATGAACCGCGCACTCTTGCTTAGGTCAAAAAAGGTTTGATTCCAATCAAGAAAAAGAAAACATTAAAGTGTCGTACTTATACTTCCCTATGTAGACATCCGCCAAGATTGCACCAAATACTGGGAGCAGATAGCGAAAGAAACAAAATATGTGGTAAATTGTGATAGCGTCATTCTCTGAGTAACTTAAAGCGTTCCGCAGATAGAGGACCAAAATGACTGAAAATTTCAATACCGCACGTAAATGAATGTTTGAATGAAAGTGTAGAAAAATTTGCAGAAAACACCAGCATAAACTAAAAGTAGATATCTATCGAGAGAGTGGGGGTTCTAAGGTACATATTTTTTCAGGAAGCAAAGGGGTCCTTAGAATGTCTTTAAAATTTTTAATATTGATACTCGTGTCAGTAACAGGAGGAAACGTCAAAAATCAATATATTACCTACAGAAGATAGGTGATAGGACTTTGTCCTCTGCTATCTCATGTCTGGCATAGTTGCAACAATCGCCCCACTTACAAACTTTGCCTTACTATACATACCACTATTTGCGCCAATGGGCTCTTTTCTACCTATCTCACAAATTGAGGGCGGAATAGAAACTTGTTGTTGACTTCATTAGTGGGAACCAACATTTTTATTGCTTCCTTTTAATTAAGTAAATTTTTAATTTTTTAAACATCTGAATGTCCTATTCAATGGACTGTCACACGAACACTGCCGTGCTAAGGAAAAACGCCGTATGAACTTTCGAGAGTTGCCAAATTTCCTTCGATAAAATGTTCATTTTTGAGGGAAGATATAAATATTTTTCCTTGAAATTTTCTGGGACTTTAGGCGAATTTGCGAGCAAAATTATCTGAAAAATCGGGAGGAAAATATTCATAAGTTTACCTGGAAATTCGTGTTTTATCGAAGGAAATTTGGCAACGCCTAAAGGTTCATACGACGTTTTTTCCTCAGCAGGGCAGAATAGTAATCAAGCTTACTAACCTCTCATTCCATAGTATGAATAACCCTCACAGAGCTCATTTCCGATGATGAAGAAAACGGACTTCGGATACTTTAGCGGCTACAAAAATTCACAAATACATTAATGAGTTGGTGAAGGGATGATAAAAGATTAGAAAAAGAAAATTGTTACGTTGGCCAGAATAGACTTATCTACGACCATTTAGTGGTTTTTTGCAGATCTTGTCGTAAGGTAGCGCAATAGATATGTCCCAGGCAAATAGAAAAATCAGGCATTTTGTCAGATGCCTAGGCAAATAGTCAAATATTCTAACTCAGATTGAAATTCTGATTCTTTTCCTAATTTCAGACAAAACAATTCATTGCTCCCGCAAGAAAAAATTATCAGTAAAAATTTGCGCACGCAATAGTATTTTAAACAATTCTTAGCTCCTGAAGAGACACTGATCTTGAAATTTTCATAATGTCGTAAAATACAGAATTTTCGGAATTTCAACAGTTAAAAATATGAGAAAGCAATTGAAGAGGAAGAGACAAAAAGAGTTCGTAGGTTTGATGAGTTATTTTTCACAAAATAATGAAAAATCGTGAACTCTTCGCCATTAATTCACAAAATTTTGTAGACTGTCAAGATTTGACTATCTGCCTAGGCATTTGACAAAATTCCTGATTTCACTATTTGCCTGCGACAGATATATTACCATCAGCTAATGTTATCTCCCTGTTTCAAATCCATTTTTTCTCGAAGAACCAAACCAAGACTTTCTGTCCTCTTCCCTAAACTCATTTTAAAATCAGATTTTTAGGTTTTCGGCTACTCATAATGCGAAAAAAAGGCTGAGCTATTAGCCGACTTAACAAATATAATATGCAATGATTGCAACTCACGTCATGCTTTAATAAAAAAAAAACAATGTGCAAGAAGATGTCAATATATTTACAATTTTACCTTAACATGATGGACACGCAAACGTTTTGACCAAACAGTTTGGTCTTCATCCGTGCAAAGGAAAGAATAGAAAATAATAAAAAATACTGGCAAGATGCATAATAACAGAGAAAAAGGGAAAAGTACTACAAAACTGCTACAAGCTACATTTTAAGGTAAAATTGTAAATATATTAAAATCCTCTTGCACATTGTTTTTTTTTTTTTGTTTTTTTTTATTAAAGCCATACCATGACCTGAGTAGCAATGGACCACTTGACAAGGCACGAATTTCAGCATTCTGATATAGGCTTCTTAACCAAAATTTCACGTACAACACGACGCGCACAATGAAAATTACCGAAATCAACTCCTTACGAAGATATTCAATAGTTCTTGATGTGTGAATTCAAACCACCCGCTCATTAAAACTCAATGCTCTACGTGACTCACATCGCGCGTTAAACGTTATCATGACAGTCTCTGCGATATAAAAATCTGGCAACCTCAATCTTGACGCTTTGGCTTAGCTATAGCAAATTGCTTATATGTAGTTTGAACAACACATGGTGGAAAATGAACATTGCTCGATTGAGAAGATTGCTGAAACCGTTGTAGTGCGCGATTTGACTCACTTAGAGCTTTGAGTTTCTTGTGAGCGGGCAGTTTAAATTCCTTGTAACCAATGTGAAATACAAACGTTAATATCTTCGTTAGGAGTTGGTTTCAGTAAAATTCGTTGCGCGAATCGTGTTTTGCGTGAAATTTTGGTTAAGAAACATGTATCAGAATCCGTTAATTCGTGCCTTGTGTAGTGGTCCATTGTTGCATATTATATTTGTTACCACCTTGGTTTTTCGACTTTTCGAAATTAGACTAACAATTCGAATTTAATCGATGGAATGGGAGCCGATGTATCAATTTAGGCTACGTCCGCCATCTTAAATTTTCAAATTCAGAAAATTCAACTTGAAACGCATCATACCCAAAATCTAAGCTCAGATTCGGCTTCCTCGTGAAAAATCGATGCTATTTCATGTATCATATGTTACCATAGCATAAAGGAAAGAGGGTAATCGTAGGCGTAAAGATTCTATCAAAGCCGGCCGGCATGCGGAAGTAGGCACAGAATTCAAACGTTTGAGCTACGCCGCCAGGCGCCAGGCGCCAAGCATTTGGTTCGTCTGTTTCCGAGAAAACGAACTTCTTCTTACTCATCAGCTGACCCACTCCGAATCACCCATGTTGCCACGTCGGCCTAATATGTTAGAATCTAAACGCCTATGTTAATCTCTTTCCTTCATGATATGGTGACATATGATACATGAAATTGCATCGATTTTTCACGAGGAAGCCGAATCTGAGCTTAGATTTTGGATATTATGCGATTTAAGTCAAATTTTCTTTTATCTATTGTAAATCACCCAGGAAAATTTGCGGAAACTCATTAGAATAACAGTGTATATTCTTTTAAAAACATTGATCAAAAATAAAACATTGACGGTATTTGAATCCATTTATCTCCGAGATAACTTGAACACGGTTGTTCTACGACTTTTTACGAATGTTTTTTCTTCCTCATTGGTTGTCGGCAGCGTAGCGGCCAAAGGCCCCTGGTACTAATAATAGTTTTCAAAATCAATTTTTTTCTACATTCAAAATTCAAAGGAAATGGCAGAAATGTATCAATTGTTACTAATGTTTAAACAATGTTTCTTAGTAACATTAGCTTAACGTTGGCTAATAGCTCAGCCTTTTTTACTCATTTATAATTTTACCTACTGGCGCGACTGCAAACTATGGACAAACAGTTTGTCATTTAAAACTGTTACCTACTTCCTGTATAAATGCAATAAGAACCAGTTTTGAACTCCAGTCCAACATCTTGACCTCAAAACTATTGAAATTAATGAGCAGGCCGAGAGTTTATATTTAAGACATTAAAATTTAAATTTAATCTCTTTCCCTCATTTTTATTCTCATAATTTATTTATTTAGATTCCTCATTTTTATTCTCATAATTTATTTATTTAGATTATCTCTTTCCCTTACAAGCACATCAGGTCACGTGCAAGTATGGCGGTAGGTATATTCAAAAGAAGAAAAAGGAAGTGAAAGCTAGCGGCAATATTGTCCATAAATCGTAAACAATCGGACTAAAAAGTGTATACTGTGCATGTGTGATGAGCAAAACATCAATTTTTGAAATGTGTTGATGTACAATATTATGGTAGTAGCACTTAAGTAACTTTTTGTATAGGTTAGGTAGCCAGTGCTATGGGTTAAAATGATGTTGTTAACTCAAGTTATCATGAAAATGAAGTATTTTTTGAATTTGTCAAATTAAATAAACATTTTATTTTAACCCATAGCACTGGCTGCATAACAAAACAAAGAAGATCAATTGTTTTATACTTTTCTTCCTTTTATCTTTTCCTCCATAACTATGTTTTTCTTCTTTTTTTCCTTTTTTTTATTCATCTGGCAAATTTAATAACCATCAATTGCAAAGAACAGCATTTTTTTTATTTAGTCCCTCTTTTTTTAGTATACACTTTGACGTATTAATGCAGAAAAGAACTATGTGCGTAAGGGTTTGCGCGCAACATAGTTCCTTCAGCATGAATACGTCCAATTATTTGTCATTATGAGTTTTTATTTACTTTACTCTCCTGTTGAAGCATGCCCATCCTGTATGCGAGCCGACGCATTGCGACAATGCTCGTATAACGGTGCTCCTCCAAGAAACTGTCACTCACAATGAACTGTGCAAGCGCAAATTAGACAGCTCTCAAACATTCTCGCTCCTATCAGTGCACACTACACACATAAAGGCGTGCCAAAGCAAAAACTGCTGGCTTGTGATACGCGTTACAATGTATTAAAAAGCTCAGTGTAAAATAAAATTCAATTACAAGTTTTGCCATATCCTGATCAGACTGTATTGTAGTTTATCGCTACTGCTGGTGAGGTGTAAGTTTATCAACTTCAATTAACACAGACAACAGCTTACCTCTTGTATAATTTTCAACGGTAATTCAGATTTGAGAAACACTCTCAAGACTAAGGTATCAATGTGGTATATTGAACAGTGGATCAATTGCAATTTGATCTTAAAGACTTCAAGGAATTAGTGAGTTTTTGACTCGAATAAAGTTTTTATTTTCGTAAGTAGAGGTGTTCTCGAACAATAAGATTGTAAATTTAGAAATGCTAAATCTGTGACCCGAGAAGATTGAAATAATGTAATCTATATAATGGCGATGGAGTCGGGTTGAAAAAGCCCTTGAAGTAGAATCATCAGTTGTTCAACACACCGAATATAAACCGACTTTGAGACGGAAATCGTTCACTTTTTGACACGCAGCGCCTTTTAATAATCTTGCGAGTGCTGGGCCAAAATTCTAAGGAATAATCTGCAATATCACTGATGTTAAGGTTGAATGCATCACCGGCAACTGCACCGGTGCAAACATTTATACTTCTATCAAACTTACGATTTACTATTCTCTACCTTTAAGATGCTCTTGAAGGGTTTTTTTTTACAATTTTTAAGTATTTTTAGCAAGAAATTACGCAAAACTAATCATTCAATCCCCTCGTTATATTTATCTTACTTTATTTTTTATCTACCGCAAGGGTCATTCATTTCGCCTAACTCCATCATAATTGGACGTTTTCAACCAAACGGAACTATGTGGAATAAAACACGAGCCCTGATGAGCCACATGAACCCATAAGAATATATGCATAATAGGGCTCACGTCATAATGCACATAGTTCCGTTTGCAGAAATACGTCCAATTGAATCGTGCGTCGTGCGAAAACAGCTAATGTCCATTTTTTCAGCCTTTAATTTTTTTACGTCGATCAAGATTTGATATTATCATGAAAATGTGGCCAATACTAGTTTTATTCGGGATGATGATAATCCCAAATCAAGTTTTAACACCGCTTTCATGGTTGCATTTAACTCTAAGAAGTATTATTAACCCAAAACAACTCAAGACGGGAAAAGTGGACATTAGTGGTGTTCAGACGACACGATTCAATTCGTACCTATTAATAAGATGAATGAAGGAAAAAGTGTACCTGTGTGACGCTCTCCACCTGAACGTCTGCTGCAGTCATGTTAAAATTTGAGGACCGGTGCAACTAACAAAAATATATTTATTTCTAGTTCTTACAAAGAATAAAACAAAAAAATATCAGAGCCAAGCGATACAGAAATTTTTTAAAATGTACGAAATGTACAGTTATGCAAAACATCAATTTAAAAATCAATTAGAGAAGAAAATCTTGATATTATTAATTTTCAAAACTAACACAAATACCGCAAAAATGATCGTTTTCTATTCCTTCGTCGTCGAAATTCCGAACACGTTTGTGGAGGGACATGCTCTTTTTACATCCGAACACTACGGATAGCAATAAACGAATTTTATATTTCATCAGACAACTCTTTAAGGTCAATTATATCTATCAGCTATCTAAATTCGGTTTAATCTCCCACTTCGGTTGAGGTTAAGTTTGAAATTGTCTGAAGTGGATTTAAATCCGCACCGGACCGCGGTGTGAATGGTGTGCGAGAGGGAGAGAATGTGTGTGTGTGTGACTCTATGATTTTAAGTACGTCCTTACTTCAACTTATGCGTATGTGTAACGTTTGACATGCGAATTGTCCAATTCGGTAAGGTACATTGTTTTTAGAATGACTTAAGAATCATAACAACGATGAAAATGGCGTATCATCATTGCAACGTTTCAAACCTCCGCTTTTATTGTATTTTCCCGAAAATAAAAAGGTGAATCTTCATAGAGCGACTCGAAGTAAGACGCGAAGAAGTAAATAAACCACAAAAAACCCTCAAAAAGGGTAAAAATTCCGCCAAGCCTATGAGATCTTATCACAAAATTAGTAGGTATTTATCTAAACAAATTTTAAAAAAAATGAGAGGAGAGGGATAGTAATCTCTTGAAAATTACAAAAGGAGAAAAGAAAAGTGGCTCAAACTCTGTTTTTCATTTCAAACCCGAAACTATCTGATATCATTTAAGGACAAGATTTTTTAAGTAAAGGTACGCCCCAGAACTACAACGAGCAAATGGACAGTTAATTCTGCTGAGAGTCCCCTTTAGTTAGTTTAGGACGCAACCAGCTTACCTTTGAAGCTAGTTTAGTTGCCGGGGTCACCAATACAAGGAAAGATAATTCGATTTGTTTCCTACGAGAAGATGGCGAGAGATAAAACAGGCAGTTCTTTTTTCAGTCTCAAACCTCAAAATATTTGATATCTTTTGAAGTCAAGATTTTTTACCGTCTCCTTATCACACTTTCATTTTCGTTTTGCACTTTAGAAAATAAATTCCACTCTCATACGTCAATGAACTTTATTTAATTTTTCGCTAATTCTTCCCCTTCATTTCAGGTAGCCGCAACTCTTAATACATACAATAGCTATGTAAGGAACCACTGTATAATACTTACGAGACCTCCCTCGTTTAGATCGAGAATAGAATAAATATTTTCAATTCAGATTCTGGCACACTCATTGAAAATAAAAAAAAAGAAGTCAGGTAGATGAAGGTAGAATTTTTAAAAAGAGCCAAAATAAATTAGCTAAAAAATCAAAAATTCTGGCGAGACGGTCCCGATACTCTTGTGGGTGTGGTATGGCTGAAAGGGTAGTGCCAATAATAAGGGTAGTAGAGTGAGGTTCAAAATTGCCGGAAAATGGAAATGCATCTTTTTACCAGTTCGAGTCAATTTTTCTTTCTTCCTTTTCACTTCTCGTCATTATTATGTCACCTAGGTTCTTCAAAATTCAGAGACGGCTAATTACTGTGAGCGCCAGGCGGAAAAATCATAAATTCGACAGTCAACTCCTTCGTTTTAAGTGAACGAATGCATTTCTTAATAAGTCCTTGGGATCTGCCACGAAACGATTTTGATAGGCTTATTGATGATTTCAGTAATCTTTGTAGGTAAGGCTTAAACAATACTTAAAAGTTGAGCATAAGACAATTCTAATATCAGAGTCCTTGTTTATTCACAATGAAATAGTTTACATAACAATGTACCTACTTAAAATATCTGACAAGACACATTTCTATGATGCTCCTTTTCAAATATTTCCACTGACTGATCTACTTTTCTAAAAAGAAATAGAAGGCCCTTAGGTAGGTATGCAGAAATGTTGCAAACATTCCTGATGAATCTGGACACAAAAATTGTATTGTTACAAATTTGGAGAGTAGGTAATGTGCAATGAATAAGTAAAAAAACACATTTTTTTGCGAATATCAGATTACCCAGAGTATTGTGAGCACAGAAATCTTTGATCGTGATGATTTTCGTGCCATTGCCTCTGAATAATTGCGTTTAACAGAAAGGAGTTAAGTTACATGGCCACATCAGCTATTACCCAATTTAACTGGGGAATTTGATTTTTTACAATAGAACGTTTGTGAAGATCCCTTTGAAGATTTTAAGGAATTTGCTTCGCACTATGCAGAAAATTCACTGAAATTTGCACAAAAATCTGGGCAACCGTTTTCATGTAAAAAGTTATATTCTCCAGTTAAATGTGGCAAGGGCCTAGTGGCTTGGCTTCTTCTTCTTCAACGCAGTCCAATTCTGCTGTTCTAAGAGAGAACGCGCCGTATGAACATTCGAGGGTTACCAAATTTTCTCTCCGAAAATATTCATTTTTGAAGAAAGTTGCCAATATTTTTCCTTGCAATTTTTAGTTTTTTTAGATCAAATTGCAAACTAAATTACCTACCTGAGAAATTGGAAGAAAAATATCCGCAAATGGTCTTGAAAAGTAGTGATTTTCAAAGGACATTTGGCAACGCGTGAAGGTTTATATGGCG
Organism: Bemisia tabaci; assembly: GCF_918797505.1. NCBI lineage: Eukaryota > Metazoa > Arthropoda > Insecta > Hemiptera > Aleyrodidae > Bemisia > Bemisia tabaci. The sequence continues at coordinate 14,035,010 of NC_092802.1, read as the reverse complement.
TTTTTCCTTAGCACGGCAGAATTTATCCACACGGTTTTATCTCTTTTTCTGCAATAGATCCATCAGTTTCTTTCTAAAGTAAAATATCCTGCAGAACATTTTCAATCGATGAATCAAGCTTCACGTCCGCATGGTAGCAGGTCCATTCAGATTTGTAACGCTGTGTATTCATTGCCCAAGCAAACCCTCCGTCGATGAAACATTCCGCGAGCCAAAAGCAATGCTCCAGATCATGCTGTCCGCTTAACCCCGAGTCTTCCCGAAGCGTTTTCTTTAGCACCTGCATTTTTGTCATCTCCTTGTTAGCTTTCCTTGCAGCGCGTGCTACAGCCTCGCCAATAGTCAATTTGAACTCGTGCTGAACGCGCAGACAATAATTGTCCAACGTCGCGGTGTCATTCAGGATGCTAGGGATGTCCACCAGAATGCGATGCGCTTTTTCTGCACAGCTGATGTATCTTTTAAACGCAGGCAGTCCTCTGAAATTTTTCATACTGATACCCTCTGTTTGGCAGCTACGTTCTAGATAATACGAGAAAGTCGTTGTGATTTTCTCGATTTGCAGGTAGCGTTTAACGGTGGGAATGATGTTCCGATAGGTGTCGCGATGTGATGGAGGTACTGTTTGCCAAAGAAGTCGATCGAATTCCTTGATGTAATTGTTCGCATCCCACCCATTCTGGGAAATTACGCGACGTTCGTTTAAAACGCACCGCATAAAATCATTGTAAGCTGGAAAGTGAAAAGGTGGTAGCTTAGGAGGATGAGCATTTCCTTTCAATGTGTTCAAAGTAATATCGAGCATATCTTTTAAAGCAGTTGACAAGTGGGATTTGCCCAGTAAATAAGTATCAATTATGTCATCAAGGGTGAACATCATCACGAGTGATGTGATCTCTGATGCTCGGTCGAAAACCGGCAGTCGAGATGGATGCATTGAGAAGCTGAGTGATGTGGAGCATTCTATCAGACGATTCAAGTAGGTAGAATATTTCGCTTTGTCAGAATCATAACGTCGATCGCCTTATTTCGATATTTTCTTTGTCGTCAACGTCGAAGCAACTGACTGGGGTATCATGCAAAATGAGCTTATTGTCCATTTGTCCATATTGTCCATCCTGAGCTTTTATTTTTGAATCACATCCTACCCTTATCTTGCGTCCAAGAATATCAGATGTAATAATGCGGTGTATTTCTCTTTTTTCAACATCAAGATATTCAACTGTCACAATCGCTGGTTGCAACCTGAAGATATTTCCGAAATAAACATCAGCTCCGCTTGCATCGGTTATCCTGAGTTCCGTTACATGGAGTGAGTTTTCCTTCAGAATTTTGGACCATAAGCTAAGACGTTGCATGTGGTAAACTGCATACTTAGCAACGTTCAGTAATAGATTCGAAAGAGCAGGGATGTGGAAGGTCACTTTCCATCGCCAAAAATTCTCGGTCAAAGTCTCATCTTTATTTATGAGTTTAGATAATTTTGTCAGATTTACTTTACTTAAAATGTTGTATTTTCGTCTATGGATCACATGCAGTATCAAACAAGCGAAAGCTGTTTCTTCAAGACTCGATTTGCTCTCGTCTCCTCCCCAGCCGCCATCCTCGTTCTGATCTCTCAGAAATTGATCGATTATAAGGCTTTTATCGATGGGTTCATAGAAGCTGGATGAAAAATGACAAGTTATAAGTCTATGGAGAGCATGTGTCAAGGAAAAATTTTCCAACAACGGATTCCATCGTGCATTTTCGTTACCTTGACATTCGAATGATCGACGCTGAATACTTTGCGCAATCGAAGGCTGTATATTTGCATCAAAAAACGTATCAGCTTTATTTGAAATGTAAGAATTTGCATCAGAGGTATGTATCAAAGCGTCTTGAGATCTTTTGTTATCTCTCACAAAATCATCATCAATTGTATCATTTTCAGTTACTAACAGAAAATTAGCGGTGCATGCATGATGCTCTTCAAAAACACTCCACAAAGACGGGTATTTTGAAGACTTTTTTGAACAACTTTCAAACTTTCTAATGATTTCCTTGACAGCTCCATGTTTGTCATTTTTTCGTGGATCCAACCCTGCTGCCAGCAAGATGTGTAGTCCTGTTGCGAATTCTAAAGTTCCCCACTCAACCACATGTGGCATACCGCCTCCATGTTTTTCCACCAGTCGCTGCAGAGACCATTCTGCCTCAAGAATATTTTCACCTCTCTGTCGGGCATACTGCAGTATGAAAGCTGTAGGTGCAGGTTGACCAAAAATCAACCCAGCTCGAACGATTTCTGGTCGGTAGTTCTCCAGGTCCAGTTCAAAGCGCCCTGCAACTTCCAAAAAGCTCCAACTTTCATTCGGTATGTTTGTCATCAGACCAGGCTCGAGTTTCTTCAATTGTTCATTTCCCTCTATCGAGTACTTTTCTAACCACGTCGGTATGGAAAGGTTTAATTCATAGGCATCGCTAATTAAGTTAGCGACGAGCACGAAGAATTTAACGCATCTCACGTTAACGCTCCGATGATTTCGTAAAGCAAGCAGTCCTCGCGCAATGATTTCGCTATCTCCGGGCATGTTCCATTGTCTCAATGCAATGACTGCTGAGAGTGTGTTCACTTGTTAGGACAAAGCTAGAGGTGCAATGGCGATCACCCCAACTTCCGTCTTGATTCTGGTGCTGTCGAAGCCACCGGAGGCACTCGGGAAATGCAGGACTAGAGGATTGGTTGCCTCCAATTCGAGCCACCCAACTTGTATCGTAAGCCACCGGATTCGACTCTCCTTTGCCGAGGTCTTGACACGATTTGAAAATGGCTTTTCTCACGCTGTTTAAACGGAGCTTGTCGATTTTTGTGACTTCACGAGGGTCTAAACCGTCAAATCGCATTTTTAGGCAACGTTAAAGCGCTTTTCACCTTTCTGCCTGCTTCAGGTAGCCTAATGATTCCAGCAATTGAAAATTTACTCATGCAAAACTGAAACAAAGAAAAACAAAAAATTAATAACAAGAACAATAGCAACTGTGGTAAATGAACTGAAAAAAATTCGTGCTTTAAAAATGTGTTATCGCCATGAGCACCTGCATCCAAATTTGAGGTTTTAAGAAGATTCAAAATGGAGCATGCAGTGGCAAATCAAACTTAAATAAATTAGTGAAGAGACTCCTCACCTAAACAAAAGAATCTTTTTAACACTCAAAGGTGCCTTCAATTTTGAGAAAAAGAGCACTTAAATGCTTGATCCAATTACCATTCCAAATACAAGTGAAATTACAATTTAAATTCCAATTACAATCACTGTACACTATAATCTATAAACCCTACCACCTAGTCTACGATGCTCATTTGATCCCAAATAAAATATAGCATTTTATCGCATACTCTGGATATACTGCATGCGTACATACTTTAGAATTGCGAGGCTATATTTTAATGGCAAGCATTTTTCTTATTTTTTTACATAGTTCCACGCTCATCTGACATTGGTGTTAGGTAGTTATCGATCATTTGAAAGTTTGAGAATGTTGAAACATGCCCGAGTGAATCAAATGTTCAAAAAAAAAACCTATTATTTTAGTTTAAAAATTGAGATTTAAGTTAAATGTATAAAATAATAGAATATTAATATGGACAAAAACAGCACCTAAATATATTTAAATAAATGAGTATAAAGAATATTCACGAATATTACATAATAGAATTATACTGTATAATATAAAGAATATTCGGAATAACTCGGCCTGAGAATTTTATTCTCTTTCTGGAGGGCTGGGAAAAAAAATCCATCTAACTAATATAGAGGTTCTAAAATAAATACGTGAGTTTTAGTGGCCACAATAATCATGAGAACATCCAGCGTGTAAAAAAATCTCAAAACGCAAAGGGCAGCCTTCAATTTTGGCAGATACAAAATAACATTCACAAGTGCACGTAGCTGTAGTCATTCGTTTGCGTCACTTGGATTTGTTGCGCGGTAGCTTTCGATATTGCCATGCACAGACGAACATATAGTAGTGATGGCTAGGTAGAGATGAACGAAATATAATCGGTCGAATTCAATCGTCTTACATTTCGTTTAATTTTGCCCGAAATTTGGGGACTTGAGAACGCAATGTGGAATTAATTTTGAACTTACCAAGATATCGTTTGTTCAGATTTAGAGAGAATCGAATCATTCAGCGGGAAAGTCGTATGGCTGTTGAACTATGACGTATCTGGGGGTCCGCGATCAGAACCCCCCTCCCCCCATATAATTAGTTTGAAGTGATTCCTGTGATTTTTATTTAAAAGTGCCTACAATTTTATACATTTTTCGTCTTAATTTTTTTCTACGATAATTTTAAGTCGAAGTTATGATTTCTTGAAAAAAGGTCAAATTTGATCTTTGACCTATCGTAACTCGGTGAAAAATTAAGATATTGATCTACGGTTTGCTTCAAAATTCTTAGTTTTTAATTTTCTTTCCAATGAATGAAGCGTCACAAGATAAGGATTACCATTAAAAAAAAAAAAAAAAAAAAAAGTTGTCAAAAGATTGTCCAACCCCCCCCCCCCCCCATTCCAAAGGAGGGGCCAAAATTTTGACCCACTCAAAGATGGTCCCCTTGGAGATAAAAACATTCCCAAAGTTTCATTTTTTTAATCTAGGAAGTCAGAGCAGGGGAGCGGGACGTTTGGAACACCCTGTATACTGTTAAACATACACATTGAGATATGAGCTTTATGCTGAATTTTTAACGCACGTTGACTAAAAAATTCCGACATACTATACTAATATTTCTTCCCAAATTTCTTTTTAACACACGGACACACTTTCACAACGGACGGAGTCACTTTCACAACGGATAGTCCTTATTTTTTGTTAAGCAGCACATGTTTTTAAAATGTTCGTAAAATTTTGATATTATCTTGAAAGGCTTACTTTGCATTATTGACCTGCTACAAAAAAAAAAAAAAAAAAAAAAAAAAAAAAAAAAAAAAAAAAATTAAGCTAGGTTGCTTTTTATAGTAAACAAAGCTGCAAGCTTGTCATCTACCGTCATCTACTAGTTGTCATCTACCGAATACGTGGTGTTTACGAGGAATCACCTTCGCACTTCTGATATTTGTTTTCAGCACAGATTTGAGAGGACACGTCAGGAAATCAGTGCACTGTATACTTAACACATTTTCCACGTAATTCTAGGAGAAAACAATAATTGTCAAGGACCAAACATGAAAATTAGGCAAACTTTTTCCACCACGGAAGGTGTAAAAAACTGTCACTGCCGAGCGGAATCTCAAACTCCGAAAAAACTCAATTTTCAGCACTTTTGAACGAACGAGGATGCGATGGAGACCTCGTATTGAAAATAACAGAAAGTGCTGTGATCAAGAATGCGTAAGGTAGACATCGATGAGTAGGTATGCCATTTTAGAAGTGTGATAATGAAGCAATTTCCTACTGTTTCAGACAGAGGCACAGAATATCACAAACTAGACATACGTAATCCAGGACCTTTCGGAAATAGATAATGGATAATGAACTGTCGAGTCATCACTGACAATAGGTTATTAATATGTGCTGCAATGAGTTGCACATCCATCAAAGACAAGCATCAATTTATATATATGACGAAGACAAATAGTCAAATCAGGCACTTTATTAAATGCGTCGGCTGGTAGTCAAATATTCCTACCTAGATTGAAATTTTGATTTTTTACCTTAATTTGAGAAATAATTCATTGTTCCTGTAAGGAAGAATTCTCTGTATAAATATGCAGCATACAATAGTATTTTAAACGATTTTCAGATCCTGAATGCACAATATCATGGAATTTTCAGCACGTCGTAAAACAGAATTTTTAAAATTTTAGCATTTAAATGTATAGAGGCATTTGAAAAGGGATGGACAAGTAGAGTCCGTGGATTTGGAGAGTGATTCTTTCCAAAATATTGAAAACCCGTGAACCCCTCGCCATAAATTTACAGAATTCCGTAAACTGTTGATATTTGACCATTTGGCCTAGGCGTTTGAAAAAATGCCTGATTGACTAATTGCCTTCGACATATATTGTAGGTTTTTTCATAACTTAAAGTTAGTATTGAATTGGTTTCAAAATCTTGAAATCAAGATTAAGACCAAAACAATAACATGACGTATAACCACAAAATATGTTGACGTTCATCTATCATCGCCCGATTCTACAAGAGGTTTTCAAATTCAAAAATGTTTCGTAGTGAACTAAAAAACCCGCTTACTTCAACAAATTGGACGTATTTCTATCAAACGGAACTATATGCATTATGACGTGAGTCCTAGTACGCACAGGGCCGGATTAAGGTGGTGGCCACATGGGCCGCGGCCCATGGCGGCAAATCTATAGGGGGAGCCAAATTTTGCAATTTTTTTAAAATGCAGGTATAAAAAAAATTCGTATTTAGAAAAAAGTATTATAACCGAGAAAAGGCGACAAAATCTCTAATTTTCTAAGAGTATAGTAATTTCTACTTTTGTCGTCTTTCAGTGATACAAGAGACAGCACCTTTAATTTGTCGAGTTAAGAGAGAAACCAAACGCACAATTTGGCCTGGAACGGCGCGACTGAGGAAGAAATGATGACGAGGACTTGAGATGAAAAGGAGAAGCCCTCGGCGCGGCAATCGGCATGTAACGCAAATTAGCGCCTACAAGACTGCACGAATACTTCACGCATTGCATCAAACACAGTGCGGTCATTGCGGATAGCGTGAAGCAGATAGCGCCTACAAGAATGCATGAATACCTTACGCATTGCGGCAAACACAGTGCGCGCGATCAGCGTGAGACGCATAGCGCCTACAAGACTGCGTGAATACTTCACGCATTGCGTCGAACACAGTGCGGTCTGCGAGGCGCGGTGGCGGAAGTTAAAATCATTAATCCACGTTTATGTTTGTTCTTTCATAATTTTTTCGTTCATTTCTTATGAATGGAAGGCCTTGTCCACACAGAGATATAGGTTTACAAAACTTAACTTTCGCGCAAAGTTCCGTTAACTTTTTCTAGTAGTGTTGAAAGGGCTTTCCCAAAAAAATGTTTTAACACCAGTAAACGCGTCTTATGCACCCCTCCCCCGCTGTCACGTTCATTTAATGGTTTTCATTGATGTTTCAAAACGAATGAGAAGGGGGCGGCAAAATACTAGCGGCCCATGGGCGGCAAGTAGGTAAATCCGGCCCTGAGTACGCATGTATTCTTGTGGGTCTCAGGGCTCATGTCTTAATGCACATAGTTCCGTTTGATAGAAATACGTCCAATTTACCTTCCGACGCCTATGGAAGCTGCGAAAGCACCTAAGTTCCATCCATGGAGTCTACAAATTTATCTCAATTCATATAATGATTACTATTTTCATTTCTCCAAGTTCGCAATTTTTTTTCTTTCCGAAATTTTCAAACGATTCCTCGGATCTTTACGTACTGAGAAATCAAAATTTGCCTAGAGTTTTTACTGAATCGATGTGATGATAACATCACACTCTAGCTCGAACACGCCCAAACCCGGGGACGAATCACATTTAAAGAGATCGAACGCGCCGGAGAGCGTGCCTCCCACAAACAGAGGCGTTAAATACTTAAATATCGCTGTAACAGCTCAAGCAGAATTCGAACTCGCGTTGAGTAAATTTGCAACCTGACGATTGTGGCCAAGTCTGGTAAGAATGAGTGGGAGAACGGACAAACTGATTGGGTGGCTTATGGAGAGAGGAGATATAGTGATGCACACGACACAGCACGGTGAAGCAAGTCATTGGAAGTGCATGATGTGGAGACTTGAAAGCTGAGATCCCCATTAATACGAAATAAAAAAGTTTAAAGAAGGTCAGCTCTCATAGGTGTTTTCCTAAAATTCACCATAAGAAACACGCAACTATAAATGTATTATAGGAAGAAATGAACGGCACAATTTTAATCAAAAATACCGCGGCCAACATCTCCAAAAAGTTCGTTCCACCATGCGAAATGTTGCGGATACTTCCCCTTATTCTACCGTGCTGAGAAAAAACGCCGTATGAACATTCGCATGTTGCCACGTTTCCCCTGATAAAAAAATTTATTTTGGAGGAAAGCTATGCATATTTTTCCATAAGATTTTCGGACATTTTAGATCAAATTGCGAACAAAATTTTCTGAAAAATTGGACAAAAAATATGAACATTTCGTGAAGGGGCTGTTTCATCTTTTGCGCACTGCTCTATAATTTGAAAAATCCAGTCGTAAAATCTTACAACAGGGTACAAGTAATTTCAATGTAGATCCATAACGATGAAAATTTGTTTGAACTAACTTTTTTAGTACGATGTCCAGTAGACTGACACATTTACTCTAAGAATCCGATTTCAAGGAAGGTTACAGAATCGAAAAAACTCTATCTCCAAGAACACGGTATGATATAGATAATTTATATCTATATAGATATAGATAATTTATACCTATATAGATATAGATAATTGATATCTATATAGATATAGATAATTTATATCTATATAGATATAGATATAGATAATTTATATCTACCGCAGGCCCAGTTGTTTAAAGAGGGAATAAGTAAAACATGAATCACTGACTGTAAGTAATGCTAATACGGACTCAAAAGAGAAAATCTGCTAACCCTATGTCTCACACTAGCCATTTAGCAGCCATTGATCAAGAACTTTGGAGTGATAGGGAATTACAAAAATTACTAGGCACAGAGAAGCTATTTGTAAACGATTGCTTAGGGTGTTAAAGTAGGCAATGAGCACTGAGCAGTGTAAGATAAAACTGTAAAATTGTAATGGTGAAAATGGTAAATGTAAAATGTAAATGTAAATGTCTGTCTCAAGGGCACACGATAGGGTGGTATCTACCGATAGGGGGTAAGGGTGGTATTTTTCATCATTCAATAAATCTCAGTAAATCACAAACCTCAGAGGAGAAGTGTTTCAAGAATTTTTCCAATTGAGCAAAGATTTAGTGCATTGATGTATCCCTATGTATTTTTACGCACAATGCATTGAATTTTCATGGGTATAAAGAGTTTTGGATGAAATAGGAAAATTTTCAAGTAAACCATGGTAGGCAATTTGGCCCATTATGCAACCGTCAACATCTTGCTGTGGAATTTACCTCAGGGGTGGACAAAGGAGAAGCAAAGTAAGGAATTGTCTAAAAAGATAAAATTAAAGCTTCTAGACAACTAAGAAATGGTTAAAAGCACAGAGTAATTTTACTTTGAAAACAAACACCCAGAGAGAAAGTCTTGGTCGACATGGAAATAATTGAGGGTAAGTACACTTGGGGGCTAGAGTAGCTCCAAAACGTCGGGTTTAAAATGAATTTTTCTCGAAATTTATACTTTTATATTCCTCCTATATACTCTGGTATCCGTCCAAATTTTCATTAAATTGTCGTTTTCTCTCGTCAGTATCATGATGAACGAAAAGTTGGATGCAAAGTTTGATTGTGTGAATTGGGCTTTATTTCGGTCGAACTCAGCATAAAATCCTCCACGGACTATAAGGTCCTTTTCCCCGTAACTTGTGCAAACAATATTGCGCTTTAATTTTAACGCCCCCCCCCCCCTCTATTTTACACGCATTGGGTCACTGAGTTATGAACGAATTTTTACTTGCAAATACACTTTTCTGGCGGTAAACGCCTCGTAAAACACGATGCAATCATTAAAGAACGCGAAAAACCAATTTAGAAACCGAGAAATATTCAGTTCAAAAAGCGAAACTTTCCTGCAAATTCAAAATGTCCGAATGATGTCATTCAGCACCAATCAGAAGCGAGCACGGGTTTCTAATACTTCCGTCAAATTAATGTCTTAATTTCAACACCTCGCGTGTGAGATCAATAGGAAATTCGAAACTATAGCCTCAGAATCAAAGAATCGAATCTCATCCATGCTATCTGTAGTCAACAAGTAACAAATTCACTTCGAAAAACGTTTTATTTTTACATTTTTGGGAAAAGAGAGGATATAGCAATTTGACCGCCATGCTACAACAGTATTTCATCATTTTCCCGCCATTCCGGGGAATTTGAAATTCCTTCGAGTCTCTGGAAGTTTTAAAAGCGGGATCTCACAGGATTTTGGCTTCAAAAATGAGCAGTAAATCACCACGTAATCCACTCACCTGGTGCACTCAGGATATTGAATAAAAAATACAAGGCTTAATGACCCATTCTTACCTTGAAACCTCGATCAACTGCCGAGACCCAGGTGTTCAAGTGTGGTAGACCTGAGCTACAGCTCCGACCTAATTTGCACGAAAATGAATCGTTTGTTACTTCTAAGCTAATTGCAGCTTTGAAACTTAACGGTTTGAAACAAGATTGGCGCCGGTCTGACATGAAAATTGCTGTCGGGCAAACCCCCATAATAAAAGACTCGAAGGTTTTTGAGCTCGCCCACTCGGGAGAGCTCTTTGCGATCGATTTCTTTTAGCATTGGTAGTGTCCGTGGCGACAAATGGATGGTTCTCGTTGCCGTCGGAGGAACGGCCAAAATCCCATTGATTTCAAGGTCTAAAAGTTGAATTTTCGCGGGTTACAGTTTTCCTCCGTCGAACATTTCCGTTCCCTCATTCAACTGAGGATTAATTGTTCCTCGTTTGCTACACTAGAGAGCAGCACTTTCCAGTGGCCGAGTATATCATAGCATGTTGCTATGGTTTTATAGCAAATTACCTAATTGTATGTTATCATCCTCTTATCTTTTCAATGCAGTTTTTGTGTGCAGTTGTACTTGAAATTGTTATTATTTCTTAAAATAAAAAACATGGTGACCTCGACGTGATTTAATAATTTGTTCAATTAATTTTAAGTTACTAAGACTAAGATTGAGATTTGCGCATAATTAATGGATAATCCTTAAGATTGCCGTTATTGGTACCATAGAAGGTTAATTAACCTCAAAATAATTGCATGCTTGAGAGCTCGGTTGAGACTCGCATTGGGATCCTTTCAGAGTTTGTTTAAACCTCATATTAAGAATGCTTTAGGATTCGTTTGAGCCCCTCGCATTAAGAATGCTTGGGAGTTCGTTTGAGCCTCGCATTAAGAATGCTTGAGAGTTCGTTTGAGCCTCGCATTGAGTTTCTTTAGAGTTCGTTTTAACCTTAAAATACAGATGCATGAAGTGCTCTTTCGAGCTCCGTGCTATTTATAGTGCGCGAGGTGCTCCATTGAGCCACCGCATACATACAAAGGCGTGATGTGCTCCATTGAGCCACTCGCATACAAAGACTTGAAGTGGTCTTTCGAGCTCCACGCTAAAATTCAAGTGAGTTCCTTTTCCGCTCTTAGTGTATACCATAAGTATTGTGTAAGAATTATGGCAGAAACGTTCCTCCGAACCGTGCTCAATTATAGTTTCTTTGAACTCTGTGCCGATAAAAATTCAGTTTTTTTTTTTCCTTTAGTGTCGCCGAAAAAATCGCTATATGAAAGCAAAATTATGACCGTAATCCAATATCTATAATAATTTTCTCAAAACTGATTGAATTTTGGTTTTCTTATAGACGGACTTCGCACGAATCTGTAAATTCTTATCTACACTGAAAAAAAATTCTCGGCGTTTTTACGAGGGTCCGTTGGTACCTTTACCATCTCACTTTTTTTTACCAATTATTGGTAATTTTACCAAGACAGACTGGTAAGCTCACCTAAAAACCGGTATTTTTACTGTTTTTTCAGGTAAGAATACCACTTTTATTGGTAATCAATTCCTGGTAACTTTGCCATTTTATCTCGGTGATTCTACCACAGTCGATAAAAATATTGGCGTTTTTACCAAGGTCCAGATTACCGAGGTTTTACCGAGATTTCTCGGTAAAATTATCAATTCCATAAATGGTAATTTTACCAAGAAAAAACTGGGATCAAATAGAACCCCGAATTCTTGGTAATTTTACCTTTTTCTTAGTAAATACACCATAATTTTTTTTTTTCAATGTAAATTAGAAAAAATTGGAATACCATTAAAGCGAATTTATTTAATCCGCGAAGTCTCAAAGATTATATATATCCGTTAGGTTCAAAAAGGCAAGAATATTATGTACTGAGAACAAAAGGTGGTGTACGACGAGACTCACCGGTCACAAAAGCCGAGTTCTATCGAGGGCCAAAACAATCGTTCCCATGGGCCACAAATTCGTCTCAGATTGAACCGGAAGTTAATTGACCATCTCATTTTTTTACACTCCTTTATCTATTCAGGTACCTCAATTTTCAAAGATTTTTTCCCCCTTTTTTTGGAAAAATTATTTTTGAGATAAAGAAAACATGTTGTTCGTTTTAAGAAACTGGTCATAATGTTGCCAAAAGATCCCTATTTCTGTACCGGAAAAGGGATATTGAACTGGAAATTAGACACGTTATATTCATATAACAGGCTCTCTTTCAATTTATTAAGGTGAAAGTTAGGACAACTAACACGTGAGGTCACTTGGACGTCGATTGATTTTTTGATGAGCCGGATACAAAAATCAAAGAGCGTGAGAGAGTCACTAATTTTTAAAACTTTTTGATGCATCTATTGCTTTTCTAACGCAATGCCAATGACAAGTCTCGTTCAATTCAGGCGAGGTGGCGGGTACAGATTTTCGGATCACCCTGTATAATCAGGATTCTATATAGTTACCACTAACTTTCTCTTTTAGTCTTGTGGAGCCGGCGCTTAAAATTTTTCAAAATGGACTCACAGGCCAAAAAATATCTATTGATTCTAAAAGTAACGAAAATTATTTTTTATTACTTTAATTATTATTATTTTTTTTTTATTCATAGAAAATATATATAACATTCAGTATACAAATATTCAAAAGACAAGTTGCACTTGAGAACTCGAGTATGTGAATAGCTAAATAATGAGAGATTAATCATATCTTAATCATTAAATCAATAGAGAGTATAGAATCATAAACATTTCGGTTCATATGAAATCTCAAGTCTAATAAATTGATGGGTTAAGTAGTCAATACGAATAATTATTCATAATATTAGCCTAACTATTTTCTATGAAACCAGTACCGGCCGTGGCCACTTCATCGGTTTGGGTTGGCAATCTGCCATTTGATATTTCATTTCTCTTTTCTAATACTAGTCTTACGTATCTATAAATCGTGTTCCAATCTGCCTTTGTTCCTAACATGACCTTCATGACCGTATCATTACTTTAATTGTTACTCTATCGACAATTTTTCCCGCAAAGCGTTCATTGATCTATTTCCATTGATATTTCACCCTAAAATTTCTTCTCACGCTTAAGAATTCGTGTGCTTTGACGTTACTTATCAGCTGCATTGTTCATTTCTATTCCAGAACACTATATTACTTGTAAACTTCCATCACCTGCTTATGAGCTCTACATATTGGGATGAACCGGAGCTTTTTAAACCAGAGCGTTTTATAAATGCAGAGAATAAAGTGATCATACCAGACATCTTCAAACCCTTTGGATTTGGTTTGTACAAAGTCTCTTATGTTTGTGTAGTAAAATCTTTTTGTGAATGGTTGAGTGGTATTTACATTTGGTCTTTATGTCTTTTTTTTTTCTAAATTTCTTCCTGAATAATGACGACTGTCATTCCAGATTGGATCTGTCTTCAGCTCAGTAAAAAACATATGTTCATAAGCTCGAGCAAATGCGTCAAGTGAAGTAATATAAAAGTAACAATACACTCAAGAAAAAAAAAGAATCGTCGAAGTAGCATTAACCGCCATGATGAAATGGCATGACAGAAATTATGCTGATATAAGCTGCATTCCCTGGTAAAAATTGGCGATAGGAACTGCGTTTCAAAATACCATAGGAGTTCTTATGGCCGACTAAAAAAGTCTATTGAAAATCATATAGCTGGCTGTAGAAAGCGAAGCAAATCATATAGCCGGGCTATACGAAGCTATAAAAAAGTATACAGTTGGGCTATATAGTTCCTATCGCCGGGCTGTACACTTTATCGCCATTGGCTATGAAAGGCTACAAGGAATCGTGTAGAAATTCGTGTGCTTCGGAAATCATTAAGTTTGATACGGAACTACCTTAATATTTACAAAACACACATTATATTTTCCTTTAAAGCATATTTTTTTTTCATCAATTAAAATGAGAATAGTCCATACAGAGTGTGCAAACATTTCAAAATCATGAGTTGAAAAACGCTGACTCCGCGAGATTAAATATTAGAGCCTAACACAAAGCAGAGCGGCGACGCACTGGCGCCTAAAAACCTAACAGGGATACTTTACGCATTGCGCAATGCGTGAAGTATCCCTGTTAGGTTTGTAGGCGCCAATGCGCGTTTCGCGCTCTCTGCCCGCCCGCCGCGCCGCGCCGCAGCGTGCCACGGCGTCTGAAGCAACTATTTCACACCAGAGGTATTGCACAGTATCATAAGAAATTGAAGGCGCTCCAACATATTAAGAATGGCAGGCATCCTTCAAAAGTACGGAGCTCCCTTCGCAAAATAAATCAAGATACTACGGCACAAAAAGAGAGCGGTAGTCCAAAAACTCACTGAGTCCTAGTATCCGTATTTAGTAATGTTTGGCATAAATTTTATCGTCTGGCTGTTGCTTAATCGCCATCGGCTATAAAAGGCTGTAAGAAATTGTACAGCCGGGTACAGAAGCTATTGGAAATCTTACAGCCGGCTTTAGGTCTATGGTATTTTGGAACACAGATTCTACTGCCAATTTTTACCAGGGTTCCCCCAACATGGTTCCAAATCCAACATGGTTTGACTTGATTCTACATTTGCCGTCATGTTGAATCAACATGACCGAGAATGCTACTACCTGTCATGTTGAATCAACATGACGGTAATATTCCAGTAACTTTACTCATGTTACCACTCTTCCCCTCAGTCTTGTACTGATACTAATCACAGCTCGAAATTAGACTCTACTTGAAATTGTTGAACTCTCTGGCCCTGCTTTTCCAGCAAACAAAATGTGGACCCAGCACGATTTTAACCACCTTGTTACATACAGTCAACGTCAACTTATCATTGTGATTTGATAAATACCCGTATGCTGATAACTATCAAAGCGCACGCTTTGTATGAGGTGAGAACCAGTTAAGGTTTGTAAGTTTGTATTTAACTATGATAAATTGTTGTTGTAGGTAAACGTAAATGTATCGGAGAGTCCCTAGGTCAAGGCACTTTATTTCTCTTCATGGCAACCGTGTTACAGAATTTTACTTTGAGTTGTGTCCCAGGCGAAGACTTACCTAGCAAGTTAGGGGTCGATGGAATATCGCCCTCTACAGGAGCTTTCAGTGCCCTCGTTTCTGTAAGGGATTGAAGCAACTTGTTCCCCTTGATTAAGTATGCTGCTTGCGGACACATTTTTTTCTTCAAACACAGAACATGAATCGAAAATAACGGAAAGGTTGCGAATAAACTTTGTAGTTTATACAGTAAGTAGTAGTTTTTAAAGTAAGATTTCAATTACTAGGAGCGGTAGCGACCCCGTCAAGGCTATAGAGATCTCCAACAAACAAAAACAAATTCCACTCTCATACATCAATGAACTTTATTTAATTTTTCGCCAATTCTTCCCCTTCATTTAAGGTATAGCCGCAACTCTTAATACCTACAATAGCTATGTAAGGAGCCATTGTAAATTACTTACGAGACCTCCCTCGTTAAGATCAAGAATAGAATAAATATTTTCAATTCAGATTCTGGCACACTCTTTGAAAATTAAAAAAAAGTCAGGTAGATGAAGGTAGAATTTTTAAAAAGAGCATAAAAAAATAGCTAAAAATCAACAATTCTGGCGAGACGGTCCCGATACGTATCATTCGAGTGTCAGCTGCAGCCCATCTTCTTTTAGGCACCAAGGTATATCCTCAAGCATTGCAAGCAAAATGACAAAGGAAGGATTACATGAATGCTCAAAAAAGCTCCTCTCAAATTCCTGCTAGCACTTTAAGCCTATGAAAATCGTTTCGTGGCAGATCCCAAGGACTTATCCAGAAATGCATTTGCTCACTTAAAAGAAGGAGTTGACTGTCGAATGTATGATTTTTCCGCCTGGCGCTCACAGTAATTAGCCGTCTCTGAATTTTGAAGGACCTAGGTGACATGAAAATGGCGAGTGGCGAAAAGGAAGAAAGAAAAATTGACTCGAACTGGTAAAAAGATGCATTTCCATTTTTTGGCAATTTGCCCTTATTATTGGCACTACCCTTTCAGCCATACCACACCCACAGGAGTATCGGGACCGTCTCGCCAGAATTGTTGATTTTTTAGCTATATTTTAATGCTCTTTTTAAAAATTCTACCGTCATCTACCTGACTTTTTTTTAATTTTCAAAGAGTGTGCCAGAATCTAAATTGAAAATATTTATTCTTTTCTCGATCTAAACGAGGGAAGTCTCGTAAGCATTATACAATGGTTCCTTACAAAGCTATTGTAGGTATTAGGAGTTGCGGCTACATGAAATGAAGGGGAAGAATTAGAGAAAAATTAAACAAGTTGGTTTTTGCAATCGCTAGCGATAGCAATATTCGTCATGGGAACTTTTGCTTCTGGGATATGAAAATGTTAAGGTACAGTTCGTTTGTAGTATCTTCAGAATTGAAGGGGCTATGTAATTTTGTGTCGACATCTCTTTTTTAACATTTTTAATTTTTTTTCTTTGCATACAAGAAAGCTGTTATTTACCAATTATTTATTTTCGTTGGATTATGTATGGTTTTTGGAAGTTAACGCATTTAACTTTCAGTTTCGTTTTTTCGGCGTAAAGTATGATATTTTTACTCTACGCATATGCCCGAATACGCATCATAACGACGGTGAAACTACCAAACCACGTATCTCGTTTGCGGTGTTTAAAAATCTCCGCTCACATTTTATTTTTTTGAAGTAGACCAAATCAATATCATTCCTTGAAATTTTCACAGAATTTTCTCCGCACGAAGAGAAAAAATCACGGAAATTTTCAAGACTGGACGTTAAGTAGCTTTTCATTTAAAAAATAAAGTATGACAGAAAGTCTGCGACGTCGCAAACCGAGGTACGTGGTTTGGTAGTTTCACCGTCGATAAGTGACCTATGTGCTTCCTAAGTTGCCATTTTTTTCATTCAAATAGATGTAACCGAAATGTTAGATGTGTACTACCTATACTACTTTCATGTCATTGCTTTATTTATTTATTTACTTTTTGCGTAGGTATAAATTGTTATTTTTTGCTGAATTTTGGAGAAAATATTGCTTTAAGAACGTGGAATGTACATTAATTTTATTGAAAAAAGAAAATACCATCATGAATTTGGGCGAACAGAGAAAATATACATCAATATTTGGGTCAACATCTCCCTGATTATATAAAGGATGAATATATTAGTATTTCTGTATCAAAAAACTTAGCTTTTGTCTTCAGAGATACGATGATTCTAGTCCCAGTCAATTTGTTTTATTGAAAAAACAAAAAAACAAAAAATAAATAAAAAAAAAAACAACTGAAATGTTAGACATACTATTTTCATGTCTTTCTATTTGTATCAATAGGTACTTTTTGCTTAACTTACGAACGTTGAATGCAAATTAACTTTATTGAAAAAGAAAATAACGTCATTAATTTGGGGGAACATGTGGCTGATTATATGAAGGAGGTATATTCCAGTATTTTTGTTTAACATATTAACTCATGAGAAAATGTTCGTACATTTATCATCTACTATTAATTATTTTTTGATGATTAGTCTAAAACATTCAATACAACCATTAAAAAGTAGTTCCCATCGTCGGGTATCGAACTTCCGATCGCCGGGTGCCCGCACCTAATCAAAAATACGAGGTGGTTTAGTCAACTAGGCTATACCGGATCCACGTAAGCGAGAGTAAAAATAGCATTTAAAAGGCTCGGGCAATGGGTGGGACTTATCACAAGAGACCTTGACTGCTTTTGGGATGCGCATTGCTGTAGGAGCCATGGTTCGCACTGTTTTAATGCGTCTTGAGGTTCATCCCAGCACGCATTCCGATCGCGGCAGTTGAGCTAAGGCAATATTTGCGTATCCGTGAATTAAATCAATCAATCGAGCTCTGATTTTGACTTCTTTATCCGTAACGAGTCCCCCAGAACAATTTTCCACCTTGTACGATGGTTATTATTTCTTTACTTCTATTTTTCAAATTTGAGGTGGGATAATGGCGGCTTCTCAAGAACACCGAGGTAAGCGATCTTTTGCACCAACGAACAGAAAACTGATGGCGAAAAATAACCAATCAGAACCTCCCAAAAAAAAGAATTTGCCTAAAAACGGAACTTCGTGGTTCTGCGCAGATTTACCAGTCAGACACGACATCTCAAGGTGGAAAAAAACTCGCTGAAAGCGAATTTTAGCAATCAACACAACTTGACGTAGAGACATGATTGGCTAAAAAATACAACGGTTTTTGATACATCGGAAAATCAACCAAAAATCGGAGACTGGGCGAAACGCTCAAGGTCGCAGAGGTATAGGGAATCCCATAGCGAAAGCAACGGAACGATTCTAATATCATGGGGAACTCCGTTCCCATGACAATAAAGTTCATTGATGTATGAGAGTGGAATTTGTCTCCTAAAATGCAAAACGAAAATGAAAGTGAGATGAGGAGATGTTGAAAAATCTTGACTTCAAAAGATATCAAATATTTTGAGGTTTGAGACTGAAAAAAGAACTGCCTGTTTTATCTCTCGCCACCTTCTCGTAGGAAACAAATCGAATTATCTTTCCCTGTATTGGTGACCCAGGCAACAAAACTAGCTTCTAAGGTAAGCTGGTTGCGTCCTAAACTAACTGAAGGGGACTCTCAGCAGAATTAACTGTCCATTTGCTCGTTGTAGTTCTAAGGCGTACCTATGCTTAAAAAATCTTGACCTCAAATGATATCAGACATTTTGAGGTTTGAAATGGGAAACAGAGTTTGAGCTACTTTTCTTTCTCTTTTTGTAATTTTCAAGAGATAACTATCCCCCCTCTTCTTTTTTTAATTTTTTTTTTTTTTTAGATACATACCTACTAATTTTGTGATAAGATCTTATAGGCTTGGCGGAATTTTTACCCTTTTTGAAGATTTTTTAATGATTTCAAGTAAAACTAGTCTCAATGTATATTCTGTGAAAAATTCGCTCCCAAACTCTAATTTTTAAGCATCAAAATGTCAGTTTGAACTTCCTTTTCGCCATCCATGTAATATCGAAACTTCAAACACGTATTTTTTGAAATAGCAAAAACTGTTCTTATGCGCCCTGTCCTTTGACCCCGGCCCCAGCTCTTCTTTTTTCTCCAGCTGAATTTTGCATTAGGCCCATTGGAACGAGGAAACACGGGCAAATGCCTGCGGATTATGGTTTTGAATATTTTGTATCTTTACAATCTTAATCAACACGAGGAAACTATGCGTCACAGAGAAAAAAGTCTTGATACCTGTCTAATCATTTGAATAAAGTCATGATTAGGTAGTTTCCTCTTTTCTAGGACTTTTTTCTCAGGTTATGAAGTCACTGGAATTGAAGAAGTTCATTTCTCAACAGAATGGAGAATAGAAAATTTGCAGGTGTCCTGTTTGTAAATTTCGTGTTTAATAGGAAACTACTGAGTGAATTGATCACGAGGATACCCTTGATTCGTGAATCGAATAATTAGTGGGGAAGATATGCCGAAATTATCTAATCTGCTAAAATACGTGTGTTTTAATGGGAAATGCCGCCAGATGACGTCACTAGGTCATTTTCTCTTTTTAAAATCTATTTTTATACTATTTCCCATACCTGAAAAAATCATAAGAAATCTATGAAATCAGCTCTTTAAGCACTTTCAGATGAAGCAATAAAAAATTTGCATGCAAATTCTCCATTGCAAGAATGTGCACCGAGAAAGCAGTTGTTGTGGTAGTCGTCAAATTTTGGTCGTTAATTAATTGATCGACAAGAATTGAGGATTTGGTTACACGTACTGGATTAATTTAATTTGTAATTTCCATTACAACAATAATAAAATCCAAAGATGAATATTTGAAACTTCGCTCAAAAATGCAAAAGTATTGAAAGGAAGTTTAGTAATGTCCTGATGCTCGTGAGTTTTTTCGCTCCTTTGAGCTGCAGAATTGAGGTTAAAAAACTGTGCGCGATTAGAGACCTCATTATTTGTCATCATCGGTTTTTTGAAATGTGGACCGTTTTTATCTTTAATTCCAGTGGCGTGGCGTGCTTTGAGATATATCGATTGTTATACCATTTAAACCTATGGAAAAGGATCGATAAACAGGTTGTTCGCAGGGAACACCTTATTAATCGATTCTTTACCATAGGTTTAAATGGTATAACAATCGATATATCGCAATTCACGCCACGCCACTGTTTAATTCGTCGCTCCTCTGACTGGAGGGCGTTTCTTTATTCTGACATAGGCCTCGGAAAGCAAAGAGTTATGCGAAGCCTAGGGCTCACGTGGCTATTGAGATACGCTCTTTCGTCAAGCAGTGACAATTGGTTCAGAAGAGTTTATTTCAAAAATATTTCTCCATAACAATTCGTGTGCAGTGTCATTAAGTGTTTATTCACAGTCCAAATAGCATTGGTTTGCTTTCCATATACAATCTGGACCATCTGAATCAATAAGAGAACCGTTTAGTTATGGAACAGCCTGGGCGCCGACTCATGAGCCTTGGAAGAAGCGATACGATCAGGAGCTTAGAGGTTCCTGTTGTTTAGGCCCTTTCTGACATTAACGGTGCACTTTCGGTATTCGGGTCATGAAATGCGGGTCGTTATTCGGTTAAATACGGGCTTATTTTGTTTAATTATTAATGTTACATATTGAATGATCTCGATTATTCTTCTCGATGACCGATTTTTCCCCCTTTAAATACTGCATCCGCACAATACTCATCATTAAGTCCAAAGTTCTTAACGTACATTCGCTTTTAGCCGGAAATTCAGTTCATCGCCATTAATCGAGATGCATCTTCCCTACGTTGCAGTATTTTTCGTCCCCATACTTTGTAGTATCGTAATGGTTACATCTGTAAGTATAACTCGTTTTAAATAATTGTATACTCACGGTGGAATGAATTAATTTTGTTTTTCACATCCTTGAGCATGGGACTATGAACTTAACTTAAGTGGATCGGGCGAATATTATTAATGAGTTATTATTATTATTAATGAGTTCTTATTGTATGAGTTCAGTCAGAGACACCCAAGAGTATCCTAGTAAAAATATGAATTGCGAATAGAAATATTGCAACAGTTTCTAGCCTGACAGAGTGCGGTCTGTGAGGTCCGGCGCTTGCTAAAGAGGTTGTTTCATCCCTCACTAGAACTGGCCCCCTTTCAATTATGATCCATCTTTTCAGAAGTGCATGAGAAGTGCAAGTTTCAGTAGAATGCGAGACGTTCAAATATGGCGGTCATTTTGACATATAGGCCCCCCCAGCGATGGGAGGGCGGGGGGTCAAAAGCAAAACCTTCACTTAGGTTAGGTCTATACCGCATTTTCGATGTTTCTCTACTAGAGTACCTATATAGGGAGAGTGCAGACATGTCGCAATACGGAACTGTTGGGGCCCAGAAGAACACCCAACCTTTGAAAACGAAAAATGTCACTGCCAATCGTCAGATTCCAATATCAAACCGAATTGCCCAAGAATGTTCATAAATAAAGTGTTCATCCGCAAAAATGAATAAATCTATGCCAAAACTAAGTCCTATACGTGTTTTACCAACGACGGATCGTTTCTTTTGTAATCATAAATCACTCTGGATAATTTGAATTCATAAACTGGCTGCTCTTTTGGGCCCTCGGAGCTCCATCACTCGCAACCTCAATAAAGTACCGTCATCCCTACCCAGAGACAAGAGACCCTCCACTGACCTCTCACCTCTCGGCGATGGATAGGAGCTTTTACTCTTGGGGATTCATCAATTCCTTTTAGACAATTATAAGGGAGCAACAGTCATCACCCTAATCTCGAGTGTTGACCTACCTACATGGTGGATGATGAGCTTTTGGTGGCGTCATGAGCCAAACAAATTCCCCAAACTTGGGCCATTTTCGACTTGTTTGCAAAACGAAACTGCCAACACGTTGTTGAACATCAACCAAGTAGGTCAGTCGACAGGAGAATGCTCAAGTCCCGGAAGATACTCAGATACTAGTGGAGGGTCTCTTGTCTTTGCCCCTACCCTTCAGGTGCCTACCCTATAGGTACTCTATTCTCAACCAACTTGCGTACCAAATGAGTGATTTTCGGTTTGGTTCCCGCTTTCAGATGGACAATACTGAAAGAAAATTGAGACAAGAGCTCGTAAAGTATGCCAATAATGATATCTGCGAGTATATGAGATCTCCGGAAGACGGCGGCCCACTGCCACAATACAATGAAGACAAAGCGAGGAAGCTTTGCGGGAAAGCTTACAGTGCGTTTGGAGATTTGGTTCACCCAATGGCTACTAGAGAGTTCAAGGATACGTATATAAATGCGTGCCCAGGTCAAAGCGGACCGTACGAATGCAACCAGGCCGGGAAAGCGCGATTTCGATGCGCTTGGAAGTGTGACGGTGCGTTTAAACAACTCGTAGACATCCTCACGGCTGCCGGTATACAATAATGGAGAATTTGCACACACAAATTGTATTCCTTCATTTGAAAGTGCCTAATGAGCTGAGTTTGCATAGAGTCCCTTTATACTGAGAGTCAAGACAATGTGAATCCATTTCTGATTGGTTCCCGTATTTTAGGCCTTCACAGTGTCACAAACGGGAATAAAGATTACATTTTCACCGATTGCAAAGATTATAATCTGGAATGGACCAGGGAATTACGGGTTCGGCAAGGAACCAACGGAATGAGAGAAAGAACGGAGAAAGGAATTTAAGAATGGGCCGATCAAAGATTACAAAGAAAGTTCGATTTCTGTAATCTTTATTCCCGTTTGTGACTCCATGAGGGGTGTTGTCTTGACTCTCAGCATAAAGGGACTCTAAGTTTGCATTATTTTTCCTAATTTTTTTCCGACATGGGAAATTTGAGGAAAATATATTTAAAAGCGAGACAATTTGCCGCCCTGTACCGTCATCTGGCGGCATTTCCCATTTAAACCCATGTATTTTAGCAGATTAAGTTTTTTTCATGCCGTCATGCAGCCAATTAAGCACTTTATTCTAATGGTCTGCACCAGTGGCGATTCTTGAAAGTTGGCAACACTGTTTTTACTCCATTTAAATCCATTGAAAACATCGATATTAGGCGAGGCAAAGCTGCCTCATCAAGAATCGATTATTTTACATACATTTAAATGGAGGAAAAATGGTGTTGCCAACTTTCAAGAATCACCACTGATCTGCTCGTGGGCCAAGATGGTACAGTTTCTTTGACTCCATTATCTGAGGCTTCCTTCTGGCAATGAAGTATATTTTTAAAGTTGGGAACGAATTAAAATCGTTGGAAGCAAGGTCTAGACTGTGTAGAGGGTGTGGCAATGTCTCAAACTTCATGTACATCTCTCGCAACCAAGAAAGCAGCAGAGCAGAACACTAATATGCGCAACATTACATCGAGTTATAGGGGATGATTAAGTTGAAAATCAATTTATTATATTTGATGTGATTGCACCTAATTTTATTTTGGTTTTTAACGAAGTCATAAACCATTCTTTAAATATTATTAAGTTTATATTCCTATTAATTAAGCCCTCGTATATATACGTGTGAAATGTATTAGTATATTAATTAGACGTTTTGCAACATTCTGAATAGCTTGTGTTCTTTTTTTTCGTGATTTATTTTTCTTCAAGGGCCAGAATCGTGTGACCAAGAATTAAAATGGATCAACGTTCCAGACAATGCCACATTGTTGAAAAAGTAAAATGTCGTCGTGACTTTAGGATTCCGCTAACGCTTACAATGAGTAGATTCGATTGAAGAAATGAGGAGATCATAATTGAGGGACTTGGAGGACAAGGCGTATAAGTTCAGTTTTTGGAAGAATTGAGTTATCCATGCACTCAACCTAAACTAGTTTGGTATATCGAGTGAAAAATCCAACTTTAGAGCATCAATGAGTGAGTTTAAACTTCCTTTCTGCCATGTGGGACTGGGATGATAAGGCGCAATGTAATTTTGAAATCCTAAACATGTATTTCTTAAAATAGCAAAAACTGCTCCTATGCGCCTTGTCTTCAAAGCTCCTCAAGTACAATAGTAGACCGTGGGACAGCAAGGGGCAAACCCCCCCCCCCATGGGAATTTTGAAGGTGGTGATTTTCTTGAAGCTCTCGACTGGCAGAATAAGATTGTTTTGTTTGCACGAATTCTATCGTGGTGGGGGGGGGGGGGGATTGAGCCTCCTCCCACCAGCCCCCCACAAGGGCTTGTCATTGACACGTTCACACTCATATAATTCAACGAGGAGGAAGGAGGGGTTGGCATCATAGCCCCCCGAGCCAACCTTAAAAACTTAAAAACATTGATAATATTGTAGGGACGGGAAACCCAGCTGAAGTAGGAGATCTGCGATTTGAATGCATACGTAATCACGCTATATGTCGGGATAAAAGTTGTTATTAAATGAACAATATACTTTTAATTCACAAATAATTTTCAGTTACAGTCGAAAATTGATAGAAAAACATATTGAAACATTAAAAGTCATGGTTACGAGTTTCTAGAGCCAAAATTGGTGGGAGCCTCACAACCATTCCCGCTTCTTTTTGAAATTCAAAGAGGTCTCGGTTTTCCCGCGATTCTCTTGACCAATCAGAAGGGCGGCTTCATTTTTAGCTGTGACGTAGAAAAGTACATTTCTTTACTTGCCACCACCTTCTATATCATATATCATCATCATCATATATATAAGCTCCAAGACCTCCTAAATTTTCGTTTCTGGTAACGCTTAGTTCCAGCGTTCTACCGGGCCGATTTTCATGATTTTTGCGGCTATCGACAGACAATTGTCTCTTAATAAGCCCGCTATATTTAGATTTTGAAAATATGACCCGAGTTTTTTTATATTACATGGTAAAGTTGCGAATTTTTCCAATTAAACAATATATTTTTTTATTTTTTGTCATAGTTCGTTTGAGCGTTCTACGGGGCCGATTTCCATAATTTTTGCGGTTATCGACAGGTGATAGTCCCTAGATGAGCCCGCTGTGATCAGACTTTGAAAATAGGACTCAAGTTTTTTTTATATTAGAGGAGAACAGAAAGCTTAGAAAAGGGGACAAACTTTGAAATTCCCGCCAATGAAAAATGGCGGGAATTTCAAATTTAGCGGAAAATTGAAGTAAGCGGGAAATGTTGAATCTTGGTCTGTTAGTAGGGTAAGTGAATCGGAGGTATGCTCCATTGCTATAGACTATTCAAAAGCGACGTAACGCTCCGTTCCGTTTCGTGTAAGTCTTGGAGTGAAGTTTGAAATAAATGCCGATTTTTTCATTCGATTCTTATTGGTCCAATTGCTCCCGGCCAGAGGGAGATTGGATAAATGGACGTATTTCTACCAAACAGACCTATGTGGAGGTGAGAAATATAGGGTGTGCTCTAGAAAGCTGCATAAGAAGCAATGTAAAAGTGGGCGTGATTCCTTTTGAAGAATTGGAAAAGCGGGATTTTACATTCTATCAAACAGACCTATGTCCCAACTGAATGCGAGATCCATGAGCCGCGGGCATGGCAAGATAGCGTTGTGGACAGGGCTCACGAGTTAAAGCGCCCTGACGACGATCTCCCCCTCGCGCGTACGCACTATCATTGCCGCTGACGTCACTGGCGCTTTATTATTCCCACTCGCTCTTACGGCCGGAGAACGAACGAGCACACCCCATATTTCTCACCTCCTCATAGGTCTGTTTGGTAAATACGTCCAAATGAGAGTTGGGTATGAAAATATTTTCATTTTCTTTGGCCGTTCTTTTATCGACGCGGGCCTAAGAGAACGCGAAGCGTCCTCTGGGGGTTGGGCCGCGTAGCGGCCAGGGGGCATAGCCCCCTAGTTTTCTCTACGCCCTGTATATGTCTGTGATGCGGAACGGGAATCGCTCGATTAATTCGGATGCTGCATCGAACTCGAGATCGCATTCCAGATGCTGACCATATCTCGACGACTGCAGTCGGAGAGAGGGAAGAGTACACGAAACCAAAACGAGAAGAAGGGGGGGATAATAGCCAACGTGTTGCGCCTCACGTTGTCGGAGCAAGTGGTTGAAGTGGAAACGCTTTTGGCGAGCTTGGCGCCGTGCCAACGCCGGGATGCAACCTGTCCAACGCGCTCTGCGGGCCAGGAGTGGCTGCCCCTCGACCAACAGGTAAGAACTCGGTTGAGACCCGAAGTTCTTCGGCCTATTTTTGGATCGAAGAAGTTGTTAGTTCACCTGCGGAGGGGTTTCGTCTTCTTGGCACACAAAACTTGAGTCCCTTTGTACCCTGAGTTACAATGTCTCGATGGACCACTAGAAAAGGTACGAATTTAAGTTTCTTCACCAGAATTTCACGTAGAACATGATTCGTGCAACAAAAATTGAACCAGTGAGTTCGAATACACACCAACTCGGAAAAAAAAAATTGTTCAGGAAACACCTAAAACTGCGCCGCGGGCGAAGAAGTTAGTTTAAGAAAAACCTTTTGGGTGCCAAAGGACAAGTACATAGAGACTTTGTAAAGCACCAAGTTGAAATCGATACACCATGTTTGATGACAGAGAATTAAGCGTTTCAAAATTTCCGAGTTGGTGTGTATTCGTTCTCGCCGACTTTCAGATACTGATTTTTCATAGTCTGCCCAGGAAAGTTTATATTTTTTGACCTGAATAACGTTTGAATATTTATATAACTTGTTGGTACAAGATACGCTGAACCGAAAAAAGAAAACCGCAAAATCGGATGTCACCCGTTTCCCTTGAAATGGCCAAAAATTGATATTTCTAATTAAATACTTCGATTTTTCCCTTTTCCCGTCGCTGTTTCGAGCACTTTCAATTGCAATTTTGAAATTTCCGTTTGCGTGCAGATGCTTCTAAACATAAGTGTTACTAAACCGTAAACAAGTGAAAATCGAAAAAAACCCGAGTTGGTGTGTTTTCGAACTCACTGATTCAATTACCTACTGAAACCAACTCCTAACGGAGATATTAACATTTTTATTTCACATTGGTTACGAGGAATTTGAACTGCCCGCTCACAAAAAACTCAAAGCTCCACGTTAATCAAATCGCGCACTACGACGGTTTCAGCAAGCTTCTCAATCGAGCAATGTTCATTTCCCACCATGTGTTATTCAAAATATAAGTAATTAGCTATAGCTGAGCCAAAGCGTCAAGATTGAAGTTGCCAGATTTTTATATCGCAGAGACTGTCATGATAACGTTTAGCGCCCGATGTGAATCACGTACAGCAATGAGTTTTCATGAGCGGGTGGTTTCAATTCTCGCATCAGAAAATCATTAATAAATATCTTCGTAACTAGTTGATATCGGTAATTTTTATTGTGCGCATCGTGTTTTACGTGAAATTTTGGTTAAGAAACATGAATCAGAATGCTGAAATTCGTACCTTGTCTAGTGGTTGTGCATGGGACCATATCCAAAACTTCAGGCCATTGGTGATCGAAACCTCAAAATCAGGTTTGAACTAGATGGAGATTTTAAGCTACTTTCAGTAGATGACGAAGATCCTGATCCATCATTTAGCAATTTGGTGGTCGAAGTGCAACAGCACGTATCTCCGGTCGCCTTGCGCTAGAGTCCCTCCATACTGAGAGTGAAGACAATACGAACCCATTTCTGGTTGGTTGTCTTATTTGGACTGAGTTCATCAGAAAGGAACCAACCCACATTTTCGAAAAAATTGAGTTAAAAATGTTTTTGAGTTCCACTAGCCGTATATTTTCCCCTGCCAAAAACTGAAAGTCAAAACGCAGAAATTCGTTTGTGAAAAGAGGGGTTAAAGTTTATTTTCTACATTGAGCCTTAACGCAGGAATAAAACTTCAGACCTCTTTGCTCAGTTTCAACCTAATGTGGGTTGGTCTCTACGAACTCGGTCCATTTTAGGCCTCTGCAGTGTCACAAACGGGAATAAAGATTACATTTTCACCAATTGCAAAGATTATAAACTGTAGTGGACCGAGGAATTAGGGGCAGACAAAGGAACAAACGGAATGAAGATAGGAATTTGGCAATGAGTTGATCAAAGATTACGAAAAACGTTCAATTTATGTAATCTTTATTTCCGTTTGTGACATCCATGAGCCACGTTGTCTTAAGGTGATTTGTCAAGCTCAAGTGACGCGGTCGATCTGGCATGCGATATATCGCATTGATGTCAAAAATCTCGGCAGATTTTGAATTTTTAGCAAAAGAAAGGGACGATAGCCCCTGCGCATGAGCCTAAAAAATCATTCTAAACCTAAAAATACAAATACGGAAATCGATAGCTGAATCGAATGCGACGTTTTTTTCCAAGCACTTTTATGCTTCCATTTCTCTGAATTTTGCCGATTTTGGGGTTTAGAATGATTCTTTAGGCTCACGCGCAGGGGCTATCGTCCTTCGTTTTGCTAATGATTCAAAATCTGCCGAGATTTTTGACCTAATCGATGCGATACATCGCATGCCAGTGCGACCACGTCACTTGAGCTTGACAAATCACCTTAACTCTCTCTATAAGGCCTTGTCTCCACGGGCCTTTTCACGAGATTTGTCCCAGAAAAAAATCCCACTTACGAAGTTGGGAAAAATATTGAGTTAATCAATATTTTTCCCAGTACCAAAAGTATGGTCCTTTTGACCCACTGGGAGAGGAAGAAGAAGTGTAAACGAAGTGCGATATTTTGTCGAATACTCCATTATTCAGGTTTGTTTAGTTGAAATAATGTGTCTAATTGTCAATTGAGTGCAATTATTATTTTAATCCCGGTTAGATACTCGACTTTAACTAAGTTATCTTCCCGCGCAAACTACTCGCAGGACCGTATGAGCCCCGTCCCGTGGAGACGGTAACTGGGAAAATTCCCAGAAGTTTCATTCTTGCGATTCGAACTTGGGACAAATCCCATGAAAACGTCCCGTGGAGACAAGGCCTTGAGCTCACGCGCAGGGGCTATTGTCCTTCGTTTTGCTAATGATTCAAAATCTGCCGAGATTTTTTACCTAATCGATGCGATACATTGCATGCCAGTGCGACCACGCCACTTGAACTTGACGAATCACCTTAACTCTCTCTATAAAGGGACTCTACTCCGAGCCAAACCTGGCGTAACCTCCAGAGCGAGGACTGGAAATAATTCAAAATCTGCCGAGATTTTTGACCTAATCAATGCGATACATCGCATGCCAGTGCGATCACGTCACTTGAGCTTGAGGAACACTGAAAAAAAAGTCTCGGTGCATTTACTAAGAAAATGGTAAAATTACCAAGAATTCAGGGTTCTATTTGATCCCAGTTTTTTCTTGGTAAAATTACCATTTATGGAATTGGTAATTCTACCGAGAAATCTCAGTAAAATTTTTTACTTTCTCGGTAATTATACTGGACCCCGGTAAAAACGCCAAAATTTTTTATAGACTGTGCTAGAATTACCGAGATAAAATGGCAAAGTTACCGGGAATTGATTACCAATAAAAGTGGTATTCTTACCTGAAAAAAAAACCAGTAAAAATACCGGTTTTTAGGTAAGCTTACCAGTCTGTTTTGGTAAAATTGCCAATAATTGGTGAACAAAGTGAGGTGGTAAAGGTACCAACGGACCTTGGTAAAAACGCCGAGAATTTTTTTCAGTGCTCGTTTGCTAATAATTCAAAATCTGCCGCACTGAAAAAAAAGTAGTTAGCGTTGAGAACTAATTTGGTAAGTTCTCGCCAAGTAGAATCAAAATTAGGCTTCAGAACTAATTTATTGTACTGAAGCACCAATCAATTCGCTTCATACGCTGACTTGACTTTACTAGAGCGCGAACCAGAATTGGAAAACAGCACTAGCTGTAAAATTAGCGCTGTGGTAAGACAAATTCACCTTCGGGTCAAACTAATTCGCCCTCAACACTAACTGCCACATTGTCCGTTACATTTATTTAGTTTCGAAAAAGTGGCGTCGGTACAACAGCCTCAATCGCGTCAGCTCGTGAAAATCAATTAAAATGTGAAATTTCGGGCTCGTTTGACAATGTAAATACTCCCGGTATGATTTATAGTGTCCTCTCTTTCTTGAAAACGTTCGAAAGCAACATAAATAAACCTGTTAAGGTTAGAAATCGTCTGTTCGATTCAAAACGTAAACAAGCATGATATTCGTTGGAGTCGTCAATCTTCTGTATTAAATTGCGATTAAAGCGTTCCGCGTTCAGTTTATATTTTACGAAAATCTGTGAACTTACTGCTTACTTCTATAGTTCGTGTTCTCCCGTAATTTCAAAAGAATATCTCAAGTGTTCGGACGAGATATGTTTATTCAGTGTGAACATTCGCTACCGTTTCATGTGTGAGTGTGTGTCTCTCTAAAGGATAATTCTGTCTACTTGCACATACCTATGGGATATTCCTTTCCTCTGTCGTTCATTTGGAACCGGTCAGTTGATTTTTACCTCTCATCTTTTAAGAAATCTTCTTTTCCTGAAAGTATTGTCCAGTTATCATTCGCTAAGCCGTTTTCACCTCTCTCAGTTTTGAGGTTAGGTTGACCCAACCCTACCGAATGCGAATTAGAGTAGCGGAATTAGTTTCCAGCACTAATAGTGGTTAGTGTACAGAAACCAAAAATCATGTGTGTCCAAATCACACAATTTGAGTTAGTGTATAGAAACCATTTTTAGTCATCTGACGCTAACTCATTTTTTTCAGTGCGAGATTTTTGACCTAATCAATGCGATACATCGCATGCCAGTGCGACCACGTCACTTGAGCTTGACGAATCACCTTAACAGAACTCTCTCTATAAAGGGACTCTACTACACTGATAAAAAATAGTATGCTGTTTCAACACCTAGGATATCAAATATGTATCTGGTGATGCTAAGATGCTGCCTTGATCGCCCGCTTAATTGAATTTCCATTCACAGGACGTAAAGTTAACTGCAGGGGCAGTAAAGGCAGCATCTTGGGATCACCGCAGTTGTAAAAAAAAACCTCATGGACCAATGCCGCATTGCATTGACTTAAGAGTGCAGTTTCTCGTCGCCGGATTTAAGAGTCTTGAACTCTTGTTTCAAGCGGATTTTGCATTGATTCAAGCGGATTTTGCATCGATTCAAGCGGATTTTGCATTGAAACTAGAGTTCAGACTCTTAAATCCGGCGACAAGAAACTGCACTCTTGAACCAAGAGGTTTTTTTTACCAGTGTGGACACGTTATTGACATCCTAGGTGCCAAAACAGCATATTATTCTTTTCAGTGTACGAGCAAAACCTGGCGTAACCTCCAGAGCGAGGACTGAAGAGCGACCACTTGTTCGCCCGGCAGTCCCCACGAGCCGCGCCAAGGAGAGCCCCCGAGGCGGCACGAGGGGCCGGAGGAGGGGGGGGGGTCGCGGCGTGGGGCTGCAGCGGGCACGCGCCAGGGCCCTCCTTGCCGCCGGGGTTTATTTTTAGGGCCTCGCGGCAGGCGAGTCGTGGAGGCCTGTAAATAAAACTCCTGTTGCTCTCCCCCCGGGGTGTCAGTCCCGATGTGCCGTTTGCGATGTGACGAAGTGGTGCGCGTTTCCCGCCGGAGAAGGAAATATGCCCCGAGCCTTCCTCATCAACAGAAGGAAGTACGCAGAGCCGGATCGAGGTGAGTCCGAAACCATAAATCGATACCAGAAACCAGAAACCAGACCAGAAATTGAACCAGAAGTTGATAGGCAAAGCGATAGGCCAAGATGACGAGGGGAAACTGAAGAGATCTTATCGGTGGAAGCTGGTGGTTGCCACGGACACAAAAGGTAGGCAACGGAGATGTTGCATGTGTGAGGGATTTGCGATTTGACGGCTTATTCTAATGTAAAAGTTCGCGAGAAATACGATGGTCCCACTGGTTTTCCTTGAAATCAACTCCCAAGCTCAAAAAAAGCTCTTAAAGTTGAGGGCGCAATGGCGGGGATATCCCAAGTGGTGACATCATCAGAAGGTCCCATTGATGGAGGTTTTGCATGTGTGAGGAATTTGCGATTTGACTGTTGATTCTAATGTAAAAGTTCGCGAGGAATACGATGGTGCCACTGGTTTTCTCTGAAATCAACTCCCAAGCTCAAAAAAAGCCCTGAAGTTGAAACCAAAATGGAGGGGATTTTCCACGCTATCCTGAGAGTCCACCTCTACATCAAGACAAACTCTCCTTGCAAAGATAGGGAGCAAATACATTAGCAGGGTTGCCGTGTTTTCAGTTTTGAAGTCCCTAAATGAAGTGGCAGCCCTGTCGATGTATTTGCTCCCTATCTTTGCATAGAGAGTTTGTTTTGATGTAGAGGTGGACTCTCAGGGTAGGGCGGGATATCCCCTCCATTTTGGCCTCAACTTAAGAGCTTCTTTTGAGCTTGGGAGATGATTTCAGAGAAAACCAGTGGGACCATCGTGTTTCTCGCGAACTTTTACATAAGAAACAACAGTCAAATCGCAAATCCCTCACACATGCAACATCTCCATTGAGATGTTGCATATGTGGATAATCTGCGATTCAAATATTGATTCTTTTGTAAAAAAGTTCGCGAGAAATACGATGGTCCCACTGGTTTTCTCTGAAATCATCTCCCAAGCTCAAAAGAAGCTCTTAAGTTGAGGCCAAAATGGAGGGGATATCCCGCCCTACCCTGAGAGTCCACCTCTACATCAAGACAAACTCTCCATGAAAAGATAGGGAGCAACTACATTGACAGGGCTGCCACTTTATTTGGGGACTCCAAAACTGAAAACACGGCAACCCTGCTAATGTATTTGCTCCCTATCTTTGCAAGGAGAGTTTGTCTTGATGTAGAGGTGGACTCTCAGGATAGCGTGGGAAATTCCCTCCATTTTGGTTTCAACTTCAGAGCTTTTTTTGAGCTTGGGAGTTGATTTCAGAGAAAACCAGTGGCACCATCGTGTTTCTCGCGAACTTTTATATAAGATCAACAGTCAAATCGCAAATTCCTCACAAATGCAACATCTCCTGCCTAACGCCAATCTGTGAGAGGCCCTATAGTTAGTCCAACGATTCTCCCTTCGTCTACAACTACCTGTTTCGACCTCATTGTTAAAATTGATCGAAAAAGCAATAGACGAAGAAGACATAGGGAGTATGGAGCGATCCCATTGGTTGAAATGGGAGGGTCTCATAGACTAAGGGGGTCAATGATAGACTAAATTTAGGGTATTTTGTGGATTGTCGCTACTTAGTCTATTACCTATCTCCAAAATTAATCCGTTTAACTGTTGATAGATTAAGCAAGCGGATGCTTACGGCCATCAATGAACTAGAATGCCTGTTAGCACAGGTGTTATTCCGAAATGCGTCTCGGGCTTTTTAGCTCGTTTTATCCGTAGCGTTGGTAGATTTACCAGCATTTTCATTCTTTTTTTGTAGTTTATAGATTTCCAATAAAAAAAAAATAAATAAATACAAAAAAATCAAACAATCGGCTTACTTCGTGGAAGAGATTGTAGAACCAAAAAACTCAAAGTTACACGGAGAAAAAAAAATCCTGATTCAACAATTCAATTGCTAAAAACAGTGAGTGCAATGTTTCATCGCAGATTTTACAACAAAAAAATGCTACTTTAACCACCACCGTGGTTAAATTAGTTTACAATGTGGTTAAAGTAGCATTTTTTTGTTGTAAAATCTGGGTTGAAACATTGCACTCACTGTTTTTAGCAATTGAATTGTTGAAGCAGCAATTTTTTTTTGCCGTGTGATTTACTAGTACCCTCGCGCTTGCCTGGAGGTGTTCGTAAAACGCTTGAAAATTTCCAATTTAATCGGAAGAATGACAATTTGAATTTCGCTGTTTTAAAACGTGGGTTTAGGAATGGCCATTTCGATGATTAATCCGTCATGTTCGAGACTTAAAATCATCAGATTATACTACAGTTCATGTCTTCTAACACCAAAACTGAAAATCCTAATTTTCTGATAGCCTGGAAAAATTGGCTAAGTTGCATTAAGGTTTTCTTTTTTTTTTTTTTTTTTTTTTTTTTTTTTATCTTATTAATCGGTTACATTTACTGATTCCTTTGATGTTTGAGATAGTTTTTTTACGTTTTTGATCGTAAGCTTCCTTCTTCCATTTACATCGCAGTTCACGCGTGCAGTGACCGTGCAGAAAATATTCGAAGAGGGGATTCTGCGATTTAGAATTACTTTCTTTGGATGAGGTGGGGGAGAAAATTATACTCGTAACTGACAACTACAGTTAAAATTCCCATGCTTTTGCTAGATGTGGCCATTTTGGATTATTAACGGGCTTGAAGCGAGTTTTTGGACCATTCCATCACTCACGAGTTTTCCTCAATAAAAATGCGACATTTTGCAACGTTTCAACTTCATTTTGCTCACGCATGAATAATTGCTCTCATTATAGCATAATAATCGAAGATGTCGCGTTGGCAATAAATAAGAAGAGTTGCACTTTGGGAACGGAGTAAGGTTTTTTCGGTCCATCATGCTCTCCAGGCGGCCTACATTTACAATTTTGTTCGTATTAATCTACTTGGTTCGCGTTCCTTCGAAAGTAAAAGCTCAGGTAGGTTGGCTTGCATCAGTTACCTTATACGGCCAAACAAGCGGGAAAGCTCAGATACGTTTATAAGCGCGTTTATAAGTTCCCCGAGGAAGATGAGCCATGAGCACCCCGTTGAGATGAAAGAGCTCGCTCACCAAAAAATGCTGAAAACTGCACTATTGCTAAAAAAAAAATTATAGAAAAACAATTATCGTATCCATGCTTTGACATTGAAGGCATTAAATAAAGGTGGCACTGATTAATCCGCTCTACGTATGTAAGGCCCTTCTCTGCCATCTTGTTGTTGAGCTGGTGTGCTATTTGAACGCATTGTCAGTACCGTACATACATACCAGAATTCTTGATGCATAAATAAATTAAAAAAAAAAAACAAAAAAAACAAAAAAAAAAAAAAAAAAAAACTGCTCCTTCTCAACTGAGCGCTAGAAATCGGGGTATAGGCCCCTCTTGCAGGCTATATTCTGACATTTATATAAGAATCATTTTACCTTAAAGTCTAATTTTCTGTCTACATTATAACTCCTTTGAAGAATCCTCTGACAAAACGTTGGAGTGATGAAGATTCTGACGAATTGTGAGTAAATTGTGACGAAATAAATTCTCAAAGGAGCAATTTTTAAAGAATGACAGGAATAAGTCCCTAAAAATGCAAACATGTGCGAGAAAAAATTGAATGTTTACCGAAAAAACTCTGAGGTAGCGACGGTTCTACGTTTCTACGTTTCTTTCAAGTTTCAAGGTTCGCCACTGGCTTTATGGTGCTAAGATACTTTGGATGGGAGTGTCCGATATCCGAATGCTTAAATTCTGTCACAAAATGCGCGTGTAAGGCATGGGCCCTATTTGACGGATACTGGCTCGAGTACCTTTATAAGGAGAGTATGGACAGCTCAATTTATGTAGCTCATAGGGCTTAAAAGGGCGAAAACGTGTAAAACGAAAATCACTAGAAAAGTGCCCTTTGCCAACCTATGCATTTTAAATAGTAATCTGCAGTACGGCCGACAGCTCATTATAAACCAGCGTCTTTAAGGGTTAAGACTTTGGAACTGAGAAAACGTATGCAAAATCAAAGTTTTATACGTGCTTTTATAATTTTTGATCAGTTATGAAACGGCGGGTAGTAAGAATTATGAAAATTAGTACTACTGGATAATTCGAGCTTATGGTTTGGCAGCCCTTGTGGGCCCCAAGAGCTACACAGAGACAAGT
Organism: Bemisia tabaci; assembly: GCF_918797505.1. Taxonomy (NCBI): domain Eukaryota; kingdom Metazoa; phylum Arthropoda; class Insecta; order Hemiptera; family Aleyrodidae; genus Bemisia; species Bemisia tabaci. The sequence continues at coordinate 13,999,100 of NC_092802.1, read as the reverse complement.
AAGAAACCCTCCACTGGCCTCCTGGCGACAGGTGGAAGCTTTTACTTTCGGGAATTCAACAATTCCTAGTGGACAATTATAAGGGAGCAACACTCATCACCCTAATTTCGGCTGTTGACCTACCTACATGGTGGATGATGTAGCCAGTAGGTGGATGATTAACCATGTAGGTAAGTCAACGGTAGAATTCTAAAGTCCCGAAATTAAAAGCTTCCACCATTGCCAAGATACCGGTAGAGGGCCTTTTGTCTCTGCCCAAGAGCTACACCGAGACAAAAGACCCTCCACAAGTATCTTGGCTATTGTGGAAGCTTTTACTTTCGGGACTTCAGCATTCCATTGTTGACTTACCTACATGGTTGATGTTCAACAACGTGTTGGCAGTTTCGTTTTGTCGGCGAAAACGGCCGACGTTTGGGAAACTTGTTTGGCTCATGACGTCACCCGAAGCTCATCATCGACCATGTAGGTAGGTCAAAAGCCGAAATTAGGGTGATGACTGTTGCTCCCTAATAATTGTCCATAAGGAATTGTTGAAACCCCGAACGTAAAAGCTTCCTCCTTTGCTAGCAGGCCAGTGAAGGAGACAAGAGACCCTCCACTGGCCTCTTGGCGACAGGTGGAAACTTTTACTTTCGGGGACTTAACAATTCTTCATGGACAATTATAAGGGAGCAACAGTCATCACCCTAATTTTGGCTGTTGACCTAGACCTACATGGTGGATGATGAGCTTCGGGTGATGTCATGAGCCAAACAAGTTTCCTAAACTTCGGCCATTTTCGGCTTGTTTGCGAAACGAAACTACCAACACGTTGTTAAACATCAACCATGTAGGTAAGTCAACAGTAGAAAACTGAAGTCCCGAAAGTAAAAGCTTCCACCATTGCTAAGATACCAGTAGAGGGTCTTTTGTCTCTGCCCAAGAGCTACATGACCCGATCAAACCTAACCTTCAAATCTTCGAGTTGTCCATACTCTCCCTATAAAGGCACTCTAATACTGGCCAGAACTGTCTGATTCCAGAACGATACCCAGGGGACTGGGAAAGAGCCAAACATCGACGCCCGCGACGACCATGCGGTGGCCAGTAGCGGAGGGCATGGCGGGTCGTCAGGCGGCCATTCTTCCGGTAATTCAGGAGGACACTCATCAGGCTCCCCATCAGAGGGCCACGCCGCTCCAGCACCAGCAGCAGGCAGGGAGGCACCCCCGCTCCAACCCTTCCCAGTGGGACCCGCATCACCCAAAGGAGGACCCCAACAAGGATTCGAACCCGTGCCCGGCATCGGATCAGGCCCGAAACCTCCCGTGATATTTCCACCAGTCGCCGGACCCCACCGCACCTTGCCCGCACCCCCTAAGAGGCCGAAGAATAAAACCAAATGCGCTGCTCTTCTCGTTGTCGGCCTGACGGTCCTCGCGCTAGGAGGCGTAGCGCTCCAGCAAGAGCACGAGGCAGCGTCCAAGAAGTACCTGAAGGGTCTCCCGCTGCCATTGATAAATCCCGATGACCCACCGGATGAGGTCATCAACCAACCGTTCTGGTACCACGGCAGACGGATCTACGAGCATAACCGGTGCGCGCTGTTCCAAGAGAACCTTAAATCGCGCCCGAACAGCAGACGGAAGAAGATGTGCAAACACGCCTCCGACCATCTGAGGGAGAAGATGCACAAGGAACCGCCGGAGAATAGATCGACGAGGTGTCCTGATGTCGGAGGCGGGAGGTGCTTCGCTGTTGATGGGAGGCTGGGACGTTGCTACGTCGTGGTGGACAAGAAGAGTTCGAAGAAGCACTACGAGCTGATTAATAACTGTTGAGTTTATATGTGCAAGTTTAGATATGGTGTCAACTTTAAAATGAATAATTTGTCTTTTGTCATGTATCGCACGGAAAAAAAAAAACAAGCAGTGAACTCCAACACAATGTGTTGATAAGGCGCGTCATTAACTCGCACATATCAACCCCTTTAGTTTTCATTTACAGAGATTTCAAAAAAGGCAAGCAGCACAACAAGAGAATTCACGATCCAACAGTGCAAGGTCAACGACGCACCTTGACGAGACCGTGTATTGTGAATCTAGAAAGCTATTCGAACAAATTTAAGTTTTTTGATCTGCCTCAAGCAAAATCTTATCAGATTCTTGAAGAAAAGTGCTACGGAAAAATTTAAGCGAAGAAAGGAAAAATTCTGTCGAACTCCTAGAAGATAAAGTCGATTTAAAGGTATTTTGGGGCTAAAATACCCAAATCACCGGTATTATAAATCCCATTATATTATTGAAAAAAGATTTACTCGATATAAATGCAATTGTATTAAATATGTCTTGATTTTTTTATTTTAAACGTCTTTTCATGCAAAAATCAAAATATGTCGACTCCCTGACGTGAAAATTAAATTCTACGTGTGAAAATACTTATGTATCGATATGCTGAACAGAATGCCCGCCTCTCCTCGTAATTTACAAACCGTTCCTATACTCATCTCAAAATTTTTCTCAGAGCTTTGTGTTATTATCAGCTTCCATTTAAACCCCGGTTTGATGGCCGAATCGGCTGCCCAAAAAGCAAGCCATTTTTGACGGGCTCTATGAGAAATTCGTGATATTATCAGCTCTCAGGAAATCACCCCATGGGTAAAATTGCTGGTATAAATTTTCGATTATTTTTTTTTAAAATAATCGTATTCAAGAAACTAAGGCATTAAAACTATGGAGTCAATTTCGTTTTAATAATGTAACGGGATTTACTTGTCTTCAGGTCAAAACTCATACAAGGAAGCCCCTTGCAAGAGGCTAATTTTTTGTAATTTCACTCAATTTTTTCTCCTTTTTATAATTGAATTGCTTGTCACATTCTGAGGTCAATCATATTAAATTGTAATTTATACATTTCTTTTTTCCCCCCTTCATTTTATTTTTTGTTTGGAGAAGTTTTGTTGATTTCTTCGGATTTCGAATACTGTAACTTCTCTTCTATTCGGCCGATTTTTATGAATGAGACCTCTTTTAATTCGTGTTTCAACGGAGAGTAAGGAAAAAATTGCTAAAAACTCGCGAAACAATTTTTTTTGAAAATTGGGCGAATCCTAGCGTGACGGTGAAATGGTTAATGAAGCGTAAGTAATTGGGCGAGGGGCTGAGGATCCCGGTCTAGCTTGGCGACCGTCATTAGCTATTGTTCGTCGAGACGCCGACGCAGTGATCAGGAGCGTGGGGAAGAGAGGGGTAAGTGGATTCCTGTATGAGCCACGTTTAGCTAATGGTCTAATGAGTCTCGAGGCTCATCACAGATTGCACTTACACAGATTGCACTGTATTTCTTAGTTTTAATAAGAAATAAAATATAATTCCGTAAAATTAGTAAATAAATACCAAGACAATTATTCAGGATGTCAAAGACTGACTGAAAACTTTTTATTAACCTCATATGAAAAAAATATTATTATCAGCTGACACTGACATTGTTGTCAGATGAACAGCACTATCAGAGCACGGGTACCAACTTTTGAAAAGTATAACAGAGGTGTGGAGATCTGTCAAAGCAACGTTTTGAACAAAACGGAGGAGTTAAATTCTCATTCCGAGAGTGCCGACCTGCTCAGCCATCCTCGAATCAGTTCGCTTGATTCTGCTTATATATGCATATTTTGAATCAGCGCGTCGTACTCTTAGGCTTTTTTTAAGAAAACCAAGTAACGTAGACTCTTGGTATTCACTGCACATAAACTAGAGAGCCCCAGAATGAGAAACAACTTTAAATCATAATTATTGACGGATAAATAAACTTTTTACACGCTTTGGAAAATCTCAGAAGTTCGCGGTAGTCACTTTTCGGTAAGGAACTAAGGGACTCGGTTATTGTATCGAGCAGGGTTCGAAACGATCGCAAAGGCGGTATACTACGTATACGCGCCAATAATTGCTGATTCAACAATTCAATTGCTAAAAACAGTGAGTGCAATGTTTCAACGCAGATTTTACAACAAAAAATACTACTTTAACCACATTGTAAACTAATATAACCACGGGGGTGGTTAAAGTAGCATTTTTTTTGTTGTAAAATCTGCCTTGAAACATTGCACTCACTGTTTTTATAGCAATTGAATTGTTGAATCAGCAATTTTTTTTTCCGTGTCGAGATATACATATATCTCCGTATGATTTGGTGAAGTCAACCTTCTGTTTAAAGGGCACACTCCTTGAAATTTAAAATGTGACGAAATAAACATCAAAATTTGCAGTTTTAGTTAAAACTTTCATGTCCGACCTCTTTCATGTCTTAACTAACTCGATCCACTGTGTTGCGTGGCGTGCTTTGTGATGTATTGGTTAATCTTCCATTTGGACCGCGTTAAACAGAAAGGAACCAAGCCATATCAGCTATTGCTAAATTAAACAGGGAAATTTTATTTTTTATGAGGGAACGTTTATGCGGATTCCTATGGAAATTTAAGGAATTTGCTTTGAATTATGGAGAAAACTCACTGAAATTTGCACAAAAATCCACACGACCGTTTTCATGTAAAAAATTAAATTGCCCGAATAAATTTGGCAATACACTGGAAAAAAAACACATTGGATCTAGAGTCCAGACTCTTGAAAACATTGACAAGAAAAATTACTCTTGATTCAATCGGATTTTTGCTTGAATAAAAACGAAATCCGCTTAAATTAAGAGGCTTGGTTCTTGATTTAAGCTAGATTCTGATTGAATCAAGAGTACTTTTTCTTGTCAATGTTTTTAAGAGTCTGGACTTTAGATCCAATGTGTTTTTTTTTTCCAGTGTAGCTGATGTGCCTTGGTTCCTTTCTGTTTAACACGGTCCATTTAAACCTATGGAAAAGGATCTATAAACAGGGGGCTCGAAACGAACACCTTAATAATCGCTCCTTTACCACAGCTGCGAACGGGGAGATATCGAAAAATCTATCATTGAGCCACTCGCGCCACTGAGCTTGCGGTTCACTCACACTATGACGTTGCAATCCGGAACGGTGTGGTAGCGTGCGGGATGGCTTAATCACTCGGCTGAAATCTAAATCCGATCTAAACCTAAATATAAATGTTGGGGCTTCCGGTTTGGTGACACAGCATCCTCCCCTTCCGGTCGCAGGGACAGCGCCGCGCAGCCTCCGTCAGGAGCAGGTTATCACAGGGGCGAGCCATTGACGCCGGGGTTGATGCAGTGCAGGGTTGCCAAACTCAGCATGGAATCGGTGAATGGATTGCAAAAAACAACTTAAGGTGATTCGATTGACGCCATATTTTGCGTCAGAACGGCATGCGATATATCGCATCAATTGGTTCCATTTTTTCACCTATTCGTCATTTTTCTCCAATTTTGAGATCGCAATTCTGTTGTCAGGAGACTGAAGCACTCACTTACCAATTTTAACAAAGAAATTCAACGTGATAGAGGCGTGGTTTTTTCAGAGAGAAAATATCGCATTCGAGTGCAGTTTCGATATCAGTATCAAATGCGATGTTTTCTCTCTGAAAAAACCACGCCTCTCTGTTGTTTCTTGATGACAGATGATTGCAGGATTCCTTATCCTTATCCCTCTTCGTTTGGGTGCACACATTTATGACACCATGGCCAGCTGATAATCGAAATGCCTTAACTCAGGGTTAAAGAGACTCTACATTTCCTGACCTCGTTCACCGCGGTAATGACACCCTTGTATTGATTCCTTGCACCTTGCTTTCATCAGTCGGTGTGACGCATATTTGCACTGGTTGTTCTGCGTGAAACTTGGATGAAAGCAGTGTGGAAGAAACCAAAGTGTCACTTCCGCGGACGGTCTGCTGAATGTCGGCTCAAGTAAAAACGGTCTGCTAATTCGGCTCCAGTAAAAACGCTCTGGCTGTATTTCAGTTATAAATAGTTAGGTTTTTAGCACTTTTTACCACCCCCATATTACTACTCTTGCAACTTACGATTAGCCTCCTTGCACACTCACCCCTCTACTCACTGTGTGACATATTTTGTACACAGCCCTCCTTAGATTACTTTTTCATTCTGACTTGTTTCTACCTTATCTTCATCTCTATTTTTAATCTTTATTTATTTATTTTTACTTACAACTAGTAATTTCATTCCATCCCGAAAGTGCTAAGATAATTTTAGTTCATCCTAATTTTTAAGTAAAATTGTGAAAGGACCTACTTGTGTGGTCTGAACAACAGGGCCGGATTTACCTTCTTGCCGCCCATGGGCCGCCTGTATTTTGCCGCCCCTTCTCATTCGTTTTGAAACATCCATACAAACCATCAAGTGAAGGTGCCGGATGAGGAGGGGTACATAAGACGCGTTTACTCGCGTTGGGCACATTTTTTGTGAAAGACCTGTCAACACTAGCTAAAGTTCACGGAACTTTGCGCGAAAATTAAATTGTGTAGACATATCTCTGTGTGGACGATACCTTTCATTATAAGAAAAGAACGAAAAATTTATGAATAAGAATAAACATGAATGTGGTTCACTGAAAAAAATAGTAGAGCCGTAGAGACAAGATAAACTTGTTAAACCTGCCTTGTCTCAGGAACAAGACTTTTAGTCTGCCAAAAAACTCAGTTTGTTTGGGAAACAACACCCGTTTGTTAATCCAACAAGACCAGTCTTGTTTTATATGCTAGGTTTCTGAGCCACCGGACTCGATAGTCTTGTCACTGTGACAAGATTATCTACTGACCGCGAGTAATGGTCAAATTCAAAGAGAGAGTATTATTTTATATATTTCGAGAGAGTATTTTAAGAACTACGCTTAGTAATTTTTCCCCGAAAATTTTTCTGGATGTTTAATGAAAAGGTAAAAACAATACCTAAGTTTATAATTCTTTTTTAAAAATAAATCGCTCATGCGTAAGGTTTTAAAATCAAATGTATCTAATTATATAAATATTTTTTAACGTTTGATTTATTTATATATTATTAATTATTATCATGATATAAAATAAAAATAAAAATTAGAATCATAAACACGGAACAAAGGAAACATCGTTACTTGAAGAAATACATTTTTTCGGCCGAAATTGTCCATTTTTATCTGATGCAGAATGTAAATTCCTTTTCGTAAACAGTAAATGGTAAAAAAGAAAAAAATCAAACAATCTGACGCTCTACGCATTCTACAGACTTGAGATAGCAAAAAAATGAAAAAGTAATTCTGTGGGCTGTACTTATACTTGAAATTCGGATCCCCAACTAACTAGCCGGGGTAGCTCGGTCAGTACAACACTCGGTCCGTTATCAGAAGGTCCCGCGTTCAAATCCCGATCAGGTCGGTAAAATTTGAAAGGTCGGATGGGACAATTCTGGTGTAAGAGGAGTGAAGGATGTAGAGAACAAATATATTTTTATATAAATCGTGCAATTCATATAAATTTGTGACATTTTTTTTAGCAATTTTAATATCTTCCGAAAACTGTGACAAGACAAGTCTTGTTCCCAGAACTAGACAATTTTGTTACCGTGACTAGACTTCTGACTTATGCAGCAAGGAAGTCTTGTTCCCTGAACAAGACTGTATGGGTCCCATGAACTAGAATACCTTGTGGATCAAATATAACAAGACGGTCTTGTCTGGGAGACTAGAATCCTTGTTTCTCGGACAAGGCACTTTTTTCAGTGTTTAATGATTTTAATTTCCGCCACCGCGCCAACCGCACTGTGTTTGGCGCAATGCATGAAGTATCCCTACAGTCTTGTAGGCGCTATGCGTTTCACTTTGACCGCTGCTGACCGAGTGACCGCACTGTTTTTGACGCAATGCGTGAAGTATTCATGCAGTCTTGAAGGCACTAAGAGTTTCACGCCAACCGCTGCTGACCGCACTACGTTTGACGCAATGCGTGAAGTATTCATGGAGTCTTGTAGGCGCTAATGTGTTTCATGCTGACCGGTGCGCCGATACGGCTTCTCCTTTCCATCTCAAGTTCTCGTCATCATTGCTCTCCATTGCGCTCCAGGCCAAATTGCGTGTTTGGTTTCTCTCTCAACTAGACTAATGAAAGGCGCTGTCTCTTGTATCACCGAAAGGCGAACAAATTAGAAATTACTATACTTTAACTCTCAGTAAATGAAAGATTTTTTTGCCTTTTCTCATTTGTAATTTTTTTTTCTGAATAAGATTTTTTTCTTGATACCTACACTTGAAAAAATTACAACATTTCGTCACCTTCCAGGCAAAGTATCACAAGCTCCATGCGACGTTTAAAAATTTCCGCCGCCATTTTATTTCTTTATTGAGAAATTGTTGGTTGAATCTGTTTGGAAATTTCACTAAATTTTATCGGCAGCACAAAGAAAATTCAGTGAAATTTTCGGACAGCTTCGTTGAACAATTTCTCTGTAAAAAAATAAAATGGCGGCGGAAATTTTTAAACGTCGCATGGCGCTTGTGATACTTTGCCTGGAAGGTGACGATTTGCCGCCCCCTACATTTGCCGCCATGGGCCGCGGCCCATGTTGCCACCCCTTAAATCCGGCCCTGCTGAACAAACCATTGTTTCTTGCCTTATCTGTAAGTTACTGAATAAAAAAAAAAAAAAAAAAAAAAAAAAAAAAAAAAAAAAAAAAAAAAAAAAAAAAAAAAAAAAAACCGCGGTGGATAACGTCAAAACCCCGAATTTTCAACAGACCCGTCTATGACACAGCCATCGTCACGCGGAGATTATATTCGCAAGAAGAGCCAGAATCTGTGTTTCACATCCGAAAAAGACGAAAAGCCACGGGAGGTGACACTTGAATTCGACGCAATTAGCGAAAATGGATGGTTTCGCGAAAGAACACAAAGCAGTGGCGTGGCGTGAATTGCGATGTATCGATTGTTATGCCATTTAAACCTATGGAAAAGGATCGATAAACAGGGTGTTCGCAGCGAACACCTTGATAATCGATTCTTGACCATAGACTTAAATGGCATAACAATCGATTTATCGCAAAGCACGCCACGCCACTGACACAAAGCTTAGGGCGAGCCTCCTCCGGTCGGCCACAGGTATGACGCGTCCCGAGATTTTCCGCACAATGTCTTGAGCCGCTGCCAAAAAGCAGTGGAATTCATTTGTTGATTGAGTCAAACAGGTTGAATGGGAGCAACGTTGACGCACTGTGGGTCCGAGTTGTAATCCGCCGTGCGAAGGAAGAACACCGCGAACATTCGCGAGTTGCCGAATAACCTCCGATAAAATGTTTATTTTTGAGAAGGTGCCGCTCCCATCATATTGCTCCCATTTCATGTCCGTCAAAAGTTCCGGAATTCGGAGCTTCTTTTCTCCAATGGAGATGTTAAATGTGTGAGGAATTTGTGATTTGACTATGCTTCTTATGTAAAAGTTCGCGAGGAAGTCGATGGTGACTCTGGTTTTCTCTGCGATCAACTCCCAAGCTCAAAAAAAGTTCTCAAGTTGAGGCCAAAATGGATGGGATATCCCACGCCATTCTGAGAGTCCACCTCTACACGAGGACTCTACACCTCTCTCACCGAACGAAAAAGCATGAAAGACAAACATAAATGTGGTTAAAAATTTTAACTTCCACCGCCACGCCAACCGCACTGTGTTGGCGCAATGCGTGAAGTATTCATGCAGTCTTGTAGGCGCTATGTGTTTCACGCCGACCGCTGCTGACCACACTGTTTGGCGCAATGCGTGAAGTATTCATGTCGTCTTGCAGGCGCTATGCGTTTCCAGCCGATTGCTGCTGACCGCAGTGTGTTTGACGCAATGCGTGAAGTTTTCATGCAGTCTTCTAGGCGCTATGCGTTTCATGCTGACCACCGCGCCGCTATCCGTTCCAGGTCAAATTGCGTGTTTGGTTTCTCTTTTAACTTGGCTAATTGAAGGTGTTGTCTCTTGTATCACCGAGAGACGATAAAATTAGAAATTACTATACTTTTACTCTGATGAAATGAGAGATTTTGTCGTCTTTTCTCGTTTGTAATTTATTTTCTAAATCCGATTTCTTCTCTCTTTTTTTAATACCTACATTCAAAAAGATTGCAAAATTTGCCGCCCCCTACATTTTGCCGCCATGGGCTGCGGCCCATGTGGCCACCTTCTTAATCCGGCCCTGGTGTGCACCATCCTGGTGTACATGATGTCACACGCTATGTTTTTGAAAGGTGACATCAACGGAAATTTTGAGCGTGGATATTCGTTGTTTGAACGGATCATTATTATTTTCAGCTGAACTACAATTTGCAATGAGGAGACAGGGCGCATAAGTGCAGTTTTTGATATTTCGGGAAGTACGTGTTTGAATTTTCAAAATTATAATGATCACTGGAAAAAAGTCGCCTGGATCTAGAGTCCAGACTCTTAAAACATTGACAAGAAAATATACTCTTGATTCAATCGGACTTTTCGCTTGAATCAAAAGGAAATCCGCCTAAATCAAGATGCTCGGCTCTTCAATTCAAGAAAAAATCGGATTAAATCAAGAGTATTTTTTCTTGTCAATGTTATTGAGAGTCTGGACTCTAGATCCAAGCGACTTTTTCTCCAGTGATCCTTATGGCGGAGAGAAAGTTCCAACTGACTTTATGATGCTTAAAAATTTGAATTTGGGAGCGAATTTTTCTCAAAATATGCATTAAAACAGGTTTCTATTGAAATCATTAATAACTCAATTTTTTTCAAAAACTGCACTTATGCACCTTGTTCTCCACGCCCCTCAAATTACCAAAGCAGGATTCTGTGACTAGCTCGAGTGAAATCGAAAGGAACATTTACTGTCGGACATTTTTCACGTTGAACATTTGTAATGGGACATTTACACTGATCACCTTTGCTTTGAAGTTCTGACAAAACGATGATCGCACTCTGGAAAGCAGGCCGCTCATTTTTCTAGAACTGGCAAATGATGGTCGTCGACTGGTAATTATGGAGATTTTGAGGCTGCCAAAACGCTTGCCGTGTGTTGCACCCGAATAGCAACAAGTTATACTGTTTTTCTTTGATGCGTTCTTGGATGTGCCTCCGGATGCTCAAACGAGTGCGGGAGGAGAGATGATCCGTGTGACGACAAAGTGGGCATTGTTGCCACATTGCTTGACACTAATATAAAAAGAAATTGGATTCTCAATCGAGGGTTTAAATTAGAATGAACCCCTTTTGAATACTTCCAAGAGAAGAATTCCTGATATGCACTGAAAAAAAGGTGCTTGGATTTAGAATCCAGACTCTTAATAACATTGACAAGAAAAATACTCTTGAATCAATCCAATTTTTCCTTGAATCGGAGAGCCGAGCCTCTAGATATAAGCGGATTAACTTTTCATTCAAGCAAAAAATCCGATTGAATCAAGAGTACTTTTTTTTGCCAGTCTTTTTAAGAGTCTGGATTCTAGATCCAAGCGACTTTTTTTCAAGTGTGTCAAAAAAAAGGGGAAAAAAGTGGATTGCATTTTTCAACAGGGAACTGCCACCTATGGCTCATCTATAAAAGCACCTGCCTGTACTACCATGCTAAGGAGGAACGCCGTGCGAACCTGTAGGCGTTACCAAATTTCCTGCGGTAAATCACGAATTTTTAGGAAAATTTGTAGATATTTTCCTTCCAATTTTTCAGATAATTTTGTTCGTAATTTTACCTAAAGTTCTTGAAAATCCTCAAAAAATTATTCATTACTTTCCTCAAAAGTAAACATTCTTTCGAAGGGAATTTGGCAAGTCTCGAATGTCCTTGCAGCGTTTTCCCTTAGCACGACAGTGCACTGGAAAACTAATGGCACATGTTATTTCTTAGAAGAGTCGGAAGTGATAGTTCTTCCAAGCAAAATGAAATCTAAATGTGGCAGTCAGTGGACAAAAAATGACCTAGGTCGATAGAAACTCAAATTTTACGACTATAGCTGTGTACCAAAGCATATATATGTATGTAAAAGGATTACGGGCATTTTGAGAAGCATATCACCAAAACTGCTGAATCTTATCAGAAGTTTATCAGTTTGAGGTTTGCATTTCAAGGAATGCAATTTTCAGAAACAGCGATTCTGACTACTCATCTGTTTGGTTCGGGATACCAAATTGCCGGATCACTTAATACCTTCTGTTGCCGCAAAGTAGAACGCAAACCGCTCGCAATTAATACCTGAGGATACGGTAGGGTCTTTTACCGTCAAATTATCCAGATCCAACTTTTTAACCAGTTTCGGCAGAAATTGCTCATCCAGAAACTATGCGACTATGGAAAGTGACACACGAAGTTGCCCAGGCTTCTACTAGTGGATCCTGAGCCTTCCCATTTTGTATGATTTTCTGTGCTCAATTCAGCACAAACTATACCGAAACAGACAAAACATCTAAGTTAGGTTGTGGGTTGTTTCTTACGTTAACTGAGAGTAACACTAAACCACATGTGTTTTTTAAAAAATTGGAGCAGATATCACTTATTTCTCATACCACCCGGATCTTCCGGGAGGCCAAATGCAGGATATCACTTCGAGTTCCCTTACGATGAGATCTCATAACGCATGTCCAAGATTTCCAGAGCAAAGCATACTGAAAAAAAAAAAAAAAAAAAAAAAAAAACGCTGTAAAAAATATCGAGATTCAACTTCTTGACCAGTTTCGGCAGAAATTGCTCATCCAGAAATCATGCGACTATGGAAAGTGTTACATGAAGCAGCCCAGGCCTCTACTAGTGGATCCTGTGCTTTCGTATTTTTTACCAGCTGTGTTACATAGCGTGAAGGAATGGTGAATTCTATCAATCTTCCAGTCGATTCTGCCACAGAAATGGTTACCTGCACTAGTATATAGTAACGTTTACTTTTCTTCTGGCAGAACCGACTCTGAATTGACGCTGTGTGAAATACAGCGTGAAGGACTGGTGAATTCTACCAATCTTTTTTTTTCAGTGCAAGCTTTCCAGAGCAAAGCAGCAGTGCTTACCTGTGTATCTTCCTCTGTAAAAGCTGCAAAATGTGATGAATCTCGTTTGTTCGAGTTGGCACATGTGCGTCATAGGGAAGGAGGGGCGGAAAGGTGAAGTCTGACAATTGGCAGTGGTTGCGACAACAGCTGCCAGCCGCTGACTTCATCTCGGAGATTAACAAGTTGTTTTTAGACCGGCACCGCACCATGCCGATGACCACGCTCCACGCAATCGGAACCTAGTTGAACACAATTACAACTATTGATTCGGAGCTTATGCATATTTTTCTGAGTCGAATTTTTCGGGAAACATCAACACTGAGGACCGCGCTCTTCTTGAACAGCCTCCTCGTGTACATAGGAATGCTCAAACCGTATACATTGGAGAATTTGCATGCTTTATTGCTTCATCTGAAAGTGCTTTAAGAGCTGATCTCATAGTATTTCTTATAATTTTTTTTTAATATAGCAAATAGTATAAAAATAGATTTAAAAGTGAGAAAATACACCACCTACTGACAAGGTAGATTTACACAGGTATGGAAAAGTTGAAAATTTCCCATGAGCCTCAGTACGTGTCACATGACTACGTGACGTAGGTTAAGGGGCCCGTTTTTTAATTAAATTACAATCAAATTAACATTCAACGACTGTTATATGACTGTTATATGACGACTGTTCAAATTAACATCGACGGTGGTTCATTTAGCATTTTTCTATTGTTAAATCTACATTGAAACATGTCGGAAACTTTTTTAAGCTACAAAATTGTTAAATCAGCAATTTCATTTTTTACGTGAAAGTGACTCTTATCATGTATGTATCATAACTATTTATTAGTGTACTTTTTCTTGCATTCACTGAAAACAAAAGTATGGTAGCAACAACTATAAGTCTACTTAATTTTTTACACAGTCATACGTCAGTGAAAATAACCAGAATTATGATAGTATTCACCAGACCTCTGGTGATACTTACTGTACCATGGTAAATGCTACCATAAAGTCTGGTGTATATTACCATACTCGTATCACCGCGGCAGAGTATACTAAAATCTACCATATTTCTTTCCAGTGTTGCATTTGTTTAATTTACATCCTAATTTCATAGTTTTTCACCATTTGTGCGCAGAATCGAGTCCGGAGAAATGCGTGAGCGAGGCGGAGCCGAATGACCAATCGGATGTGCCGCTCCGATCGGACGATGAGGCCTGGACAGAGGATGTGGGCACGGGGCGGACCCCCCAGACAACCAACCCCGCCGTGGACGTGGCCTCTCGCCTTCCGCCCCTTCCGCCTCCGCCGATAGGCGATCTCTACAACCTCACCCAACTCGCGGAGATCAGCCTCACGTACTTCAAACAGCGCCTGGACACGGACCTCGAAGCCAACCGGAGTAAAGGGCAAAACAATGAGGTTCGTCCTAAAATTTGAATTTCCTGGATATTTAGACCGCGTCAAGCATAGAGTACTTATCGACGGTGAAACTACCAAACCACGTATCTCGTTTGCGGTGTTTAAAAATCTACGCTCACATTTTATTTTTTTGAAGTAGACCAAATCAATATCATTCATTGAAATTTTCACGGAATTTTCTCCGCACAAAGAGGAAAAATCACAGAAATTTTCAAGACTGGATGTTAAGTAGTTTTTCATTTAAAAAATAAAGTATGGCAGGAAGTCTACGACGTCGCAAACCGAGATACGTGGTTTGGTAGTTTCACCGTCGTTATGCTGCCGTGCTAAGGAAGAATGCCGTATGAACCTTCGGGCGTTGCCGAATTTCCTTAGGTACACTGAAAAAAAAAAATTATCGGCGTTTTTACCAAGGCCCGTTGCTACCTTTACCATCTCACTTTTTTACCAATTATTGGTAATTTTACCATGCAAGACACACTGGTAAGCTTACGTAAAAACCGGTATTTTTACTGGTTTTTTCAGATAAGAATACCACTTTTATTGGTAATCAATTCCCGGTAACTTTGCCATTTTATCTCGGTAATTCTACCACAGTCGATAAAAAATATTTGCGTTTTTACCAAGGTCCAGTAAAATTACCGAGAAAGGGTTTTACCTGGATTTCTCGGTAAAACCCTTATCCTCCCTTATCCTCCGATTTTTCAGATAATTTTGTTCGCAATTTTACCTGAAGTTCTTTAAAACTTTCTCGGAAAAATATTCATAACTTTTCTAAAAAATTTCATTCACCTGTAAAAAAGTAAAATGGGATAGCGGAGATTTTTAAACATCGCCAAAGAGATACGCGGTTTGACAGTCTCACCGTCGATATGCATGTCATGTTTGAATGAAGGCTAAAACTTTATAGCAGTAGCTATTTGACAACTTCCAGGTGATGTTTTGACCCCGTTGTCTCCCTGAATTTTGAATACCATGTCTACATATACTTACCTCCTGATCGTTTATTTGAATTTCGTCGTATCATGTATAGCGTTCTTTAAACCTTTGTTCACACAGGCCTCTTAAGCTCTATTATTCGATGCCGCGATTATCCTAACGCGAGTTCAAATAATCGCGCCGAGCACAGTGCGGCCGGCCTTAAACGTATAGTTGCAGCTGCAAGACTGTAGGAATACTTCACGCATTGCGCCAAACAGTGCGGTCGACGCAAAGCCCATATCAGCGCCTACAAGACTGCTTGGATACTTCCCGCATTACTCCAAACGCAGTCGGTCAGTTCAGGGGTGCAAACCATCTTAGCGCTTAAACTGCCGTGCTTTGGAAGAACGCC
Source organism: Bemisia tabaci (assembly GCF_918797505.1). Taxonomy (NCBI): domain Eukaryota; kingdom Metazoa; phylum Arthropoda; class Insecta; order Hemiptera; family Aleyrodidae; genus Bemisia; species Bemisia tabaci. The sequence goes on along the minus strand of NC_092802.1, from coordinate 13,983,467 downwards.
GTATGAACCTTTAGGAGTTGCCAAATTTCCGTTGGTAAATCACGTATTTTCGGGAAGGATTGCAAATATTTTTCTTCCAATTTTTCAGATAATTTTGTTCACGATTTTACCTAAAGTTCTAGAAAATGTCTCCAAACAATATTCATAACTTTCCTCAAAAATAAACATTTTATCGAAGGAAATTTGGCAACTCTCGAATGTTCATATGGCGTTCTTCCGTATCACGGCAGTGTATACTGGAGAGTATTGTCATCTCTATGCCACCATCTGATTGATTCATTGTTTTAGGCTATCATGGAGCTCCAAAGTTGGCCCAATGTAAACAAACGCGACCCAGAGGAACACGTATTACCGGCTGAGAAATGAATGATAATCACACACAAAGGTTAATTTTCAGCAAAAGTAGCCATCCAAACTCAATACAACAACTCAACTCCAACCAACCCCAACTCCAACTCCTTTTCGATCAAAACTCAATTCAGAAGTTGGATCTGAAACAATTTCTATCACATCCAAAATCACGTCCAGAACTTTGTAGAACTTTGTCACCATCTTGTTTGCTTACAATGGGACAAACTATGAGTGGAGGAACGGGGGTTTGTTTACATTAGTCCAACTTTGGAGCTCCATGGTAGCCGACCAATCTAAGAGAGACTCATTTTTTCTGTAGTGAAAGGATTGAGATGGCAATACTCTCACGTATACAAGTGCTCTAGTTGGACGTATTTCTATCAAACGGAACTAAGCGCCAATTTGAGTTCCTTTCGAGGAGTTTAGAATGCCGGATAGCGCGTTCTGTCAAACGGAACTAAGCGCCATGGAAAAGCTTTGCGAGTATAGGACGGAATAAGCCCGACGCCCGGTTCCGCCGCCAATCCAAGCCCCCCCTTTACGTTCCTCCCCCTATGGCGCTTAGTTCCATTTGATAGAAATACGTCCGTCCAGTTAATCAGAGAGGAACCAAACCACCGAGATTATCGCCAAATTCAATTCAGCAATTAATTTTTTACATGAAAACGGTTGTGTGGATTTTTGTGCGAATTTCAATCAATTTTCTGCGTAGTACAAAGCAAATTTCTTAAAATTTTCGCTAGTCTCTCTTCACCCATTCGGTCATCGAGCTCCTGTAAAGATATTTTGAGGAAATTAACTGAACATTGGTGAACATTTCAGGATGATGAAATTTCGGAGAAGAAGGAGAGCCCTGCCCAAGGGCACGTTTGTGGGAAGTGCGGGAAGAGCTACAGCACGTCGAGCAACCTGATCAGACACCGGCAGACGCACCGCTCGCCCGAAGACAAGAAGGCGCGAAAGTGCCCTCACTGCGGCAAGATCTACGTCTCCATGCCGGCCTTCTCCATGCACGTCCGCACGCACAACCTCGGCTGCGAGTGTCACATCTGCGGCAAGTGCTTCTCCAGGCCCTGGCTCCTCCAGGGACACATCAGAACCCACACAGGTAACGCTCCAAAGTCCCATCTATTCCAAAACACCGGTTAATTTCGGAGACAAGAGACCCTCCACCGGCCTCTTCGCGACAGGTGGGAGCTTTTACTTTCGGGGATTCAACACTTCATAGACAATTATACTGCCGTGCTGAGGAAGAACGCCGTATGAGCCACCAGGCGTTGACAAATTTCCTTTGCTGAAACACGAATTCCCTGGTAAACTTATGAATATTTTTCTTCGAATTTTTTAGAGAATACTGTCTGTATTTTGGTCTAAAGTTCCTGAAAATTTCAAGGAAAAATATTCATAACTTTCCTCAAAAATAAACATTTTATCAAAGAAAATTTGGCAACTCTCGAATGTTCATACGGCGTTCTTCATTAGCACGGCAGTATAAGGGAGCAACTGTCATCACTCTTTTTTCGGCTGTTGACCTACCTACATGGTGGATGATGAGCTTCGGGTGACGTTATGAGCCTTACAAGTTTCCAAACTTCGGCTTGCTTTGGCTTGTTTGCAAATCAAAACTGCCAACTCGTTGTTAAGCATCAACCATGTATAGGCAGGTCAACAGTTAATGTTGAGGTCCCGAAATTAAAAGCTTCCACAATAGCTGAGATACTAGTAGAGAGTCTCTTGTCTCTGGGTTAAATAGGGGCAGTTCGAGTCATGTTCAAGTATGGCGTAGGCATAGATGGAACAAGAACTTTTTGTTGGAGGAGCAGAAGGCGCTTCATGAAAGGGATTCTGCTGGGATAACTGAGGGAAACAGAGAGACATCCTGGCGATAAGGGTCTAACATTTTCTGCGAGAGATCGAGTATAGTTTTGGGGGACCAGGCCCTCCCCCTTCGACACCTCCCCAGTTTTTCAGAAGTTTTTCGGAAAAAAAAAAACGAAAATAGCCTGAAAAAGACTTAATTTTTCTGAGGCATCTCACCGTCGGTACGCATCCACCTCATAATCAGATATTACTATACTGGAGTGTATTCAAGTGGAAATGTCGAAAAGCAAATGGGCCATACCTTCAGATAAATGAAAAGCACCTGAAACACCATGTAGCGTAAATGAGTTTTAGTTGGTTTTTTTTTACGAGTTCAAAGGAAAAAGTCAGCGATCTTTAATAAGTTACAGAGAAACAACTTAAAACGGGACTAAGGCCGCAAATAATAAAAAGAAACACATAAAATAAAATAAGAAGCCCGGGACGTTTCGCAGGGATCACACCCGCATTTTCAACCGGCAAAACAAGAAAAAATTCAAAGAAAGGACACTATGAGCCTCACCGTTGTTATTGTGAGACTGATAACAAGTGACTGTGATTTAACAAGTTAGCGATAGCGCCTTCGGAGAATACCACTATTCGATCTTCAGGGAGCCCATTTTGCCTACTCTCCAAATTGAAGGCTAATCTACCTGCCACGCTTCTCATGACACGAGCTTAGCTTTGCGTAAATTTTAAGATGGACTCAGGGCAAATGGCAGGAGCATGACGGTAGACAATGTTGATAAAGGACCTTTTATGTTAACATCTGTTATAATTATGGGTGGTGATATTAAAATTACATGTGTATTTCTATAAACTTGGACGAGTGTGGTTCTCTGGAAATGTATGAATTATTTTTTCCGTAGTATACTTTTGTCCCTCCAGATATCACTTGAATGGATAAACTTGTTTTCTGAGAATTTTTATTCATCCGTTCGACTGTTTTTTTTTTTTTACTGCATCAGTGGTGAAATTCCCTTGTAAGAATGGTAAATAATTGGTAAATATTACATGCCTCTGGAGCAGACTTACATCATTGATCTAAATAATTCAGGCACAAGCTTAAGCACGTTTAAAATCATTTTTCTTAGCCCTACTTTTTTCTAAGATCAAATTACAGAGCTTCAGAATTGACTTTTTATGTCCTTTTACGAACCAAAAAATCAAAACACAGCTGTGGCGCCCTCTGTGCAGAGAAATTTCGTACTCCTCGGAGCTGTAGATAAACCTACTGTGTCTTTGTAGGGAGAGTACGGAGTTACGGACAAACTTTGTGTTCGTCGGGTAGACATAGATGACCTAGGTTAAAAGGTGGAGCGTGATAGGTCGGCTATGTCTTATCGCTCCTTTATCGTGCCTTTGTCAAGTTGAATGGACGACATACTGTCGGAAACTTAAAAGGTGCCTTTAGCTTGTCGTGAGTTCCACCCGACATAGGCACGGAAAAGCAGCGATGAGACATAGCCGACCAATCACGCTCCGCCTTTTAACCTATGTCATCTATGTCTACCCGATACACACAAAATTTCAACAATCAGGCCGCAGGTCTCCCATGTGCTGTCATATCCATGGTCCTTACGACTCTATGTACTCTATGGATAAACCTCAACACAAACATTCGGTTACTTTCACTGAAAAAAATATTGCTGAAATTGCCGTGCACGCGGGTATTTCATGGCATGGTGTAGCTAAAAAACGAACGTGCAAACCATGCAGGTAAAATCGCTACACAAATTTCAGCTAACTTAAACACACGCGTGTAGGTGATTTTGCTCTCTGAAAAGCTACGTCTGTTACCTTTTTAGTTATTCTTCCGTAAATTTCGCTATTTTTCCGTAAATTCCGCTATTTCAGCCTAACTATTGAGCTATTTTTACTGTTCGCAAAGTACCAATACCAAAAAATGCTGTTACACTTCCAAGCCACTCGATGTAAGATTAACTGCATGAAGGCGCGCAGATGTAGCAAATCGGTGAAGCAATTCGTGCTAGTCGTTCACTTAATTCAACACCGTGCACGGATAAGAAAGCTTTACGAAGTGAAGCAAATTTTGCTCCACCCTAAATCGGTGAATTAGCAATCCTTTTTTTTCAGTGTTTTCTTACTGTGCAACTCCATATGTTTCCAGGCGAGAAGCCGTTCAAATGCTCGGTGTGCGCCAAGGCGTTCGCGGACCGCTCGAACCTGCGCGCCCACGTCCAGACGCACTCCTCGTCCAAGCCGTTCGCCTGCGCCGGTTGCGGCAAGTCCTTCGCGCTCAAGTCGTACCTGTGCAAGCACGAAGAGTCCTCGTGCAGCGCCGCCTCCCAGTTCCGCCGGCCGTCCGACGAAGGCTCTCTGTCTTCGGCCACCTCGGACCCGGACACCCTCCTCGACCTCTCCGACTGGACGGCCAGCCCCAAACGAGCGCCCGCCCCCACCCATCGGGCTGACCCGGAGGTCCTCCCCAGGTACTACCCCGTCCTCCCACAGCCCAGGCCCAAGGACTCTCCGTTTGCCGCCATCAGGACGAACGTCATCCAGATCTCCTGCGCCGCATCCGGTGCTCCCATTTCCCGGAGCTAGTTCCGAATTCCGGAACTTTTCAGATTTGCCCGAATTTTTCCCGGAACTTTTAAAGTTCCGTAAATGTTCCGGACTTTTTTAATTTTCCTGAACATTCTCGGAACTTTTGAGAAAATCTAAGAGGAACCCCGGAACTTTTCAGATTTTCCTGAAGTTTTCCCGGAACTTTTGAAATTCCGAAAATGTTCCGGATTTTTTTAATTTTCCTGAACATTCTCGCGCGGAACTTTTGAGAAAATCTAAGAGGAATCCCGGAGCTTTTGAGAAAATCTAAGAGGAACCCCGGAACTTGTCAGATTTTCCTGAAGTTTGCCTGGAACTTTTGAAATTCCGAAAATGTTCCGAATTTGCTTAATTTTCCGGAACTTTCTCGGAACTTTTGAGAAAATCTAAGAGGAATCCCGGAGCTTTTGAGAAAATCTAAGAGGAACCCCGGAACTTTTCAGATTTTCCTGAAGTTTGCCTGGAACTTTTGAAATTCCGAAAATGTTCCGAATTTGTTTAATTTTCCGGAACTTTCTCGGAACTTTTGAGAAAATCTAAGAGGAATCCCGGAGCTTTTGAGAAAATCTAAGAGGAATCCCGGAACTTTTCAGATTTTCCTGAAGTTTGCCTGGAACTTTTGAAATTCCGAAAATGTTCCGAATTTGTTTAATTTTCCGGAACATTCTCGGAACTTTTGAGAAAATCTAAGAGAAATCCCGGAACTTTTGACGGACGTGGAATGGGAGCACTGGCCGCATCTCCCGTTACCAACAGAGTACTTTTATAGGGAGAATGTCGCAACCTGTGGGTTCACTTCTCATTTGCTTGGCTATCCTAGATTTCAGGGAGCTATTTTGCGATGCTAAGAAGTACCTCCGTGAGAACATTCGAATATTCCAGAATTTCCTCTCACGTAAAATTGTTTCTTGAGGAACTGTAGGAATATTTTTCCTTGATATTATCGCTTACCTATCTTAGATTTCAGGGAGCAATTTTGCCATGCTGAGAAGCAACTCCATAAGAACATTCGAATATTCCAGAATTTCCTCTCACGTAACGTGCATTTTTGAGGAACTGTTGGAATATTTTTCCTTGAAGTTTGTAAATACAGTAAACCTGGGACTATTCGAACTCATTTGTTGAAACATGTTCCTCATTTTCCCCAAGAACAGCAGCTGAAATACCGACTCTAAGGCTACAGTAACAGCGGCAAGAGGTTATAAACAACGAAACTTGGGAATAATTTTTTTTTTTTAGCCATTTTTACCAACTTTAAATGTCATATTTTTAATCCTGAAGGTCTTCATCCGACTGAGCGTCTAAACTCGGTACTCTCTTCATGTTGGTACTTTTATTTTCGGGCTCTAAATCTGAATTTTTGACTTGAAAAAATGTATGCTGTCACATTTCATGGTCTTAAAGACTTTCGCCAGGAAAGATAAATAAGACCGCGTTTCTACAGTAACGAAAAGTGTTTTTGAATTTAAAGGAAATTTTCTTTAATTACGGACACTGTTTAATATGAATAAGAAACAGGACAGTTTTTAATGACTTTTTAAGAGGGAAGACCGCAGGCCAAAATGATCTTTTAGATATCTTTCGGCAATATTTTCGTTACCCAAAAATTTTTGAACTTGGAAAAATTTGTAATTTCTTAAAGAGTCACTGAATAAATGAATAGTAAGTTTCTTGACTCACAAAAAACTGCCCTCAACTCAAAGACAATTTTTCTGACTCCTAAAAATTGTCTTTAAGTCAAAGACAGTTTTTTCAGAGGCAAGACTAAACTGGAGTTGTTTAGATGTCTTTAGGCGGGCAGATAGTGATCCTCTTTCTAAAGTCTAAATTAGAATGTAAATCCGGGATTTTTCCGAACATTTTGAAAGACAACAGAAATTTCCCAGATTTTACGATGGCTCCTGACTCTTAGCACATTCGGCTATCATTTTGAAAGCGCTTGGATTCACCCTTCTAAACGAAGAAGAAGAAGAAGAAGAAACAAAAAGAAGAGGGAGCAGGAAATGATTTATGAATTTTTGAGCATGCAGAAAAAATCACCGTCCTTATGCTTTGATAAAGGAACCATCATGAGAGTATAACAACTAACGGTAGAGTCCCTTTGGAGAGACAACTGTTGAGGCATTTTGAGGGGTGTCGAATCACGATTCCAACATTCGATGATGGCTTAGTGAGAGAAACTGATACAAAATACAATTCCGTAATATGCATATATGGCCAATACTGATGATAAAAACATGTTGAACACTTACGATCTGCATGAGAAAAACCCAGAAGACTGCTTATTCGGCAATTTTTACAAAAGTGCTGTAGTGCCAGGAAAAAAAATCCCAACCAATTTTAAGGTGCTGCCAAATTTCGTCTGATAAAATATGAATTTTTTGGAATCATTTAAATATTTTCTGGGATTCTTTGGATCATTTTTTTGCGATTGAATCATGTGTTCCGAAAAAGCCCGAGGAAAAATATGCACGATTGAATTATGAAATATATGGTTTAGGAGATGGAAATTTAGGAACTTTTCAGTGTTCATACGGTACTCTTCTTAAGAAAGGCTGCCACGTCATTGTGGGAGCTTATAATTACTCTCTGTCATGTTGCGGAAGAGAGCATGCATTTTGACTTGAGTCCAAGAACATGTATATTTGTACGGTATACCATTAAAATTTTGGATTAAATGAGGAATAAAAGTTTGATCTAAAATAGAGCAGAAATATTAACAACAACCAGAAGTTTTTACTTTATTTTTTCAAGTTACTTTGTTAGCTAGTTAGTTAGATAGTTTGTTTTATAGCAATAATAAAAGAACAACAACGGCAACATCAACAGCAATTATGAACCATTACAAAAATGATAATTAGTAAGTTATACGTAGTTATTTAGTTAATTATACATTCATTACAGTCAACGACGCATTGAGTTCGGATACCCTGGCTGATATTTATATTTTGATTTTTTTTTTAAAATCTATTTTCGTTTTTGATTGGAATTTTTGTGTAAAAAATGTTTACAGAATGACCACATATAGGTCAGATTTTTTTTCAAGTACATGCTGTTTTGCTTTTGGATTATTTTTACACAGAATGAAACTGATTCTAATACGGATTATTTCTTATAAAAAATGGGCTGGGTCCTAGAATTTTGCATCTAAAACGAGAAGATTTATCTTAACTGCCCTTCCGCAATTTACAACGTTTCCCTAGTTATATCATTTGTGTTTCGATCAACATAATGATCTTATACCTATAAATGACGTTACTGACATTACATTCACAATGTTTTCAATGTAACGCACGTATATTCCAATAGAAAAAGGTACATTTACCCATTTTTGTGGGATGAAACTCCCTTTACGTCAATTACTCAAGGCTACGTTGTTACATGAGTAAATTAATATGAAAATTTGACTCGTATCATTTATGGAATATATATATTGTATTTTTTATGTATTAAGTAGAGCAAATAATTTTTTTTTTTAGGTTTAAAAGTTGTTAAATATTAGACCTTAAACGATTGTCTATCTGTACGAGTATTAAGGTATTTGTATCAAGGTGCTGATCAAAAAATATTTTTAAATACGGTATTTATTTTATAGGATCTATTTTGATGTTATTATTTACAAGAAATGTCATTGTTATGTTATATATATCTAAAAGTGCATGAAATAATAATTATTTAATGTATTGACTTTAATTATTTAATTTGATACTTTTTACCAATCATTATTATAAGATGAATCATCCCCATATACTTATATATTTTCCTGGATATATCTGGTAACTACTCGTAAATTTTGTTAGTTAAGCTCTCTTTAACTGTAAATAATCACAGTAATTAAGTGCTGTTAAGTTTTTGTTCAGTTGTTAGTTAGTTTAAGATAAAGCTCGAAGAAATTCAGCCTTAATGGAACACAAGTGCCAAAAAATATTTTAGCAATGAGTCATTAAAAATGGGAGGGTGATTTGTGAGATAATTTTTGGAAAATTCTACATGAACATTGATTTGTGCTCCTGTCAACTAAAAAGGTGTTAATTTGTAATCCTTCACAAAAGAAATCATAGTTAAATCTACATGTATCAAGAAATTTTTTAGTAACAAGTAAATAAAAATCATGAGAGGCATTTGCAATGTGAGGAATCGGTTAAATCTTAATGACTTTAAAGTTTAAAGGACTATGAAAAACCTTGTTGGCTTCAAGATTAACGCATTTGGCCACTGACTAAATATTTGTTGCTCCAAAAATCTGTTAAAGTCATTTTATAATTATTCCCTTTTTAAATATGATTAAAATCCTCGTCTTCGGAGGAAGAAAATGAAAATCGTAAAATGGAAAAAGCATTGCACTGGTAAAATGTTTGACTATAATTGTCATCATAACTATTTTACCTATTTTTTTCTTCTTATTTTGAATCAATCCAATGCTTCTAAATACATCCTGCATTTATGACCGTAAAGTAACTTCATAAAAACTCATCTTTTTTTTTTTTTTTTTTTTTTTTGACTAGAGTCTGATATTTTCCAAAAGTTGTCTCAGATTTCAGACTGAAGCCGGGACCATTGCTTAAATGTGTACATAGTAGAGTTATAAGATGATTTGAATGGTTTTGTTTTTTTGTTTTTTTCAATTTGTATTTTCTTTTGTTCCTTGTTTTGAACTCACTCTTTTGTGTGCATGCGAAGGGATCAAATAGTGCCTTGCTTTCTTGTGTTTTTTTCTTCACTGGTTATTGTATAATTAGACGATCAAAAAAAAAAAAACCAGCTGCACGAGGTTTAATTTTCAAAAACATACTTCAGAGACACGATCTGTTATTTTTCGTTGTGTATCTTAGATGACCATTTACCGAGACAATCAAATTTAGCTCACTCTGATGGAATCTCGAACTTAAAACCCTTTGATTCAGTGACGTGGTGTGCTGCACGATTTATCGACTGATTTGCCATTTAAATCTATGGAAAAGGATCGATAAACAGGGTGTTTGCCACACCTCAATAATCGATTCTTTATCATAGTTTCAATTGGGGAATTATCGACAATCGATCAATCACCCTCGCTACTGCTTTGATCGAAAGCTCAGCCCAATAACCATGATACACCAGATAAGAAGAGGCCATTTTTAGATTCTTTCTCTTCTTCTTCCTGTCTTTTTTAGGTTAAGTTTATAACTGTGCCAAATGACGAGACATAACTAGTCAAAAACCAAGTATTTAATTAATTGTTAGTATCACGTAGCTTGTAGAGCCCTAACAATCAAATAGCTTTTTAAAGAAACTGTGACAATTAGTTCTGCAAAAGTGCCAAAATGTTGTAGTATTTGAGGACTTATCATGTAACAATAGCGGATGTAAAAAATTACCTTTACGAAACACGCTTAAAAACTGTTTTGCTCACACAAAAATTTAATATGTTTGGCTCTGGCATCAAGTACAGATCTCGAAGATCACATCTCAAGTATTTTCTCAAAATTTTGTCGATGCCAAAACAGTTTTTTGAATGTGTTTCGAAAAGGTAATTTTTCACATCCGCTTTTGTTACAGATAAGGCCTAATTTGTGCCAAAAACCATAAAAACATCCGTTTTACGCTAGTTACATTTAATGCCCCTATGTCCCCATGAAAAATTGTCTGTGTATCATCTATTACTTCATAACCAGTGTACATATTGAATACACAATTCCTAGATGTTATTGTAGTGTTTGAGTTAGTTGAATTATATTGGATTTCAAAAAATATTCATATTCTATTTTATTCAGTCATGTGATCCCCTAATATTTACATTTTCAGTAGGATAAGAATGAAAATTCAATGTTTTTCGATTGAAAATGTCAGTTAAGTTTTGCTTCCTCTCTTTTCCAAATTCTTATCGGATTAATGGAAATTCCTGTTTAATATGCTGCAACAGGAATTTCTTGCCGTTTAAATAGGAAATATCCTCAGTTCAAATGGTGTTCCTATATTCTTATAGAGAGGTCCTGTCGCCGCTTTGACGATATTTCTGGTTTACTCAACAAGAATTTATGTTATGCCGCAATTACACGCTGAATGTGGCCGTAATGTGGAAGTCATCGGCCCGATGCCTGAATTTTACGCGTGACGCGCAAAATTCAGCAACGATTCTCAGCAACCATCGGACTAATGTTGGATTTGTCTGAACTATTCGAGTAGATTTGATACACATCTGGATGAAAATAACTCGAATTTGCGAAATTTCATCCGTTGGGCGATGGCTGTTGACTTCCACATTCAGCTGCTAAATGCAGCGTGTGATTGCGGCATTACGGCAAATCAAACGAGAACATGAATCGTCTCAACGCAATGACATGGCTGATGGTTGGTGACGTATAGGTAAAGTAAAACTCAGTCCTAATACGTGGTTGTTTACGTGGAGCTTTAAACTCATTCTGTGATGGTGCCATCTGACCGGCAAACAAAAGAATATGCAGACCCTCAATCAGAAAAAATAACGAAAGAGAAAAATGGTATAAAGAAAGAAAGAAAAAAAACTTGTTAAGATCATTGAATTACGAGGTCGTTAATTTTTTCCAGAGTATGAGCACCAATTCAAGATATCTTTTTCAAATACGAACTTTTTTGGTGACCGAATAATTCCTTTGAGATAACCGGAGAATAGCAAATTAGCATGTTTTCTCATTACCTATTCATAACTTGTTTTTATCAAGAGGTGTTTGATAACATGCGGGAAAGCTAATGATTATGCTAAAGCCTCTATTTTTTCTAACAGAAGTTTTCATCTCTGAAGAAATTTACATCATTGACTCTTCCGTTTTATACTTTAAAAACTAAAAATCACTCTACGTGAATTGATTGACGTACAACCACCGTAAATATTCGTAAAAAGAACATTGTCACAAAGTATTTTCTGAGATGATAAGATTTTTGTAAGTGTAAGAAAAAAAGAAAAAGTCACATGTTTTAAATGTAAATTGCCGAGGTATATTTTTTTATTATCACAAATTTCATTTTACTATACCCGTAGTTTTTTTTTTCTTTATGCGTGTATATTTTCACCTTGATTCAACATTATAAAACACAGAGAACAAAGGAAGGACTATTTGAATATTGCACCTATGTCATATTAAAACGAACACACAGAATAATATAATTTAAACATAAAAACGAAAGAAATATTAAAAAAGCATAAGATTGATAACAACTATTTTATGTTTATCACGTGCCATTCTTCAAGCGCAACAAAGGTGATTTTAACACCGTTACTTCAATTATTTACTTTGTATCCGAAATGCGTATCTTAATTCATAAACGCAGTAGCGTGGCGTGTTTTGCGATATATCGATTGATACGCCCCTCAAACCTATGAAAAAAGATCGATTATTAGGGTGTCCGCAGCGAACACCTTAGTAATCGATTCTTTACCATAGCTTCAAATGGCGAGATATCGATAATCGATCATTCACGCCACGCCACTGCATAAACGGTGCCCCGGGACTCATCAAAAACTTTTAATTTTATATTACCCCCCTAGGGAAAAGAAACGGAAGTCCAAAAAATTCAAAATAGCGTTACTGATAGCAATTCTGCCGTGCTAAGGAAGAACGTCATATGAACATTCGAGAGTTGCCAAATTTCCTTCGATATAACGTTCATTTTTAAGGGAAGTAATGTATATTTTTCCATGAGTTTTTCAGGACCTTTAGATGAAATTGCGAGCAAAACTATCTGAAAAATCGGCAGGAAACTATTCACAAGTTTACAAGGAAACTCTCGTTTCATCACAGGAAACATGGCAACGCCTGAAGGTTCATACGGCGTTTTTCCTTAGCGCGGCAGAATTATGTTACATATTGATTAACTCTATACTTAATATTATATTCATTATCATATATTATTATAACTAACCATTATCATGTCTATGCACAAGGCAGTTCTGCAAAATCAAAATTTGATGCCTTGCGCCCAGAAGAAACACGCAGACGCGATTTGAGCCGTTTGTCCGTCCGTGTTCGGGTTATTATTGCCAGAGGTATCGTTGAAACGCATGCATTGTTGAGCGATTTGGTTGCCCAACTCCACGGCTTCGGCAGGAGTGAAAAATGTGTTACAATTCGCCTGTGTAAAATCGCGGACGGCTTGATTGGTTCCGGCAAAATTGAAATTTTTAGTCCTCCTGTCATTAATGGTGGCTCTTATGCAGGGGTCCTGACCCGTGGCAACGCGTTCACAAGGGCATCCTTTAGCTAACATTAGCCCGACCGCTGACGCACAACACAGCGGGAAATCTCCGTATCCCTTTGCCGTCACATTTTTCGGGCACGAGCAGGAGCTTGAGGGTGGATTTGGGGGACCACTTGGAGGACCACTCGGACATCCACGACCTGAGCATTGACCTTGTCCTTGACCTTGTCCTCGACCTTGAGCGTGCACCCCTAATGGTGATAGTAGGCAGGTGACCAAAACCAAAGCGAGGCTATTTATGAAGAGCCGTTTCATTTTAACGATTGGTAGTCTTCGGCGGGTGTTGGACTGCAAAGGAAAGTCGTGGCTATCAATCTGTATATCGCGACGAAGAAACTGCAAAAGCGCCTATCTCGGTTTGCAGTTGCAGACTTCCTATCGTTCTTGATTCTCTACGTGTAAAACTGCAAAATGCCATTTCTTGAAACTGTTGATGGATTTTTATGTGAATGGACCACTAGACAAAGTACGAATTTCAGCAGTCTGATACATGATACTTAACCAACATTTTACGTAGAACACGATGCGCACAACGAGAATTACCGCAATCAACTTCTTATGAGGATATTCAATGATTCTTGATGCGTGAATTCAAATCGCCCGCTCATGAAAACTCAATGCTTTACGTGATTCACATCTCGCGCTAAAAGTTATCATGACAGTCTGTGTGATATAAAAATCTGGCAATCTCAATCTTGACGCTTTGGCTCAGTCATAGCAAATTGCTTATTGTTTGACCAACATATGGTGGGAAATGAACATTGCTCGATTGAGAAGCTTGCTGAAACCGTTGTAGTGCGCGATTTGACTCACGTAGAGCTTTGAGTTTCTTGTGAGCGGGCGGTTTGAATTCCTCGCAACCAATGTGAAATAAAAACGTTAATATCTTCGTTAGGAATTTATTTCAGTGATTTTCATTGTGCGAATCGTGTTTTACGTGAAATTCTGGTTAAGGGATATGTATCAGGTTGCATAATGGACCACTAGACAAGGTACGAATTTGAGCAATCTGATACATGTTTCTTAATCAGAATTTTACGTGGAACATGATTCACACAACGAAAATTACTGAAATGCACTCCTAACGAAGATATTACCGTTTTTATTTTACATTGGTTACGAGGAATTTGAACTGCCCGCTCACAAGAAACTCAAAGCTCTACGTAAGTCAAATCGCGCACTACAACGGTTTCAGCGAGCCTCTCAATCGAGCAAACGTTCATTTCCCACCATGTGTTGTTCAAACTATAAGCAATTTGGTATAACTGAGTCAAAGCGTCAAAATTGAGGTTGCCAGCTTTTCATATTGCAGAGACTGTCATGATGACGTTCAGCGCGCGATGTGAATCACGTATAGCATTGAGTTTTCATGAGCGGGTGGTTTGAATTCACGCATCAAGAATCATTTAATTTCTTCTTAAGGAGTTGATTTCGGTAGTTTTTGTTGTGCGCATCGTGTTCTACGTGAAATTTCGGTTAAGAAATCTGTACCAGAATGCTGAAATTCGTACCTTGTCTAGTGGTCCATTTCGTACCTAGTCTAGTGGTCCATTCGGTGAGATAAATTTTCTGTGCAACTTTTAAGCCATGACGTTGGGTCGGTCTCATTTCAAAGAATGAATTCGACTACATTTTGCAATTTGGAACTATAAATTCTAGTCCGGTTTAAAAACAACGTATGTGCCATTAGTTTCCCTATGCACATAAGTATTTTTTTCGGATGAATCAGAATTTATAGGTCCAAATTGCAAAATGTAGTCCAATTAAGATCCGAGGTTTTGAAGCACTGCAAATGGACGTATTTCTACCAAAGAGACCTATGTGGAGGTGAGAAATATGAGGTGTGCTCGTTAGTTTTCTGGCCGTAAGAGTGAATGAGAATAATAAAGCGCCAGTGACGTCAGCGGCGACGATAGAGACTCCGAGCCGCGGATCCGCGTCTTTAACTCATGAGCCCTGTCCACAACGCTCTCTTGCCATGCCCGTGGCTCATGAGTTCCGCATTCAGTTGGCACATAGGTCTCTTTGATAGAATCTAAAATCCCGCTTTTCCAATTCTACAAAAGGAATCACGCCCACTTTTACATTGCTTCTTATGCAGCTTTCTAGAGCACACCCCATATTTCTCACCTCCACATAGGTCTGTTTGGTAGAAATACGTCCAAATGAGATACGTGTTTTTATAGTTTCACCGTCGATCTACAAGCTATGTATGTCGATACAGCAAATGTATGTACTCATTGAAAGTGGTTTAAAAAATGCATGTAAATGAAGAAAATATGGGTAACTATACGAATTTTCACGAACATTTTCGAATCTAATGAGGATAATGGGTCTAAATTCTTACCTTCATTGCAGGGCACAAATTAAAATTTTTGAAATTTTAAAATGTGTCACAATCCGAGTGTAAAATAATCCGATTCTAAAAACATCACAATTTTAAAAGCCGGGCCTAACGAAACCTGTCCCAAATTCCGTGAAAAAGGGGAGGGATGGGAAAACTAAAAGTTTCAGACAATTAAAGTCATTTTATGTAGTATTTCACAATCTGCTGCATTTAAAGTCATGGTAAGCGGGATATTATTTTCCCCCCTTTAACGTAGGAATGTGTACTCGCGTTTAAACTAATTCTGTCTATTTTTGATTGAGAGTATAGATTTTTGTGTTGAGGGCAAGGCGGAGTCTCTATATCTATAACACTGTGTATTTTAACGTACCGGGTACGTACGATGCTGCAGAGCACCATCTATTTTTGCTCTAAAAATTTAAAATCACTCTTGCAACTAACTCACAAGGGTGAAAAAACAAGAATTTATGGATACTTAAAATCAAATTGTATATAAAGCGTGCACTACAACTAATTTCAAATTACTAAAAAAAAAGAAAAAAAATTAGGGAACTGAAATGTTAAGTAAAATTGCGAGAACATTGCTGCACATGAATTAAACGTGGGTCACTCAGCTGCAGCTCTCATCACGAGATAGTATTTAAAATTTGCTGGAAATTAAAATTTGCGAGAGCCAAAATGCCTGAAGTTTACAAACCTAACATATTTTTTTTTTTTTTTTTTTTTTTTTTTTTTTTTTTTTTTTTTTTTTAAAAAAATCAGGGAACTAAAGTGTTGAGAGAAATTGCGTGAACATTGCTGTAAATTGGGATTAGACGCGGAACACCCAGCTGCAGCTCTCATCATAAGACATTATTTTTTGCTGGAAGTTAAAATTTTGCTTAGAACCAACAGGCTGAAAATCTACAAATGTAACAAAATTGAACATAATTTTAAGGGCAAAAACGGAGAGGAGCCACAATATGCAGATAGTTCGGTGCGTAAAATGAAAGCTGAACTCACACTTACCGGCAAGTACTGACAGAGAGGCGGGTGGTACTATAACTTTCAGGCGGCCGAAAACAATCGTTACTGTTAAAACGTATCTAAAATTTCCGCCTTTATATACTCGGAAATTTTCAAAAATTTGCATATTTTAGAGACTTAATTTCTATCTTAAGCAAGCTGTTATCAACAATCATTACGTTCGTCGAAAACTCGGTGAAGGTATTGACGCTATATTTCCTCTTAGAGCAATTCATTCAGTCGACCAATTTCCTCGTGTAATCTCGAAGTTTTGTTCGTGAACCTATTCGACATTTTTTTCCCACACGTAGTTGAGTATGAGTATGAATGAGATCCTAAACTTATCGGTTGCGTTGGTTGCGGACTGGAATGGTGGAGCAAAATAACCATCCACCGCATGTGCTGACGCGCAGATTCTGGTGTTCAGCACACTCGGATACTGAGCCTAATTTCATACGTTAATGTTACTCGTGGATACATTTTGGCAATAGAGATGTTGCATGTGTGAGGGATTTGCAATTTGACCATTGATTCTTATGTAAAAGTTCGCGAGAAACACGATGGTGCCTCTGGTTTTCTCTGAAATCATATCCCAAGTTAAAAAAAACTCTCAAAGTGAGGCCAAAATGGAGGGGATATAGGGCCACCCTACCCTGAGAGTCCACCTCTACATTAAGACGAACTCTCCATGCAAAGATAGGGAGCAAATACGATGACAAGGCTGCCACTTTTTTTTGGGGACTCCAAAACTGAAACCACGGCAACCCTGCTAATGTATTTGCTACCTATCTCTGCATAGAGAGTTTGTTTTGATGTATGTAGAGGTGGACTCTCAGGGTAGGGTGGGATATCCCCTCCATTTTGGCCTCAAGTTGAGAGCTTTTTTTGAGCTTAGGAGTTGATTTCAGAAAAAACCAGTAGCACCACCGTGTTTCTCGCGAACTTTTACATATGAATCAACAGTCAAATCGCGAAGTCCTCACACATGCCACATCTCCATTGTTAACTCATAGAATGAGCATGGGCGTAGAAGTTTCGTTGTGAAGGAGATCTCTGTGGGACATTTCAACAAGTATTTCAGTTGTTGATCTCTTCTACCAATGAGTGGGAGGACTCAACAACAAATCGGAATTTTTCATTTTTGTGGCAAAACATCGTATACGAGCTGTTGATTCCTCCCACAAATGGGTGGTGATGATCAACAGCAAAAAATAATTTTCGGACTTAAAAAATGCTATTGTGTGGCGCCACAATCTGTGGGGACGGGCGCGGATCAGAGCAGCCTCTCAATCTTACCAGGTATACTTTCCATCGAACCAATTCGAAGATATCCTGATATCGTCCTATTGAGGTTCGCCTTTAATTTTACTGCATAGGCAACAAACTAATCGGAGAGTGCGAACAGTTACCAATAAATTGTGTTCTTCTTTTCGGAAAACACAAGTATACATATCTCGTCCCATCAGCTCCGATTGGACAAGACAGAGTCTTTCAACTCCTTAGCAATTTACAGGAAACTGGGGCTTAACAGTATTTGTGTTCGCAATTTATGAATAATATCCCAAATTATTGAGCCACAGCTGGTTCCACATAGAGTACCTTTATAGCGAGAGTATGGACAGATCGCTTGATGGAAGGCTTAGGGCCCAAAAGTGCAGCCACCCTTCTGAGCAACTTCTAACACACAAAATTTCACTGCCAGCCTACAGAGTTCAATTCGAACCAAGATGGCCAAGAATATACAAAAATGAGCGTTCTTTCGCAAAAATAAGTAAATTTATGCAAAAAGTAAGCCAAATACATGCTTTATAAACGACGGTTCGTAACAATTGTATTTGTTCTAGACATTCGAAATTCATAGGTTGGCTGCATTTCTGGGCCCTAAGTTTATTCGCGGAGGCATCGGTGAAGGCCTGATGGATTTTCGGAGTTTCACATTTATCCATACTCTCGCCATACAGGTACTCTAGTTCCACAGTGGATCCACGTACTTGAACTGCCAACTTGTGCAAACTATCAAAAAAATGTCGTGCATTTCTTATTATTTCTTTTCAGAAAAATATTTCTTATGATTTTTTAGTTGATATGTAAGCTGAGTTCTTAGTCCGTAACTTCGTGTTCTGCAGTCCTGAGAAATCTTCATGCCACTTTTAACGACCAGTCTAACATACTTAAAGTACCTTGATTCTCCTTACAAAATTTGTCCTCTGGCATCATTCGTCATAATGACTACCCAAAAATAATCATAGTTGATCAAGGCGATAGGTATAATGACAGCCTTTTTTTTTCATTTTGGAAACAATGTTTCTGTAGCTCCCACCATTCGCAAACTTGATTTTTGTTTTAAACTATCGAGGAGCATGTTCAAGGGCTGCCGGGAAAAAGAAAGTCATTATTTGGTGAGTGGGCTTTGCAAAATATTCAAGCACAGCTCTAGCTATTTCCACCGGTGTTTCACAAACCTACTCCTGTCTGCGCAATTAAATCATTCATTCTCAAAATTACTCAGACGCCGAAATGAAAATGCGAGTAAATACAGTTTTAAATGACCGGCTCTAAATATGAAAGCAATAATGATTGATTCATCACATTATTAATTAACCTGTGGCGCAGCGGTGAGGTGATGATGATCGATTATCGATAATTCCTCATTTGAAGCTGCAGTAAAAATCGACTAATAAGGTGTTCGTTGCAAACACCCTGTCTATCGATCCTTTTTCATAGGTTTAAATGGCGGATCAAACGATACATCGCAAAGCACGCCACGCCATCGAAGCGTGCCCATTAATACAGTTTTTACTGTTCTTCTTGTATTTTCATTGCTGATGCTTGGTATTTTTGGAGAATGACTGATTTAATTGGGCTACATTTCGTTATTAGGAGTACTATTTCTACCTCGCCCAAATCAGCACCAATCTGTATTGAAAAAACTAATGGAAAATACAATGAGCCAAAATTAGTTTTTTTCAATTAAAAAGCGTAGAGCAATCAAAGGTAATACAATGCATTGTAAGTTTCGACGATGGGAATTTGGAATGAATCCAAGCTTTACAGTCCCTTAGGGGGAAAAAATGGAAACGCAATTAATCAATTTTAGAATATTATATTACAGTGTGCGTACAAATTTTAAATCTTAAATCTGAGGTGCAATTTCATACAAGCAAGTTGTGCTAAAATTAAAATTATTATAAACATCAAGGTAACAATTTAAGGAATGTTAAGACATTTTGTGAATATTCCTCATCTACCATTTAAACCCCCAGTGGATCATGTTAAATAATGTAAATGTCACAATATTGTCACATACATTTTTCGAATCACCAAACAACTCTTCGCAGACAGTTATTTTAGTGGTTTTTTTCTTCTTTAGGTTTCTTATCCGTTCAACAAATGAAAAATGGTTCTCTTAAAACTAGTGTGCTAGGTCCATTTTCCTGTGGTGGGTAACAAGTGACACTGACCCTAAATTTTACCCCTACACTGGCGATATTTGTATCCCCAATCTTGATAGGTAACAAGCGGCTGCTGTGTACAGAAGCGTACAATTACCGCTCGAACAAAATTTACAACCCGTAGTTACTCCACCCTTTCCTAACTGGGTGACGTTTCTAAACCCGGCGAAGAGCTGATTAAATCTTGGTTCAGACAAAATCGGCTGGAACTCTGTTCGCGTTTGATCGAGGGTCCTAGGATAATCACTGTTCGGGGATTCTTTGAAGTAAATCTGACAAACTCTGTTGCATTTCTCTATGCAGTCTCCGGTTTTAACGCCGGCAGTCGAGCAGAATCCAGTCATTATAGCGCAGGGAGCAGGTCGATTTCCGTATATTGCAGGATCGGCGTTGCACTGGCAGTTTCTGTTTGGACAAGTAGGGGCGCTTGGACCTGAACTGCCTGGACAATTAGGACCGCCGCCTGGAGGACCTGAAGGTCCGCCTGGAGGGCCGCCTGGGGGGCCGCCTGGACGGCCGCCTGGAGGGCCGCCTGGAGGGCCACCTGGAGGGCCGCCTGCAGGGCCACCTGGACGGCCATCTGGAGGGCCACGTGGAGGGCCACCTGGACCTTGACCGATTACTTCGAATGGAGACATAAGATAGACGCATACGAGTAAAATGACGGCAATGGGAGCACTCATTATCACGTGATTGATCCACCTGGAATGAAAATATATTTATAAACATATGTAACATGTTGTTCTTGTGTAGCATGTTGCGAAATTTTGAGCAAGAAGAGGAGCTGCGTGTCTTAAGAAAAACGACCTGAAAGTTGCAATGAGCACTTCGAGAGACTGATCGTGATTTTTAAATTTTGAACTACATTAGAGACGTAGTTTTGAGAGGAAGTAATTGGACCGCGTTAAACAGAAAGGAACCAAGCCACATCAGCTATTGCCAAATTCAATCGGGCAATTTAATTTTTTACTTGAAAACGGTTGTGCGGATTTTCGTGCAAATTTTAATGGATTTTCTCCGTAGTCCGAAGCAAATTCCTTAACATTTTCAGAGGAATCCACAAAAACGGTCGCTCGTAAAAAAATAAATTGCCCGGTTAAATTTGGCAATAGCTGATGTGGCTTGGTTCCTTTCTGTTAAACGTGGTACAATTGATGATAGGTAATTTTTAGATTACTCTTAGTATACTGGGCTAATATAAGAAGTTTTTATTCTCTGTTATTTTTTAAAATTATATTTTAAATTGTACCCGGTTAAAAATGAGACCGTCACATCCCAAACGTCCCGGTTTTTTGAAAAATCTAATTTTTAGCCTTAGTTGCCCATATTCAGAGTGTTTTCTTTCATCCTTGTCGCATTCCGAGACACTGGGTTGTTTCTATTTTTCCGTTATTAGTAGTTGCAACAGTTGACAGGACGAGAGACTCCACCACCGAAAACCTGAACATTGAGTTGTTGGTAAATCTTTGTACCTTTAGGCCTATTTTCAGGGATTGCGTTTTTAAAAAATCACCGCCTCCTCGCAATTTGGTCCCTTATTCTCTTCTCTATAAAGGTCACGTAGGAAGTTATGATTTGCTATCTAAAAGGTTTAAAATTTTGTCCGATTTTAGTGCAACTCAGCGCCTTCTGGCAGCATCTAGAATGATCGTAGTATTCCTAAGTGCATGATCAACTGAAGTCATAATAATATCGCCAGAAATCCAATAGGTTTAGAATAAATCAACGACTTTATCGATGGCCATATGCGAAAAATATGAATCTCAACTGCAGCATTTGATTTTTTTTTTCCGCGAAAATCGAATGAAACTGTATGCGAATGTATAATTCAACGATTGAATGTTTCAATTTTAAATGTTTTTTTGTTTTTGTTGTTTTTTTTTTTTGACAAAGTGGAAAAAATTTGCAGAAAATTTTACGAAAGCGGAGACTTACAGGGCGTTGTTGCACGCCAAGGACCTTTGAGAGGGGCTGACATTTGCGAACCTTTGACCATTTCAAACTGCAAATTTTCAGGTCTTCCAGAAGTTTTAAGAATCTAGAAGTCCTATAAGTCCAGATTTTTTTTATATTTATTTTTGTGGAATTATATTCAGATATACTTAACAAAACAAAATCAAATAAAATTGTGTTATTGGATTTTCTTCATTGAAAACAATTTTTTAAAGTTCTTCAGTTTTTCACCGAGTAGTGTCCGGAGTCGGATCCAGCACTTTGGCAACATCGGATTGCCTCCATTTAAACCTATGCTAAATAATCGATTCTTGTTGGAACACCCGGCCCCTCCAAGAATCGATACATTTCCATAAGTTTAAATGGAAAAAATACAAAGTTGCCAATTTGCTGGAATGCCGGATCCATTAATGATAGTGTCATGAAACTTTTAAAGAAGTCTGTGCGCACATAATAAAAGCCTAGCCGGCATGAGGGGAACGTGGAAAAAAATGTGGGATTCATGAGAAGTTCTCAAAATTATTTTTAAATTTTTGGAAGATACAAATTTAAAAAAACGGAGTTTAAAATGTGATTCCATCAATACTTACTTGCGAGGAGAGGATGAAGAGACAACGTGAGTTAGACTGTGAAGAGGACCTCAAAGTGTGCCGCTTTTTATATGCGAAAATTTGCATTTTGATAACACTTCCCCTTGCCCAGGGTCTCACTGAGCGAGAGAAGCTCTGTTGAGGCAATACTATAAGAACATGCATAACACTTATCTGGATCTCGTCTATTTTCCTTCCTTTTGTTTTCCCCCGCAATTTTCCTCAGCAATTCAGAGCGAGCTCAATTATGGACGGATGAAGCGTTCCGTGGGCAGTCGGGCAATCCGAGACTCAAAATTTTTGTGATACATAACGAATGACTTAATTGAGATCAATATTTTGATATTGGTTTGTTTATTTGGTACGATCTGATACCTAAAACAATGTACTCCAAAACAAACACTCATAAAATGAATTGGAGCTGTACAATTAAGTTAAAAATGTAGGGGACCATATATTTGCGGCATTGAAAAAACTTTTTTTACTCTCCTAACAGGTCTAAAAAGATCTTTAGAGATCGCGCTGCAATGATTAAAGCTCACAAATTATTGTAGCTACCCACTGACTTGGAAGTGCTTACTTCAAATCCTAAGGTAAACATACAGCAGACTCTGGATTATCCTGATCGATTTTGCAACCATGTAACTACGTACGCATTCCGATAAGTGAGCGGATCCGCGGAAAAGCGGTTGCAAGGCATATTGGTGCCTGCAAGGCTGAAGGAATACTTCACGCATTGCGCCAAACAGTGAGGTCGGCGTGGAACGTATTAGCGCCTACTAGATTGCATAAATACTTCTCGCATTACGCCAAACGCAGTGCAGTCGATTAGTTATAGCCTAAAACGCACATTAGCGGCTACAAGACTGCATGAATACTTCACGCATTGCGCGCTTTAATCGTTGTATTGTAATTTATCGTTGTCGGCTACCATTCTCAATCACCATTGAGTCGTTCAGTTTGGCGTTAACCTTTTAAATTCGTGTTGGTATGTACATGATGTATACGTAATAAGAATACTGTGGTGTTGGTTGGTGGTGTTTGTGTTTACTATTATTATCCGGATTTCTTTTTCATCCGGATCGGGCCCGGCACCACTTAATTCGGATACTCCAGAGTCTACTGTATCTGTATTTGAGAGTAGAAATTCAAAACCTGATTAGGGACATTAGATGTTGCCTGGATGACACATGATGATTCTATCGCTTAACAAGATTTCGGTTACTTTAGAATGAATATTTTTTTCTTACATAAGACTAAGTTTGAAAATATGTCTCAATAAAAGTCCATTAAGTGAAAAGCAGTTGAACTCTTTTACGGTAAAAAACACCAAGCACAATATGAGTAATACTTAACGGCGCTCCCCAAATGTTTAATCTCCAACCTCATTCATTTGAACTTTGATCAGAATTAGCTATCAACTATTCTGTTTCCATAGAAATCCGTGTTGCATTCGCAAGAAAATGAGAGCGTTCTGACTTCTATAGCAGCGGCCTTACCAGTGGAGATCAGTGGCGCTGAGAGGAGTCGGACAACATGTGGAAAAATCTAACCCTTTATGGCATGAAGTAATTGTAAATCTCAAATTCTGGGAGGACGTTAATCTATTTTGTAGCTCGCATAGAAAACACGCATAGAAACACACTCGATACAGAGTATCAAATTTTGTATCAAACTTTTAAATGTTTGGGAGTCAGTTATTCAAAGAAAGAAAAAAAACTAATGAAAATTTGCAAAATCATGCCACAGAGGAAATATTAAATTTTTTAAAACCCCAAAAATACGTTGTTACGAATTTGTAACGCTATGCCATAGAGAGTTAAGTGCATATTATAATTTTAATATAGAACGTAGGAGTTTTAAAAGTAGTTTCATTGATTTTCTAGTAAAATTTCATTCCAGAAGCACCCCATACAATTTATAATGTGAAGAAATTAATATCAAACTTTTGATAACATCAAATAACATCATCAAATAAAATCAAATTAACACCAAAATTCATCGTGCGGCGGACTATACCGCAAAGATTTAAAATGACAGATTGCCTTCAATTCTTAGCTTATACTTAAAAGATATCTCTTATGCATGAATTGTTGCTCTGAAAATCATGTTCAGCACATAGCGATTTCAAAACTGAGGCACAAAAGATACTCACATCCTCTGCCAGTAATCCTGAACGCAACCATTCAATATGTCTAGATGTTTTTGCAGAGTAAACAAAGAATTGAAAGCTCTACAAAGGATCCACGCAGAAAAATCCGCCGATGGCACCGATCAGCGGGTGAAAAGATGAGCGCCTCGACAGTCAAAACGCCTTCAATTCTGGGCGTATGCAACACGGACATCTCCGAAGCCCGAATAGTTGCATCCAGGAATTTTGTATGGCGATCATCACATTCAATACTAACTGATGGTGCTTAGTTGGTTTCTCGTACACCGTGACTAATTTTTTTGCCTATTAAGTCGATGAAGTAAACAATTATTGGTTTTAATCGTAACATTGTCAAGTTACCGAATAATAATTTAATTGTTTAAATAAAAAAAAAAACGTTGCCATCCTAGAATGTGTGCTGCAGCTCCTATTCTATCTAATCTAAGAACGACGAACGCGGCTGGTCGTTTTATGGTCACTTTAGGAAAAATTCGAGCGCGCTTCAAACATACTTGCGTCACCTGCAATAGAATTGCGCAAATGCCCCCTTTTTGCCTCTTTGAAGAATGAAGATGCATAGGATTGCGCAAATTTTGCTGGGATTGAAAACTCACAAGTTTGCGCGAATATTAGTAATATTCAACGAGGAAGCGTTAATGTTGGTAGTTTATGGTAATACATCGCGGAGGACTGTTCATTCCCTCCTCACTTACGGGCATGTCTTTCTTTGACGGATAGCCCTCGCTGCACGAATGGCCTAAGAGTTTTCATAGACATTTAAAAAGTGAACCAGGGGCCTTTGACCGCTATGCGGCCGCCAACCACTGAGAAAAACTACACGTAAAACATACACTGGAAAAAAAAACACATTGGATCTAGAGTTCAGACTCTTGAAAACATCGACAAGAAAAAATACTCTTGATTCAATCGGATTTTTGCTTAAATCAATAACCGAGCCTCTTAATTTGAGCTGATTTCTTTTTGATTTAAGCAAAAATCTGATTGAATCAAGAGTATTTTTTCTTGTCGATGTTTTCAAGAGTCTGAACTCTAGATCCAATGTGTTTGTTTTCCAGTGTAGAACAAGCATGGTCAAGTTTTTTAAGAGATGAATGGATTCAAAACCTGACAGGTGCACCCAAGAGAAAGCGTATATCCATCTCTGATTGCAACTCTAGGCACCGTTTTCATGTACTATTTTTAATAAATGTTTTTAGAAAGCTACATACAGTTTTTCTGAAAAGTTTCCGCGAATCTTCCTGAATGATCTCAAATAAAGGTATAGAAAATGTCGACGCGGCATTTTGGTTTGTTCTATTTTCTTTTAATTTAACTAAAAAAAATTAAATATCATCCGAATTTTTGAATCGTTACAATGAGGAAACATATTTCCCCTTAATTATGGTAGAAACTGGAGAGAAAGCCAATAATGATGACACTCAGTCCTACAGCATTTCTACAGTCTTGTAGGCGCTAATATGGGTTGCACGCCTGAACTGACCGACTGCGTTTGGCCTAATGCGGGAAGTATCCAGGCAGTCTTGTAGGCGCTAATGTGGGCCTTGCGCCGACCGCACTGTTTGGCGCAATGCGTGAAGTATTCCTACAGTCTTGCAGGTGCAACTATACGTTCAACGCCGGCCGCACTGTGCTCGGCGCGATTATTTGAACTCGCATTAGGATAATCGCGGCATCGAATAATAGAGCTTAAGAGGCCTGTGTGAAAAAAGCTTTAAAGGACGCTATAAATGATACGACGAAACTCAGATAAACGATCGGGAGGTGAGCATATGTAGGCATGGTATTCAAAATTCAGGGAGGCAACGGGGTCGAAACATCACCTGAAAGTTGTCAAATAGCTACTGCTATAGAGTTTTAGCCTTCATGCAAACATGGCATGCATATCGACGGTGACACTGTCAAACCGCGTATCTCTTTGGCGATGTTTAAAAATCTTCGCTGTCCCATTTTACTTTTTTACAGGTGAATGAACCAACATCATCCCTTTAAGTTTTCACAAAATTTTCTTCGCATAGAAAATAAAAGTCATGGCAGTTTTTAAAACAACCGTTGAGGAGTTTTCCATTTAAAAAATAAAATACGACAGTAAGTCCGCATTGTCGCAAATTGAGGTACGTAGTTTGGGAATTTCATCGTCCATATTGATTATCCTCTGTGTGTCCACTCAAAAAATTAAGTTTTGAGGTTATTCGATTTATCGACCAGAAGTAGCGATCTATCGATCAACCTCAAAAATTTAATCCGTGGAAATGTTTGAAAATATCTGTGACTGAACTTACATGGCATAGATAAAAATGAGTTTAGACAACAACAACTATTTAACAAAAAAGTCAGAGGAAAATTAGATGTTGTTTTGATCCTTTTGCCCCCGTGTATCTTGGATACTATACCTATTTTGATTGTAAAATATTTTGCTGAGGATTTTGTCATCATAAGCTTCAATTTAAATCTTGGTTCCATGGCTGAATCGATTGCTTCAAACAGGCATTTATGGGGGGAGGGGGGTCCCAACTCTCTGTTATGTTAAGTTTTTAAGTTTTCTGCTTGTTAGGGTAATAGTGACCAAAAAATGAAATTCTCGATCCTGAATTGGACGTATTTCTATCAAACGGAACTATGTGCATTATGACGTGAGCCCTGTTATGCACATATTCTTATGAGTTTTAGAGCTCATGTTTTAATGCACATAGTTCTGTTTGGCAGAAATACGTCCAATTAAGTCACTTAAAACGCCTAAGAGTGGGTTGAATGAGTCATGACCGATTTTTACAATCCTGTTTAATATGGATTGATTCAAGAGTAGATTTAATTACTCCGTGTAAAACTAGGTACAAAGGTATAAACTAGATATTTGCATTGGGTGATTGGAAAATATAATTTTTTTTCTAGAACATGGAAAAAAGCGTTAGGGGGGGGGGGGGTTACCCTAAAATGGTGGTACCACCCCAATTTGTTGGATGATGTAGACATTTCCAATTACTTTTGGTAGCACCGCAATATTTGGGTTAGGAACCTAACTGATCGGGGTACTACCACAATTAATCGGAAACGTCCACGAGCTTAATCCCTGCCTCAATTTCCGTGAAAACACTTTCATTTTTCAAATATTAAGCGTGATCCTTACACATACTTGCGGCAGTGGCGTACTTGCGGGGGAGGGCAGGGGGTCCGGACCCTCCCCTCCTCCCCTCCTCCCCAGAAAAAAGAGAAAAAAAGATAAATTAAGGGAGAGGAAGAAAAATCAAGTGGAGAGAGAATACGACGATATTTTCGTCTAGAGGAACGAGTAAAAGGATTCGAAGTCGGACGAAAGGGTCTCAAGCGTCACCTCAGAAGCTTCATTGTTTCTTCAGGAGATTGGTGGAGTTTTTCCATCTCATACTTAAAACATTCCATTAGGTCTTCCTGTATACCAGTTACCCATTTTTTGAAAAGTCTTTTTGGGGGAAAATAGTGGAGACTTCTTATCATTTTTCATGACTGAAATTGTTAGAAATTGGGGTTTTACGGGATTAAGATCCTGAAAATTTTCCCTCGGACGTCCTGGTGGGGGGCTTGTCCCCCGAGAAATTTATCCTGCCTACACCACTGACTTGTGGAATAAAGGTTCTTTGGAAGAGGATTTGTCTAATAAGAAAAAGAAATTCGATTTTTTTTTTACTCGTTAGATTTTATCATTAACTCGTTTTAGTAGATGCTTTTTCTGCGAAAATTTGACCAATACTTCTTTTTCGACACTCTTGAAAGTTACATTAACAGCCTCCTTTAGGGTACATACACATTTTCTGAAAAGATGGTGGAAGTCCTATGTATAGAAGCCTGTGGAATAGGGGGGGCGGAATTTCCAATTTCTTGCATAAGGGCAGATGTCCAGGACTCCTGCCCTTTTACCAGAAATATATTTGGCAGCAAAAATAAATGCGCCATTAAAATGGTTGTACTTGTGACTCTTTCCAAGAAAAAGTGAAAGAGCAGCACCGGCGCGGTGTTGAAAACTGGCAACATGAGTTCAGTAAACAAAACAGTCATCAATCTCAACGCAAAACATCAACATAACCTAAAATCAGCGCGAAGTTTATCTTCTGTTATTTCGTGTTAACTTCTTGTTTTTTCAAATTGTTTGTGGAAAGCAATAAAAATGAGTGATTCGCAACGAAGTGATTCGCAACGAAGTGATACGCAACGAAGTGATTACGCAACGAAGTGGTACGGATATAAGTCTTCCTCCTACACCTAAAAAGAAGAACAATTCTGAGAAGTACAAAAGAAATATTGTGAAAAAAGCAAGACTGGAAGGCACAGCACACGTGAATGCGAAGGGCAAATTTATTGCTGGAAAGAAAGCTGCTACTGATGCTAACACATGGTAAGTTTTTTGAAAATTCAGTTTTTTTTATCTCCCTTTTTATTCTTATAGCATCAATTAAGAACCATTCAATTGGCTAGGAAACATGACGTTTTAAGTTCAGTTCGTTTTCTTTTTTCTGTTTTAGTTGCTTGTCGGAATGTCTTGGTTACTATTCGGACGAAGAAAAGCTCGATATGTACAACAAACTTCTACAGTCTTCATTCAAAAGACGAACAGGACATTCATCTTCAAGGGCTCATTAATGTGCTACCCGTTGAAAGGAAGCGACCAAGAAAAGAAGACAGCAACACCGAAAGGTCTTTTACGTTCCAATTACTTTTTGTCATCCAGCGGGGAAAAGCGTCAAGTATGTCTGCGTGCCTTTTTATCTGTTTTTGATGTCACGGAGAAGCGTGTTAGGCGCATCAGAATGCTTGCATCGAAGGGTAAAAGTCCCCATGATCAACGTGGAAGACATCCAAATAAGAATGCTCTAAGTGACGAAAAGAAGGTTGCCATTAAAGAACACGTCAAAATGTTCCCTTGCAAAATAAGCCATTATTGTGGTAAGAAGGTTAAGTACCTCAATGCAGAATTGAATGTGAAAAAAAATGTGGGGTCTATTTCTAAAAAAGTATCCTGAAATTAAAATCTCTTACATCTCATATTACAGATTCTTTAATGAAAATTTTACTCTCAAATTTGGCCGGCCTCAAGTCGATACCTGCCAAACTTGCGAGGAACTCAACGTCAAAATCAAAAGTCCACATCTTTCTGATGCAAATAAAAGATCTGCCGAAGCTGAGCTCGAGGTGCATAAGCGGCGGGCAAAAAAATTTTATGCCGCTCTTAAAATCGACCCCACTGAGGGTAAGGGCAAAGACGATGAGTCTACTTTATCATTGGCTTTTGACTTCATGCAAAATGTTCATTTGCCAAAGATTCCTGTCCAGGAATCTTTTTATTTGAGACAGCTAAGTGTATACGTGTTTTGCATTCACGATGTGAAAAATAACACTGCGACATTATTCATTTATCACGAAGGCCAAGCTGCCAAAGGCCCGAACGAAGTATGCTCGTTTCTTTTTCGGTACTTATCAGAAACCAAAGATCCGGCCAAGAAACTTCGCTTATTTTCCGATAACTGTTCAGGCCAGAATAAAAACCATGCTCTTCTGCGGATGCTTCTCTCTCTGACAGATTCTGGTCGTTTTGAGGAAATTACTTATTATTATCCTATCAGGGGCCATTCTTTTTTACCTTGCGATCGCGACTTCAGCACGATAAAACAAGGGCTGACCGATAGAGACAGAATTTATACCGTTGATGAGATTAAGGAAGCTTTAATGGACTGTCCGTCAAGCAAGAAGTACACTATCATTGATATTACCGGAAAAAATGTTCTAGATTTCAAGGACTGGTTTCCAAAATTTTATCAGAAAACTGCTATTTCTGAAGAAACAAAAGGTAAGCAAGTTTCTAAAAAGAACAAGGAGCACTTATCAATTTCTCAATATCACCAATTCAATTTTGACCGGAAAAACCCGGGACAGATTGTGACGCAGCCATTCATTGACAGTTTACAAAAAAGCACCTTCCAACTCAGACAGACTGGGTCTGCGAAAGTTCAACCGCCCACTGCTAAGGCCTATCCTGCAGGAAAAGTTCCAATCAAGAAAGCGAAGTTAGATGACGTCAAGAAATTGGTTTCATACATCCCTCATGAAGTTTCTCTCAAAGATGGAAGTATCGTAAAACCCCATGTATTTTACAAAAATCTTTTGAAGTGGCCGACTACAGGAAGTGCAGACGACGATAATGATTCAGACTCTGATGCAGATGTGGAAGAATGATTACAGTGATTTTCTACCTTATTTGACTTTATTTTGAAGACTAATCTCATAATTTTTTAAAATACATGAAAAACATGATTGATGTGTTTTTGAAATACATGATTGAAATTTGAAAACTTGGTTTCAACACTTTTTTAAATGAAAATATCCCATGTCACCTTCATTAATTTTGGAAAAATAGGAGTAATTCTAGAAAATTTAGGCCTTTAAATAAATTTAAAAACATATAATAACTCCCTATGCTATATGAAAGAAAAAAACCATGTGCTACATTTTTCAAACTTACTTTAATATTAGTTTTTTGGCTTGAAACTGTCTCAGTCATCCTTCGTTTTCTGGTATAAGGGCGTAAGTCCAAAACTTAAAATTAGCCTAAAAGGGTACTAAAATTTTTCTGAGCCAAAAAAACATTTCAGAACTTTTAAACGGGTGTTTATACAACCTTTGAACCCTTTTTGAAATTTAGTGGTGTCCTGCATAACGAGAAAATCAGTTTTTTGCCTCTCCTGAAAAATTTGGATTTGTGGACTTACGCCCGTTTAACAGAAACCGATTCAACCCAAGTTCCTCCTTTCTCAAATAGTATCACTTTCCGTCTTTAAACCGGATGAAACTGACCTGAGCTTGAGCCCCGGATTCAAGGATAAAGCTTTACATCCGTTGCTACGGAAATTATGTTTCCTGCAGCAGATCCAGTTTCCCTATTCTCGAGGAAAAAGTTAAAAAATTCAAAGCCCAGGGCGACTCAATGGACGTCAAAAATTTCTAACCTTAATCCTCGCACGTGGAGTCGTTTGATATGGCTTAGAGAAATCTGCCGCCTCAAACTCGCGGACTACAATGGGTACTTAAAAGATCAACGAGCAAGCTAGAAACCGGTAACAATAGTTCCGATATGGGGCAGGAACGATCTGTGTTCTTCTGAGGTTATACAATGTTCTTCGGATACTGGATCAAGTTACATGACTCAGCGCTTCAAGATATTTGCACGTGTCAAAAAATTGAAAAATTGAATCTTAAAAATGAAAATATGTCTGCTTGAAGGAGCTATGTGGCAGTAAATGAAATCGGAAGGAACTATCCCAGTCAAAAAATAGTTAATAGCTATATACCGTCAAAATATTTCGAACTTCTTTGGGTTTATAATCATAAGAAAGAAAGTATTTTAAGAATTCCTTAGGGTTCATATTTTCAATAAAATACTGGATGACTATTATCTTGAAGAATATAATCAATATCAAAATATGATTTGAAAAATTTTTTTTTTTTTTTTTTTTTTTTAAGTCTTGAGCTGCCACAAAAGTACATCACGGCAAAATATTGTACAGATATTACGTCAAAATTCTGGCAAGACCTTCCCGATATCGTGATAATTATGACTGGACGATTAAACATACCAGTAAAATACATAATGAATCATAACTTTGTCTCGATAAAAAAATATTCATGTTATCCTTCTATAGTGCTGGCTCCATAATGCTAAAATATTGAGCCAGCAAATCAAAAGATTTTGCGTGAATTTTGACCTAACACGTTCTATATATTTTTCTCTTAACTGAGTGTGCACACATAAGATTTGCATACTTTAGGATCTGAAATCCATCGATCATAACTCGTAATGCATAACATTAGTGCTTAGAACAGTGCAACCCTCCAGGTGAGAGGGACCCATGATGAGAAAACCCCTTGAGCTTATTAATTAATGCTATTCCATTGAGGTATGTTTAGAAAACCTTACAGACCGAAAATTGCCCAAAAATTTCAAACCAATCGAAGATCTGTTGATATAAACCTCCGTCGTCTTAAAAAAAAGAAAAAATATAATTTTGGAAAACCTGCTATAGCCTTATTTTACATATGAATTGTCTTTAAATCCGGTGAAAAAAAAAAAAAAAAAAAACTTTAAAATTTCAGTTAAAAAATAGATAAAACTAGGGCGAGGACGACAGTATAATTACAGCACGTGGATGTGTTTTAATCTCACAGCCCTAAACTTCAAATCAGGGTTGGACGTTGAGATGACCCTGATTTACCTTAAAACCAGATATTTTTCCTCAAAAAAATTCCTTATTATATAACACACCGAATATGATTTGAATAGACGAGAACAGCGGGTTGAGTTTCATTGTTTGAAGGAAATTTCATCGGCTTTTTTGTCCGACAACTAACAAAAGGAGGGAAGTTCAAGCCTAATTTATGAGTTTAGTTTTACAACCCAGGAAAAAAGCTAAACCAAAATTCCAGTCACATTTCCTAAAAAAAAATTAAAATTATGCTTTTGACCTTCAGGGAAGATTTACTGCAGAAATATCCAGCTCTGTTAATTATTATTTGAGAATACGACAAATATGAGGAAAATAATCATACATTTTATTGGAATCTAAGACTTTTGAATTGAATATAAAATAGAATATATAATGATGAAAAATTTAAAAATCGTTCACTTAGCAAATTAATTATCAATTTTTCAGTAAATGCATCGACAAATGTTTGCTTAAGGGTGATTTCACGATAACAGGAATAGTTTAAATGTGAAATACCTTAAAAATAAAAGTGCACCAATTTTAACAGGATTTCATTACCTCATTTTAAAGGTATTAAACTTCCTGTTTCCAGCTTTGGCACGCTTTATTTTGATTCAGTGCAAAGTTAAAGTGATTGATAAACAAGCCATTGAATCAGGTATCAGCGCTTCCCGCGGGACTGCTGCGGAGGTCCACGCAAACATGGCGGCCCTGCCAAATTGTGTCGGTTACGTAACAGACGCAGCGTAACCGACACTTGAAAATGTGAGATAAAAGATGATACAAAAGATGAAACTTGGCAATTCTTGAGTTATGAGGTGGAATTAATGCTGCCTTAAAAGTTTTCTAAAATTTGGAGACTTCCTTTTAGTTTAATAATATTAAATTGAGGTTTTTGCGTAGTGAGGAATTAGTGCTACACACCTTAAAATCACTGGTTTTCTTAATAATTAAAGTTTTCATTGTAAAAAAAACTGACTTATCAGTAATGGTTTTGTCGAGAAGACTTCAGCGAACAATTTGATGGCAGTTTTGAAACTCCTGACTCCATCTGGCGAGATAAACACTGCACTTAATACAACTGCAAAAATTTGTCGCCAAATGTGGCGACACCTCTTTCTAATGACTTTTCTCGCTCAATAATAAACATTTCAGTTCAAACTGGCAATTTTCTTGAACATTAGAGTCTCTTTTCAGCAAATATTGCCAAAGAGTTCATGATCAGTACTGATTTGTTACCGCAAATTGCTCTTTTGCTTCAAAATCGGGGTTGGCGACGCGTAACCGACCGGACATTTTCGGCCTTTAAAGTCTCATATTATTAAATATAATGATAATTTATCATATTTTTTAGCATGGATAGGTTCAAAGACATCATACCTATTGATTAATTCATTTGGTTTTCAATCGTTTTGCCCTATGTCGTTCATAACCCACGGCGACACGACTATTCCTCTTATCGTGAAATCACCCTTAAATTTTTCGTTTCTTTAAACGAGAGTCTAACGTCTCGTTTCCTCCTCATGGTATAATTCCACCAAATGGTTCGATCAAAATTCATTCCATATACTTTTGTAGATTGTGTAACTTTTATAACGTTGATGTCTTTTTTTCTGATAAACACAATCTTTACGCAAAATTGGTTCCCACAAGTGTCTATACTTCAAAAAATGTAAAAATAAGAAGAGCTGTCCGCCGGGTTGTTTTAACCTTCGGTGATACCAAATTCATGAATTCTCTGCACAGCATACGAAATAGATAACCGACATTTCATGTTAACATAGGGAGTAGAGCACGAAGTATCATACATTCGCAATTCATATTTTTGGTTACTTTTTCTTCAGAATACGAGTACATTGTCCAAATATTTCAGTTACTGTGACTAAATCTTTGAGTTATTTGATCAAACTTTTGGGTCGAAAATTTGTAGCCCCGCTGAAAGTCAGGCGCTAACCATCAGGTTTGAATCTGTTTCACATTGATGATAGTACACCAATGCGATTAATGCGACCAATGTGCGCTAACCACCCAACTTCAAAGTGACATCGAGAGGAATAAGAGTATATTCGTTCATCGGGACACAATTATTCCCTCATCCCCAGATGTTTCAGAGTAACTAACGGTTTCAGTAAATTTGATCATTAACGTGCCCGATCGACCAAGTCTTTTTGATTGATCTGCCGAAAGAAAGTAACGCAAAGTAACTTAAAGTAACCAACCATGGACACGGAGATTTTCATCGGTGTGGGACTTTCTATGCAATGTCTTGAAATTCAAGGATATTCACAGACTTGAGAGTTCGGAAAACATTCCTGCACATTCAAGGAATACTTTAGTGTTACGTGCTCAGAGCAGAGATGTATAAATCAGTCTACATCAAAATCAGGAAAAAGGCAGACGTATGCAAAATTAAGATTTATTTGGATGACGTGTTCTGAATCGAATTAGAAACTGGGATCAATTCCACAAAGTAGGGATTCTATTTTATCTAACATGCAATTTCAATAATACAAGAAAGGAAGAACTAGTCGCCTTCCGTGAATGCGTCGCTTAACTTTCCAAATATCAGATAAAATTGTTCCTTCGGGTTTCTTACAAATTCTTTCTAAACTCCAATCATAATCTCAAATGGCATCCGTGGATGATTCTACGGATATTCTATTCTTTTAACTATTGCTCACCAAACTCACACATCTTTACAAAAAATTAGTTAGTTATATTCAACTTAGCTGTAAACTGATGAATGCAGATGGTTTGATCAATATTCGGCTCGATGCTGGAGAGGTCCTCACGATCACGGTGCAAATAATAAATCCCATAAAATAGAATAAGTTGCACGGTATCCTTACAATATCGAGTTGCCACAGTGAAATATGGGAGAGAACTGAATTCGAACGGAGTGCAATACTTGAAAAAACAGGTTGCACTCTTATCTGACACGCTGCAAGCATGCATATATGCATCTGTTTTGCGCTTTTCCCCTTCTTAATGCAGTCGAAAATTCTGACTGCGTTTTTGCATACAAGTGCAAAAAGATTAGACTAATCCGCACTCAAAAAAAAAACTACGGCCCTGTGACCCGGTTGCTCTGGACACTGGTGATCCCGGTGTTAACGCGCTGTGCGCCAGCTAGTACCGGATGCCGCGGCCGATGTCCCGTGGAGCCCGCCCGGCCTTCATGGCCGTAACACCGGATAGGAGCCGAGCGTGAGTTACGGGTTTCAGGATCGGAACCAACCTCTTCCACGGCCGTTGGCAGTGAGGTGAGATTCAGTTTTCGGAAAATGGCGTCACCATCAGATTAAAATTGAGACGGCTCCGTGTATATTCGCAGAAAATTATAATATTTTACGTCAATGTTATTCAGTGCGTGAATTTAAAGTTGCCGCCAGCCTTGAAGATATTCGGGAGCGATCGAGCCACCACTCAGCGTTGTTTATTGAGGTTAGAATCCAGTCACTAAATTGCTTGGTCATTGTTGGTCATTGCTCATTACGTGTGTTCGTTTTTCGTTTAATTTTGGAGGTTTCCGATATATTTTCTTGATTCTGTGTGGTGCACGATTGATTCTAAAGTTCTGTGTGATAACGCTTGTCAAATACTTTCGGAAATGCGACGAGAGTTAAGTGAAAATTGTCAGTTTTGGTAGTACCTACGCACTGAGCTCATATCCTCTCCCCCTGTAAGTTCGTTTGCAATTCACTTATTTTCCCCCTACTAAGGGAAAGAACTTAAATTAAAGAAAAGCAATCAATTACCTGCCACGCATCTTCCCACAGAGTAAATTACCGCCACACTAAAATACTGATAATGTAGGCACGAGAATATCCATTTATTGCTGACTGTATTCTATCATCACTGCTTTTGCTTTGTTCTGCCTGTGTAAGAGGATACAGTTTTTATTCCATTTCGATCTAATCTCTAACTCATAGATGTTTTCAACTGTGAGTAGTATTGCAGTCTCAGACATCTTCCCTCTCTGTTACAAAAACAGCTGTTTGATAGCGGAAACTGTACAGATCCCATCCTGCGCAGATTATCTAATAGTGAAAGCAAGCTCGGAAGTTGTTGCTGTGAATAATCTCTCTGATTCCATATCCCAATTCTAGGGAGCTCAGTGTTACTGTAATAGTGGTAAAATTTTGTGTGAATCGCGCTTCAGTTTGCTGAAGGGAAGATCTATAATTTTAACAAGTGTGACAATTTTCGGTGGTATATTTCTTCGCTAATATTTTGTGGAAATTGTATCCGGTAGTTATTGCGGAGAGTTATATCTTGAAGTTTTGTCAACTTTTACTACTGAATTTACACTTTGAAATATTCTCAACCTCATTTTCAAGATTCTGAAGCTCTTCTAATCGTAAGGAGTAAAAATCTGTAAGTACCTAGACCTACGCCTGTGGTTTTCCTTTGTTAATCATTTAGGTGATTTCCTACTTTGCATTCGTATTTTTTATTGAGGGATGAACCAGGTTTTGTTTTTGACAAATGCTGAATTCTCATTGAGTGAAAGTAATTACATTTATTGAGAACGGGCTGCCAAGTGATAAAAATGATTTTTCAATTTACATTTTTCGCTGCAATGAGTTTTAGCAATTTATCATACCTTGGACAGTCTGTTCTACATTTAAAATAGGTAGCAAGAATTTTTGATCTATCTACATTTGTTCCTTCCAGTGCTTCCCCAGTGCTTTATTTATTTCTACGAAGGCTTGCAACATTAAAGTTAGGTTTTTGAAAATTTCTCTTGATATCTCTACACGATGAATAAGCTAACATTCATATGCTGATTTTCTTTCTCAATAAGCATCATCTCTTCTCTAAGATTTATCTCTTTTCTCAAATTGACTTGCTGAACTATCAGCCAAGGAGTTCAAATCTCTCTTGATATCTGAAACATGATCAACAAGCTAACGTTCATATGCTCTTTTTCTTTCTTAGACAGTGAATTATCCATCACTTTCCTGAAACTAAATTGTTATGAACTATCAACAAAGAAATATATACCTATTTTAAAAAGAAGGAAAGAAAAAAAATCTTGTTCAGAAATTGACACAAGATAATTCACTCAATGTTTAAAACTTTGCTGGAAAGTTTTTCTTTTCTATGTATTTTAATGGTGAATTTTCAGCTGTAGTTCCGAAAAAATCCACCACGTCGCGGACAGCGGCGGCGCGCAGAGCTCCGGCCGTCCAGCCCGTAAGTAGCGCCTAGAGCGCAAGCTGCCTATGCCGCTCGAGGCCGCGACTTACGGTTTTCATGTCCGTAGCAATCCGCGTCGTCCCCACACGTAGCACTCCGGCCGTCAAGCGCGTAGGCGAACGGTAGTGCCATATAGCCCATCCAGTCCGTGCTCCAGGTCCGCTGCTTTCGGCCTCCACGGCCGGAGCTTTTTTTGAGTGCGATAACGTGTAAATGGGTCAGTTGCAAAGTATATTGGTTGCAACGTTGCACTCTGTTTTAACATTTTTTGGTGCATACCTCAGCTGAATGCCATCATACATATAAGCTCCAACACTAAATTTGCAAATCTGGTAAAGCTTAGTTCCAGCGTTCTACCGGGCCGATTTTCTCGATTTTTGCGGCTATCGACAGGCAATTGTCTCTACATGAGCCCGCTTTATTCAGATTTTGAAAATATGACACAGGTTTTTTTGTGTAAGATGATGTGTTAAATGTTGTGTAAGAATCATGGCAGAAACGGTCTTCCGAACCGTGCCCAATAACAGTTTCTTTGAACTGTGCCGATAACAATTCAGAATTTCAGACTGTCAACATAACAAAGCATAACCTGAATTCAAGTTGGCGACTTGATTTAAAAAAAAAAAAAAAAAAAAAAAAAAAATTAAAATGAAATCATATGGTCTCATTACATTGTTGCCAAGTTAAGAGAAAGCTTATCAACGATGAAAGCTAGAAACAAAAATGCGATGACAAAAATAGCCATTGCAACATTTGCCGCAAAATCACATTCATAAAAGATAATTCCATTTCTCTTTCTTTATTTCTCTTTATTTTTTGTAATGTGAAAAATTTGTCTTATGAAAATACATCATAACATTTTGCATCGGCATGTAACCTCTGATAATTGGGTAAAGATTCAAATAATACATATACAATTTCAGAAAAAATCATTAATAGATGTTAATAGTTTCACAAAGGCGAGCTCTCCAACACAGTAGTGTTGGAACCAGCAGCTTGTTTTAGCATTAACTAGCAGGAAACCCGTGCTACGCACAGGAAAACCCCACCATCAGCAATCACTGTGATTAGTGATCAGTTACTAATTGTGTTTCTGAATTATTATCTACTATTTCAAAATTGGCGAGACGCGCTGGTTTGATTAAAAAGTAGAGATTAGTAGTATGCTGCTATTTTGGTCCGTTCTGCAATAAGCTCACATGATATTTATAATAATAAAAAATACCCAATCAAAAGTTGGTTATTTTCATGAAGATTTGTTACTTTTGTCAGTTCAATGTTCAATTGAAGTTAGCTGGTGAGTTTCAGCCGCGAAAATTACGGAACTTAGCCAGCGGTTTCGTTTAATTCACAGCAATGGCGGGTTTGTCATCTACATAGCGGAGAAAACTTGATTTCTCCAGGGATTTTGTAAAACAAATTAGAAATTACACGATAATCACCACGGTATCACGGCAAATACGTCGTGTTCCTGGCGAATTTTTAAGATCATTACAATTGCGCGTTATTCACATCAATATCGTGACATACACGCGAATTTCTGACTCAATTAAGACTACGTAAATGTGCGCATAAAACTCATAAACATCTGTTACTTGAGATGGGCGAAAACGTATGATTTTCCTTCAATTTTGTATGATACCACATACCCACTCTGGAGTTCAAATAGTTGCTCGCTTCAATTCTGCTTGTTAAAAGTGACGAATTGGAAGAATCCAATCTAAATTTCACGAGAACTATGGGATGTAACCATCGGTTTCCCTATATAAGATTTAATGTTTTGAAATTTAAAAAAAAAAGAAAAAAAAGAAAGAGCATTAGCGATGATTTAAAATTTTGCAAGTAAGACTCATGTGTTTCGGTTCCACGATCGGAGTCAAATATTGATGAAATGCGCGCGAAACCCCCGCTTCTCCTCCGATTGAAGCGTTGCACACCGTCTTTATGTTCCATTTTTATTTATTTATTTTAATAATGAAGTTAAGCAACAGCTTCTCTCAAAATTTCCCGAGAATTTGCCTTAATCATTTCAAAACAAGTTAAAAGTAACAAAAAGTAACCCCAGGCGACGTGAAGACTAAATCACAACAATTTTTTTACTTTCGAACTTGAGCAGGTAAATTTTTCAAAAAAAAAAACAAAACAAAACAAAACGAAACGAACGGTTCCGCGGAGCACATTTTTCACTAATCTTGCAAAAAAAAAAAAAAAACGGAAGGGCACTCGAGCCAATGCGCGAACCAATCGCGAAAATCGCGAACCAATGCCGTAGAATGAAGAGACTACACCAGTCTCTTTATTCTATTCCGATGCATAGACAGATTTTCCAGATTTTCACATCCCTGAGAGTAGCCCGGCAACGGATGCACGAGTCGGAGCTCGCAAAAATCATGGCGCGGCGTTTCCAACAGCGCGACGCCGAACTCGTTCCATCCTCCTCGCACTCGTTGGACGCCGAACTCCTTCCATCTTCTTCGCACCCGTTGCGCGTACCAGAAGAACGTACGTAAAATTTATCAGCTGTCTTCCAGCGCGAGACGCGGAAATCGCTCTATCTCGCTCGCACTCTCTCTCGCACCCGTTGTCCTTACGGGAAAATCGACCCACGCGGACCGCGATATCCCGCGAACCGGCGGGCGGATCGCGAAATCCTCCCTTATCCGGCGCCTCGGGGTAGAGAGGGATCCCAGTGCGGAATCTC
Organism: Bemisia tabaci; assembly: GCF_918797505.1. NCBI lineage: Eukaryota > Metazoa > Arthropoda > Insecta > Hemiptera > Aleyrodidae > Bemisia > Bemisia tabaci. Next base: position 13,942,823 of record NC_092802.1, on the reverse strand, counting down.
AGGGTCACACGGCCTCCCGTTCACGAGATCCGCTGATACGTGAGTCAGTCAGTGAGTGAGTCAATCAACGTGAAGTCTGCTTTATTAGTATAGAAGATAAGTATAAAATTAGTGTTCTTATTCGTCAGAAATAAGCTATACTTTAGGCTGCTCAAGCTATACTTGATCTTCAGGATCTGCGCTTTTTAATATTGTCCTCTCGTTAACCCCTCCCCACCACCCATTGCTTCCTTCAACCATCTCGCCCATTTTTAATTTTTACGAGCTTTGGCCTAAACGGAGCGAGTGGAGTGCAGTTGCATGCTTAACATGCAGTCGCACCAACTGAAACTGCAGCCGCTTTCATCTTGATCCCAACGCTTTCATCTTCTCGGAAGGTAGGAGAGGGAGAACGGGGATGGAGAGGAGAGAGGGGAGGGGGGCATCTTGAATGATGAATGAGCTAGAGGCACGTCCGTGATTTATTCCATGTACAGTGTCATCACTCCCGCAAAAATGTAGTTTTGAAAAGTGGAGCATGATTCTGGAGAGTGAGCGAAAGCTCTCCAAATGATAACAATGTAAGCACGTATGCGCTGCCTTACTTAGTTAAAACGTCGTATGAGCCTCCGGACGTTGCCTAATTTCTTTCGTTACTATTCGATTTTTCAAAAAAAAACTTGCGGTTATTTTCCTGCAATTTTTCCAGAGACACCGTTTAGCAAATTTAATCCGAAAAGTCCGAAAATGTCAAGGAAAAATATTCGTAATTTACTTCAAAAATGAAAATCGAATTCGGGGAAATTTGACTATATTCGAATGTTCATCTGCTGTTCTTCCTTAGAATGACTGCATTGCTCATGTTAATGGCCGGAATCCAAGAGCATATGCTTGTTAGTATATATATTTCCGACGTTGCAAACTTGAAGCATGTCCGATCGATCAAAAATGCACGATATCGTCGCAACTTCTTCGCAATTTTGCGACCAATTCTTACCTCTAAAATAACCAAGTGGAAAATATGAAACCCCTACCTTCTCTTTCTTTTCCTCCCCCTTCAACCCCTCCCAACCTCTCCTACCCTCCTTCTCCATCTTTTTCCCTCCTCTCTATTCCTTTCCTATTTTCTTCCTTCTTCTTCTCCTTCCTCTTCTCCTTCTCCTTCTACTTCTCATTCTACTTCTCCTGCTCATTTTCCCTCATCGACTTGATTTTCTCCACAAGATGAATCACGCACGTCGCATAACCTCAAAAATTCCAACCCTGGTCTTCTAATTGGTAGGAGAACATCCCTATACCTGCCACAGTAACCTCACCGTTGAACCGCCGTTTATATATTCGGGAGGGGGGGGGGGTTGCTTTTTTGTGGATGACGATATGCCCGCTCCTCTGATATAAGGGCGTCCCTCAATTTCCACGTGAGCCCTGTGATATGTAACACTCTCTGATTTTAGGAGATCATGTGGATTGCATTTTGCAAAAAGGAACCACTAGCATTTTAATGATGCTAAGATTGTGCAACTTCATCTTTTGCACTAAAATTGCGGAAATCGTGAAAAACTATGAAATTTAAATGGTAATTTTTGTCTTAAATTTACAGTTTTTATCGAGTAAAATAGAAACTTTGAATGAATAATCGGGTTTTTCCTCCAAGACAAAAGAAGTTGCACAATCTTCGCAACATTGCAATGCTAGTGGTTCCTTTTTGCAAAATAAAATCCATGTGAAGGTAGAGATACGACCTCTCACGTCAGAGGATTGACGGATTCACCCTCTCAACGGCCCTGGCACTGAACGTCCCGAACTGGGGCTCAATCCCTGGTTAATAAGCTCAAAGTGGCGTCGCGACCTCCTCCTCCTCTTCCTCCTCCTCTTCCTCCTCCTCTTCCTCCTCCTCTTCCTCTTCCTCTTCCTCCTCTTCTTCTTCTTCCTCTTCCTCCTCTTCTTCCTCCTCCTCCTCCTCCTCCTCTTCCTCTTCCTCTTCCTCTCCCTCTTCTTCCTCCTCTTCCTCCTCCTCCTCTTCCTCCTCCTCCTTTTCCTTCTCCTCTTCTTCTTCCTCCTCTTCCACCTCCTCCTCCTCTGGGCTCCTGCCTCCTCTTGGCATAACACCATTCTTCTCGCTTTGAAAGGTACAGCCAAGTACTACGTTTTTACATTTTTTACATTTGTTTACCATTTTATCCAACTGAGGAAGGCTGAGTTTTCAGCCGAAATGTCTTGGTTATATTCGGGAAAATTAGCCTTGTTACCGGCTGTGTAAATTGTTATTTTATTATTGTATATTTTGTTGTGGGCTGCGGAGCATCAATCATATCTCATCCTCCTACTTCTCACCCCATCCAGGCGCGTTGACTGCCGTCTGAAAACTGAAAGTTGGTGGAAAATAGATGCGAAACAGAGTGTTTCGATTCATGAAAGCGGGAGCTCCGAGAGGGAGACAAGTTAATGAGTTGCGACGGTCAGGGAAGAGACTGACAGACAGACGGAGCGCCACTCTCTGCGGAGCGGCGAGGGGTCGGGTGCGGGGTGCGGGGCTGCGGGGTGCGGGGGTGGAAGAGAGAGGTGGTTAATGGGAGATATAAACGTAGATTTGATATTAGCCGCTTATTAAAGACCCAGAATCGGGTCAACGCGGATGCAAGGCAGGGAACCGCACGGGAAGTGCATGGAAAGCCCGAGTGCATTCGCGAGATGGGTCCCGTGTGTTTGTGCGTTGCAGTGCTCCTCGTCGTCGCCGCCGCAGCTTCCGCATCCCAGGTGAGTCACTTTCCCTCCCTCCGATTGGCGGAAATTCGGTTGCGGCAACCGGAGGTTTGATCACACGAACCGTAAGTTCGATTATGGGGTCCGGTCATGTGTTCCCTTTCATTTTAATATCCCGACCGAAGTATTCGAGTCATCGAGTAAGAGCGCTGGCTATATACTGCCATGCTAAGGAAGAACGCCTTATGAACATTCGGTAGTTGCCAAAGTTTCTCGGCTAGAACATGAAATACTTATTTTTTGAGTCCACTAGGAAGAAGCTTTTTCTCACTTCAAGTGAAAGCTCGATTCAACGAACCGGTTATTTCGGGTTTGATTTTGAAATCAAGCGAAAAACATGACCGAACCATTGCGATTTAACTTTCAGTTCGTGTCAGTGAATTTACACTTCATGAAAGCAAAATTTCTCCTCTTGCGATCAAACATTCACTTCGTTCAAGAGAAAGTTTCCCCACAGCTGATTTTTCTCCAATACTTCACGCGAGCAAAAATGACCCCGTGTAATATGAAAATTCACTCAAATTGTCGTTTCCCTGACGAGGGAACGTCACTCGATTCCAATGTTGCAAAATTCATTCAAACGGTTCTATTCTCACAAGAATGTACTTGTGTAATTTTTTACCACAATTTTCCTGATTTTTGCATGAGATCAGGTGAAAAATTAGTGACATTTCCGATTAGGAATGCCCAAGATTCTACAGTCGAAATGGCATTTGCAAGAGGACATTCAGCAACATTGAAATGTCGATACGTTCTTCCGTGTGGAAAACGACGGACTGAAGTGAGCGTTTGATTATGTGAAGAGAAATTCTACTCTCATATCGTAGAGAATTAAACACATGAGGTGAGAATTGATTTACACGAGGTGAAAAATCATCGTAACGAGGTGAAAATTTATGTACGCGAGCTAAAAATTCATTAATTTGGAGTGGAAGTTCATTCACACGAGGTGAAAGTTCTCTTCAATGAAAAGAAAGTTCGCTCACGTGGGATGACGTACGTTACGTTTGATGCCCCAAATAACTTCGTTGGGATATTAAAACTTTGGACAGAACACGTGGTAGCCGAGCTTTCGTAATGGAATTTAGGTTCGTGCAACTAAACGTCCGGTAGACGTAACCGAATTATCCCCAAGCCAAGATGATTCGATCGACCGCGTAGTGTAAAGTAAGTAAACGTTTTGCACGAGGAGAGAGTTTGCTCTAGTGGAGTGAAAAATCAGTGTATGGAGTAAATGCGAGTGGAAGTTCACTCACACTCTAGGTAAAAACTTTTTTCACATGAAGTGAAAGTCTACTCTCACGAGGTGAAATCTCCCTGTTTGATCACATGGGGTCAAATATCTCTCTTTTGGAGTTAAAGTTAACTCACACGAAGTGAAAGTTGACTTGAACCGAGTGAAAGTTCCTTTGCGTGAAGTGCAATATCTCTATCACGAAGTGACACACAAGGAGAAAGTTTCCTCTCATGAGGTGAAAGCTCAGGGAACAGTGCGAGTATATTCGTATACGTACGTACTTCCACATGTTCGTTATGTGCGTAGATCATGGATGGAGCTTTTAAGGCTCAAAAGGGCAGGCAACTTATGGACTCAAATTAGTAAGAGCGCTTCATTATTACAATTGTTACGATCCGCGGCGTTTGTAAAACACGTACATTTGACTTAGTATTTGCATACATGTTCTCATTTCTGCGGAAGAACGCCCATTTATGAACAATTCTGGCCATCTTAGTTTGATATTGGAAGTTTGATTTCGCAGCGACATTTTTTGTGTTAGAGGGTCGGCTACCCTTTTGGGCCCTCAGAGTTCCATATGTAGACAGCATGTCCGCACTCTATCTCTGTCGCACTCTATCTATAGATACTCTTTACGGCCGTGCTAAGGAAAAACGTCGTATTATCCTTCAAACGTCTCTATATTTCTTTTAATAATGACAAATTTAATGGGAAAAGTGTGATACTTTTCTTTACATTTTTCGGACAATCGTTTTTTGCAATTTAATCTAAAATATCTGAAAGTTTCAAAGAAATATATGTATAACTTTCCTCAAATGCATAACTTTCCCCTTCTATCGGTTCACTATAGATATATACGAAAAGATAGAAATCGGAAGGTTACGTTACATCTCTCGGCACTAAGTTAAGCTAAGAGCCGAGGATTCTATCTATATAATCAAATAATGCCTCATGAATGATGGAAACGTTGGTGCAAATAATCTGGAGCAGAACAAAATTTAGATGTCAAATTTTTTAAATAGTCACAGGCAGCTTCATGAACACTTTCAACATGGCAGGATAATTTGGTACAGTGCGGAACGAACCATTAGAAGAGGTCGGACATGAAATCTTTTACGAAAATTTCAAAGTTTTGCTATTTATTTCGTCACAAATTCAATTTCAAGAGGTGTCTCTGAAAGGGTAACTCACGAAAAAAACAATGGAACCACTCTTCATCTTTTTTGTTTAATATTTTTGAAAATAAAAGCTTTCAAAGTTTCTAGATTTTCGTCGCTCCTCTAACGCACGGGCGTATCTCAATTTTCACGTGAGCCCTATTCTCCATATAATTTCATGTTTTCTGGGCTCATGTGAGAATAGGGATACGCCCTTACGTCAGAGGAGGTTTTGTCCGACTTCTCCTATTGATGCATTTCACTATGTGCCGGACTGAGCGAAAATGATAAAGGCACTTCGAGCAACTATTCGTGCCTCAAAGCCGGTCTTATTGCCGTCGCAGTTATTGAAGGCGGACTAAAATGCAGAGGCGGCATGAATGTGCATGAGCTGAATAGATGATTCATGGCGCTCCTCGTAAATGTGTCGCCTTTCGGGTAAAGTGAACGTGAACTTCACACGAATAATATTTTCGAATATGGTTACCTCTGATAAGTTCTGCTCGTTTTGGAGATGATGATGTGAAGTAATCTTCCTTTTTCCAATTCGTGGCTATTGATTATTTTCCAGGTACTTCCATTAAACTTTTCGACACCCTAAAGAAATGCAGAAGTTCCAAGTGCATTTAAAGTTTATTTCTTAGTTGAGTTTCTTTTTCCTCAAATTTTTCTCCTTATCTCCTTTTTCCCCGGTCATTTTTAGTTACTAAATACTACTCTAAGACATCAATCCTTACTATTACTTGACACTTATTCGATGGTTCCTGGGCTTCTTCTTCTAATTTTAAATGATTTTACGTTCCTGTTTCATGCTGCAAATGTAAATGCTATTATTTTTCAGCCAAATGTCTCGCCTTTTTCTGCGTTCCGTCCAACATGTGTTTAAGAGCACTAGTTAAACGATTAATCTTGTAAACCATTTTGGCAACTTAATTTTTGCAAGCCATCTTTTAATATGATCTTGTAACACTTCTATTTGAGATGTTTTGTACTCTGTATTCAATAACATGTTGTTGATGTGCAAATGTTTGAATTTACTTAAGACACTAAATATTCTTAACATTACCGCGATGCTGGCCTCCGTCTACATTGTGTGAAGAACCTCCTTCGGGGAGATTTGAAAGATTCAGAATACATGGTTTCATTCACAAAACAACGTGTTTACTGTGTTACAGAATGCCCATTCAGAAAAAACAGCGTCAAATGAAGTCCCAGAAGATGATGGAGAGTCCCAGAAATTCACTTTCCATGAAAGTCAAATCTCAACGGCAACCAACGCTGAAAAGGTACGTCAAAATTAAAGAAGAGTCTTTTGCGTTTTTAAGCACTCGTAGTTTGTTTTAACATTATAGATATCATCAGGGCATTAAAAAGAAAAGAAAAATCATAATATTGTGTTACATTATAGAACGAGTGAGGGATCAAAACACAAATGATTACCGTCAAATGAGAGCGACACCCCCCCCCCCCCCCAACCAGCCGAAGATATACCCTCTGGTAATTCCGGCGTGTCTCGGGAAGTCATCTCCTAATTAATTACTTTACTTGCACACTTATTCTACTTCATTTATTAATTAACTATTTGTATTTTCCAATCTGCTATTTACTATAATACTATACCATATACTTAAGCTATATCTCCACTTAACATCTATTACTATAGTTATTACCATGTTGTTAAATACTTTCTGTTATCAATTTTGTTTAGAATAGAATAGAATAGAAATCACTTTATTCGTTAAAAATGCGCAAAAAGGCAAACAAACGGGTCAACTTAGATTAAACTTAATACTAACATTCAAAATTAGAAAAATGCATTATAGTTAAATTAGACAATTCTTCAAGTGAATTAGATTGAATATTAGATTGAAATTAGTTTGAATTAGTTTAAATAAATGACTTATCTTGACAAAAAAAAAAAAAAAAAATGAGAGCGACAGAAAACTGTCAAATGAAAGTCATAATGATTCCTAAAGAAGAAAAAATGAAAACCAACTGATACAAGTTAGAAACCATCGAAATTTCTCCGTAAAAATTGTAACTATTATTTTTGTCACAATGGTTACGTACATGCCGAGAAAAAGTTTCCAGTAAATGATTACCGAAGACGCAGGGGCGGATCCAGAAGTTTTGCAACACTGCCTTTTCTTCATCCTCCATTTAAAAGTGTGTTGAACAATCGATTCTCATTGGGGCACCTGACATTTCCCAGAATCAATACATTTCCGCAGGTTTAAATGGTAAAAAGTAGTTTTCCCACTTCCTGGATCCGCCAATGCCCAAATGAGAATTCTCTTCGAATCGTCAACAGTAAATTTCTTCAAACACTGGAAAAAAAGTAGCTTGGATCTTGAGTCCAGACTCTTAAAAACATTGACAAGAAAAAATACTCTTGATTCAATCAGACTTTTTGCTTGAATCAATGAGAAATCCGCTTAAATCAAGAAGCTTCGCTCTTCAATTCAAGAAAAAGTTGGATTGAATCATAAGATTATTTTTTCTTGTCGATGTTATTAAGAGTCTGGACTCTAGATCCAAAGTGACTTTTTTTCCAGTGAAGGGACAAGACGGCTATTTGAAATAACAGAAATACCGTTAATACAGGAATATTTTCTGTTTTCTTAACGAGAACTCCCGTCCAAAAATTATTAATTGGAATTTCTATGGATGAAACAAGAAAGTTTTCTTTAGGTACCATGTTACAACCTTTGAAAGGTTGTCAAAACCTGCAGATTTCTTTAGAAACTAAAGTTTTCCTCTCATTTATCAAAATTGGCCATGTACTTAATATATTTGACAAAGTCCGACTGATTCCAGGGATTTTTGAAAGTTCTGTGATGACCTGCCTATTCCTTAGGGCAAATTTTACAAGAAATAATATTGTTTGCGAATTATTTTTAGTTATTCACGTACAACTTTACATATTTTTCAGTTAAAAATGTTTTCGTCCAGAGAATTTTTTCTTGTAAAGTCAGTCTTTAGATGTCTGACACGATATGTTTTTTTCTAATTTTTTGGAGCAGCTAAATTTTGAGAGAAAAATGAAAATAATTTTTATCAAAAGTCTCGTGGAATCTCGTGGAATGGTCCGTACTTACTCGCATGATATTTATAGCATGAGTTTGGTTTTTTAAATCTCTTAAATAAACATTAGAAAAAAAGAAAATTGACAACGTTGACATGCAATAAGTTGGGTATTTTTGGTTTTTCTCTTTTCTTGGCATGATGAAGAGTCCGTGTCTGTCTACAGGTAAGTGCATCTCTCACTCACGCGTGGACGACGTAACGTTTCACTTACCGTCAACAAGCCTTGACTCAAAAAAGTTTGTTTTTCTTCTGATGCATTGAGTTATTAACGGAGATGCACTTGCGCACAATAATTCAGACGGAAAATAAAACCTGATACGCACGCGGCAAAAAAAAGGCGCATCTCTAGATCAAGCCACCTCATTAATTATCACCAAATATCTCCCGTTAAAAATTATAAAAACCAAAAATTGACAAAAATGTATCTCACATGCATTGTGCACAAAATACGAGTACAGCAATACTTTTTTCTAGGCATCTATAGTGCAAGTGAGTTAAAGAGGCACTTTTTTTTTTATTATAATTTTCATGTGACTACGTATACGCGTACAAAGGTGATATATACCCCGTTCCTATGGTTTTTCATGATTAAACTATTTATTCATATATTCATCGGTTCATTCTTTCACCATTCCCCGATTGCTCAGTAGCAATTATGCCACTTTTGGATGAAACCATTCACATCATAAAACTTAACTTTAACCGCACTGTCATTCTTTAATGAAAACTTGTGAAAGAATGAATGAAAAAGTCAAAAGTGGATTTGGTACAACGTTCTGTCTTTGGGTCCATGTCAAGCTCTATGCAAGTGGTTCGATGCGCCTTCAATTAAGTGTGATACCACTCAACATCGGGACCGATCGATGTGATGCTTCTGTTCATTCTGTCAATTTAAGGCGCCGCTTCTCTAGAAACTTAGAAGATTTTGACTCTCACATCAAGCGTATAATATCATCTTAAAGACGAATTTGTAATCGCTTTAGAAATGATACCAACCTCCGTCATAACAAATCGACATGTTTCCGATGGAGGTCCAGTTTTAACTTCGGATCTTCTCTGTTGAGCGTTCTTGCCATTACCACAATCTTGGTTCATCGGTGATATCATCTATTATTTGAAAACACTGAAAAAGACTATTCGATCCCATATCATTCGAGAGGTTTGGAGAGCACGGGGCATAGGTAAAGTTTTTGAAAAAAATGAGATACTAATGATTTCAAGTAAAACTAGTTTTAATGCATATTCTGTGATAAATTTGCTCCCAAATTCCAATTTTTAAGTATCAAACAGTCGGTTTGAACTTTTTTCTGTCATAAAGAACAATGTACTTGCGATACTTCAAACACCTATCTCTCAAAATATCGAAAAATGCACTTATGCGCCTCCTTCAAGCCCCTCATTTGCGTTTGAGCATGTAAAAATCATTAATATTCTTTAAAAAATTGAAACAAGTTCGGTTGTGGAAATTTCCTCTATTATAATGAGGAGAGAATTCCTCTCTTGATAATACAGCGCACACCAATTGATGTTCTCTGCAGGCCCGCCACATCCCATCTCGGGCCCTGGTACCAGTTTTCTGGCCCGGGCCCCTAGCTCAGAAGGGGGTCCGGGGGGCCTCCCCTGGGAAATTTTTGAAATTTAATTCTATTTGAACGCATGTTGAAGCTCTTATGATGGAGATTTTCCATCAATTTCTGCAGAATAATTACGCCTTTTTTTACTTTCAGCACCAAATACTTTCGAATTGTTGCATTCAAAACATCTATAAATTTTTTTTTTTTGGGGGGGGGGCAGATGATACTTTTCAATTCTAGGGGGAGCCGGGCCCCCCTGGACTCCCCTTTCGTGCGTCTATGGCAAGGTAGTTGAGCCATTGAAGTCGAGGATGCCCAGACAGGAGCCTCTTAGCATCCGACAACGGAAGAAAATGAAACGCAGTTACTAAAAATATCATTCTACATATACTCAAAATCTTGAAAATAGATAGAAATCTCTAAAAAAGTAAGAAAAACTTTAAAGTGCCCTGGCGTGTTTTTGAAACTTTATTCACCTTTTGCGGAATTTTTAGAGTAATTTTTTCACTTTTCCCTACGAGACAAGGGTTACACATGAATTCGTAGTGGTTTGTCACCTGCGTCACGGGCCCCTCCAGGGCCCGGGCATTGGTACCAAGGACCCAGTATCCCCCCCTTTGTGGCAGGCCTGGTTCTCTGCCTGAATTCTCAAAAATATGAATTGAACCAAAAATGTTAGAGTTTAATTGCGTCAGGAAGTTTAACGTTTCGAAAAATTCGTGGCTTTCTATTTACACAATCATAATATATAATTAATATGCTTTCGTTATAATTGAATCGCATCCCCTCATGTTTGATTTTCGAAAACCGATTACATGCCTTATTTCTGCCTTATTATCCCTAAAATGCCTTTTTTTCAGGAAGTTGTGGCGTACAAGAATACTGAAGAGCTTACTTGCTACATTGAAAAAATTCAAGAGCACCGTGCGCAAAGGGTGAATGATGCTACGCTTTTTGCCTCCACGTTGCAAATTTCTCAAAAAAAGGTAAATCCATCTTCAAAGATAAAGCTTACTTCACTCTTCTGGGGGCAAAAGTTTTGTGAATGAGTTTTTCCGTAATTACTAGACACCGGGTCAGTAAATAGGACATGAGTTCAAGTTTTTCGATTTTAAGCAGTGAAGATAAAATTCTATAGATAGTATTCGATAGTCGTTAGATGTATCGTTTGGTTCGAAATAATAGAACATAACCTTATACAAGAATTTTTGGATTTCGGCTGGGAAAGCTGAAAATGAGAAAATTCCTAACAATTATACTTTTCATAGCCATTTTGTATTCATAAGAATCAAAAATCTATCACAAAAAACCCGTTCCTTCAGATTACTCACTTGACTTTTGAGGCTACGTTTCCACGTTGAACCAATCGATATCGATTCAGTCTTACTTGCTTGATGTATCGAATACGATTTATAGAACTAAAGCGTGGGTTTGCTTAAGAAAATAGCTTCCTTTTCGGACTTACTGATCCCCGAAAATCAAAAATTCTAGAACGCGGATGTAAACAAAATTGACGTCAATGGACAAAACTAGCGTCAATGATCAACTACGAGTGATATTGATGGTTATAGTCTATACGTTGAACCAATCGATATCGATTCAGTCTTACCTGTTTGATGTATCGAATACAATCTATGGAACTAAAGAGTGGGTTTGCTTAAGAAAATAGCTTCCTTTCGAACTTATTGATCCCCGAAAATCAAACATTCTAGAACGTGGATGTAAACAAAATATGACGTCAATGGACAAAAATAACGCCAGTAATCAACTACGAGTGATTTTAATGGTTAAAGTCGTTGAAACAGCCAAAAACCAAAAGAGTAAAACAAAAATGAGGTGATAAAATGTAGCATACTTTATGGGTTGACAACAACGGTACCCATACGGGTAAACAACATGTCACAAATATCACTTTTGATCACATTCCACGTGCGTTTTAGAGAGAATCCGTGCAAAATCGCACGGCCGTCCGTGGAATCTAGCGCCCAAATAGTGCCTCCGCTGAGTGTTTCAGCCCCCCGCAGAGTTTTAATTTTTGAATTTTTCAAAATTAAGCTTTGCACGCACTCGGATACGCATAATGAAAACACCACCGAGCTCTCTGCTGAAAAATAGAGAGAAACTCCGCATTCGAATATTAATACGCTTGCGTGCGTGTTCGATGAAATAATGTGTCGGACGTCACACTTTTAATCCTGAATCCTCGGGTTTGAGCGAATTTCTGGGATACTTTCTCTCCAATTCGCTCATCAATCGAAAATTCATGCCGTTAGCGTAAAAGGCCCTCGTTTTACACAGGTTGCGGTACTGGGGTTAAAGCGCGAGCATTCTTCATGCATGCAGGCTCTTTTTTGTAAGTGGTAGATACACGTATCGACGGTGTAAGTCGGCAATCACATAACTCGGTTTGCGACGTCGCAGACTCCCTGTCATACTTTATTTTTTAAACGGAAAACTACTCAACGGCAATTCTCTAAAACTGCCGTGATTTTTCTTCTCCGTGCAAGGAAAATTCTGCAAAAACTTCAAGGAATGATGTCAATTTGTACTCCTTTAAAAAAATAACATAGAGGCGGAGATTTTCAGGCACCGCAAACGAGTTATGTGATTGCCGACTTACACCGTCGAATGTTTTCTACACCGCTAAAATAGGGGCGCATGTCTGTTTCTAAAAATTGCACTTATGTCTGATGTACCTCAGCAAAAAACAAATGGATTTGAACTGACGTGGAAAATGCTCCGCCACACTAGACTGCCGTGCCAAGGAGGAACGCCGTATGAACATTCGAGGGTTGCCAAATTCTCCTTGATAAAACATGTATTTTTGACGACATTCATGCATATTTATCCTCGGAATTTTCAGATATTTTTGATTAAATTGCGCACAAAATTGTCTGAAAATCTTGGAAAATAATGTTCACAATTTTCCCAGTAGATTCGGTTTTATCGGAGGAAACTTGGCAACGTTTAAAGGCTCATACGGCGTTCTCCCTTGGCATGGCAGTAGAGCAGAGCGTCGTAGCAGCAATTAAGCGTTCTTTTGCCGACATTTTTTCGATAAAATATTTATTTTAGGAATAGTCATGAAAATTTTCACTTGAAATTTTCATATGTACTTTAATAAATTGCGAGAAAAATTCTCTGAAAAATTCAAAGAGAAAACATTCTAATTTAAATTGAATAATATCCAAATAAAGAGGTTGTTCCATCTACCATTGAAACTGGGCCCAGAATGAAATCTCCTCATCTTTTCAGGTATCAAAGGGCATGGTCAGGGACACCCAAAAATGGTTGAATTTTTTCCAAATTCCCCCCTGGGGAGGGGGGGCGGGGGGTTATATGAAAAACGGTTTTTTGGCTCTAACTTTTGAACGGTTTGAGATATTGATTTGAACCTTTTTTTAAATGAAAGGTCGTTTAAAGAGCTTTCTTTTGGTATATTATGTTTAATAGTTAGCTCAATTTTTGACCAATTTATGGCCTGTCAAAAATTTTCCATGAGTCCAAAAATCAGATTTCTGTAGTTTAGAGCAGCGACGATCGCATGCAGATGAACAAAAAACTGTTCAACTTATAGCCCTCTCTCTGACGGTTAAAATGAGCCCAAGATCATCTTGGGGAAACGATTTGTCTCCGAGTTATGCTTCTTCAAAGTTGGCGCGGCGGGGTCCGCTTCCGCGGGGCAGCGCTCCGGAGTACGATAGTTCACTCCCACCCCCCTCCCGTCATGCCACGCGACGCAAACCGAGGAAGACTACCTTTAATGATCATTTGAACAGATAAATGCACACAATATACGCTATTATGTTGTACAAGTATTATTAAAATTATATTGAAAACGCTCTATAAAATGAGAAGCAATATACCTGGATCCGGCAATTTGTTTGACGACTATCGCATAGTGTCCGCGATACATAATTTATATTTTCAACGCCTGCAAAGTGATGGTGACGACGCAAAAATTGCCATTCAAATGCTCCAAAAATTAAATGAGCCGAATATTGTGCAACAAATTGTTGAGGACGAGAAATGGCTCCGAAAAAAAGTAGTTTTTGAAAACCTGACGACAGATCATTTTAAACAATTAGAACAGTGGAGGAGCGAAGATCTTGACACCCTCTCGGGAAGTTATCAAATTGGACTTGCAGCAAGTTATATTGCAGACCATTTTGCTAATGGAAAATATTGCTTTCAAGTGACGAAGGATAACTTTTTGCCAGATTTTCAAAAATATGATATTTCCGTAAATTCGCCTCTTTTTCTTCGATCGCGGATCCTATCGAGGCATAAATCAAAAAAAGAATATCATATATTTATATTAATCGACACCAGTAAAAAATCCAGCGAGGCCATTAAAGCAAGTTACTGCACATGTAAGAACGGTGCGCGTACCATCAATCCTTGTGCTCATGTCGTAACTATACTGTGGTATTTGTTTTACGGGCGCTATCACAAAAAACCAGCGCCTTCAGCCTTTTTGAACGAGTGCTTCCCTCTCAGAAAAGTCGATTTTGGCTTTTCAGACGACGAAGATGAGGATGAAAATGCGGATCACACTGCCGATGATCCTATGGATTGCGGTGATGATAAATTCGGTGAGATTTCACTCTTCTATTTATTATATTAATATAATTTTAATAATACTTGTACAACATAATAGCGTATATTGTGTGCATTTATCTGTTCAAATGATCATTAAAGGTAGTCTTCCTCGGTTTGCGTCGCGTGGCATGACGGGAGGGGGGTGGGAGTGAACTATCGTACTCCGGAGCGCTGCCCCGCGGAAGCGGACCCCGCCGCGCCAACTTTGAAGAAGCATAACTCGGAGACAAATCGTTTCCCCAAGATGATCTTGGGCTCATTTTAACCGTCAGAGAGAGGGCTATAAGTTGAACAGTTTTTTGTTCATCTGCATGCGATCGTCGCTGCTCTAAACTACAGAAATCTGATTTTTGGACTCATGGAAAATTTTTGACAGGCCATAAATTGGTCAAAAATTGAGCTAACTATTAAACATAATATACCAAAAGAAAGCTCTTTAAACGACCTTTCATTTAAAAAAGAGTTCAAATCAATATCTCAAACCGTTCAAAAGTTAGAGCCAAAAAACCGTTTTTCATATAACCCCCCGCCCCCCCTCCCCAGGGGGGAATTTGGAAAAAATTCAACCATTTTTGGGTGTCCCTGACCATGCCCTTTGATACCTGAAAAGATGAGGAGATTTCATTCTGGGCCCAGTTTCAATGGTAGATGGAACAACCTCTTTGGCTATATCCGGTTGTTTTTATAACGTTCGTTTTTTAGCAGCAGCATTTTTCCTTGCTAAAGAAGAACGCCAGATGTTACGAAATCTCCTCTGATAATGAACCAATTTTCTGGAAAAATCTTGAAATACTTTTCCTTCCAATTCTGTAGAGAATTTTTTCTTTTAATTTCGGTGTAAAGAACCGGTAAATTTTAACGCATGAGATATTTAATACTTTTCTCGTAAATTAATATGTACCGGCAACATTTGGTAACATCCATAGGCGGTTCTACGGGGGTGCCAGTGGGTGCCGGGCACCCCCAAGCAAAAATTAAGTACAATTATCGGAACTGTGAAATTACTGCTTTTAAAGATTCTGTATTCGCTGACATGGAGAAAAAATCCCAGCAATTAATTGAAAATGTTTTGAACAGAATGAATATTGATAGCCGTGTTTTACACAAATTCTACTGTTTTTTATGGTAAGATTGTAGTTTTGATGGAAAGTCTTGCTAAAAATTTTCCACATTGAATTTATAGGTATTTAAGTAGAAAGGAAGGAGAGAAAAAGAGAAAGGAGGGTAGGAAAGAGATAACACTTGAGGGCCGAAACTTAGGCCTCCCCTTAGAAATGTCGGAGAATTTTCCACCTCTAGGCACCCCTAAGCATGAAGGTCTAGAACCGCCTATGGTAACATCGGAATATTGAAACATCGTTCTTCCATCAGTATTTCAGTCGTTTTTTTCCACGTGCAGTTTGACGCCATGGTGCCGAGCACATCATTTGAATACTCTCTCTCTATTCCGTTCTTTTATACTTTTTTATCTCATTTTATTTTCTTTTTTTTTCTTTTTTTTAAAAGCTTTTAATGATTTCTACTCTCTCATAAAATGTTTCGTTACCCAGATGGCTAAAAAAATATTTCCAATAGTTCAGCAAGATTTTAAGAATCGTTTATTATTCGGGACAACAGTTTATTTAAATCCGAACCATAGCACGTGCGTCCACACTGCCGTGCTAAAGGAAAAACGCTGTACGAGCCATCAGACATTGCCAACTTTTTTTAATAACATATAAATTTTCAGGGAATTCTGCGATTTTTTTTTTTTATTTCTCAGAGAATCTTATTCGCGACCAGACCTGAATCATCCGAAAATTTCCAGAGGAAATATGAATAACCCCCTTATAAAACTAAAAATTTTACCGGAGGAAATTGGCAACTCTCGAATGTTCATAAGGCGTTTTTCCTTTTTAGCGTCGTAATGTAAGTGGGAGAGCTGGCGCCGATTTTAAACAATTTCCAGGTCCCGAATTCCGAGACTCCTGTGTCACGCTGGATCACTTTTTCGATTCATAATCGATTGTTTCCGATCCATGGGGACCCGGCAATACGATGTGAACAACGAGGATAGGGATTACTAGAGTACCTTTATAGACATAGTATGGCCATTTATGTGCCGGTTTTTCATTGGTCGCGAGAAAGAAGGCTATGTTCTTATACGGCCGTAAATAAACAATCAAGCTGGCTGTTATTATGCAAGCAAGTTCATCAAGTGAGTTTACGATGGAAATTTTAACACTAAATCATTTATTGTAAAAACTCCCGCAAGATCCCATGTATTTGAGGTAATGACGAGGATAGCAATGGAGATGTTGCATGTGTGAGGGATTTGCGATTTGACCACTGATTCTTATGTAAAAGTTTGCGAGAAACACGATGGTGCCACTGTTTTTCTCTGAAATCATCTCCCAAGCTCAAAAATAGCTCTCAAAGTGAGGCCAAAATGGAGGGGATATCTCGCACCCTACCCTGAGAGTCCACCTCTACATCAAAACAAACTCTCCATGCAAAGATAGGGAGCAAACACATTAGCAGGGTTGCCGTGTTTTCAGTTTTGGAGTCCCAAAATAAAGTGGCAACCCTGTCAATGTATTTGCTCCCTATCTTTGCATGGAGAGTTTGTTTTGATGTAGAGGTGGACTCTCAGGGTAGGGTGCGAGATATCCCCTCCATTTTGGCCTCACTTTGAGAGCTTATTTGAGCTTGGGAGATTATTTCAGAGAAAACCAGTGGCACCATCGTATTTCTCGAGAAATTCTACATAAGAATCAATGGTCAAATCGCAAATCCCTCACACATGCAACATCTCCATTGGTCATTTCCACTTCCCGCTCGCCTATCAAATCGCCGCTCCACGTGTGTCACGTTTTTCCGTGGGCCACCCCCAATCTACAGTCTCCACGTCGTTGGCTCGGCCTAACAAGGCGAGTCCCGGTGTCTCCGCGACGCTGTGCGAACATCCATCGCCACACTATTCTTCTTCAGACTTTTCCTCAGTTTCCCTTGGACTTCTGAGTAACTTATGTACTGCAGACCCTTGGGCCGGATGAACAATTTCAGGAAAAACTTGTTGTTCATCTGACGCAATCTGTCGAATTCCTTGACGTCAAGGAAGAAAACCGACAAGAGCGTTATGACCTCCGTGGAGAGTGCGCAGTCGCAGATTTCGCTCATAACCCCGTTGACGACAATCGCCTTGCCGTTTGTAATCGGGACCAATTCCGAACGCCCGCGGTTGTAGTGCTTCGGGGGGTTTATGTAGCCGTACTGTTTGAGACTGTTGTGCCAGCAGTTTCCTGTCGCCTCCTCCAACCTAACTGCAAAAGAGGGAAAAGGGAGAGAGAAGAAAAGAAAATATGGAATTACTAGGGGGTCTGCCCCCTGGCTACTACGCAGCCCAACCCCCTGGGCGCTGTGCGCCCCCATAGCCGCTTTGCGTCGAGCGAAATTGTCGAAATCGCCCGTTGGCAGTTAATAAGCAAATAATTTTAATCGAATAATGGAGATGTTGCATGTGTGAGGGATTCGCGATTTGACCATTGATTCTTATGTAAAAGTTCGCGAGAAACACGATGGTGCCACTGGTTTTCTCTGAAATCATCTCCCAAGCTCAAAAAAAGCTCTCAAAGTGAGGCCAAAATGGAGGGGATATCCCACGCTACCCTGAGAGTCCACCTCTACATCAAAACAAACTCTCCATGCAAAGATAGGGATCAAATACATTGACAGGGTTGCCACCTTATTTGGGGACTCCAAAACTGAAAACACGGCAACCCTGCTAATGTATTTGCTCCTTATCTTTGCACGGAGAGTTTGTTTTGATGTAGAGGTGGACTCTATCAGGGTAGGGTGGGATATCCCCTTCATTTTGGCCTCAACTTGAGAGCTTTTCTTGAGCCTGGGAGATGATTTAAGAGAAGACCAGTGGCACCATCGTGTTTCTCGCAAACTTTTACATAAGAATCAATGGTCAAATCACACATTCCTCACATGCACATGGAACATCTCCATTCAAACGATGTTTCAAAGAATAATTTCCCGCGAAACCATTTTCTTAATGACTCTCTCCTTACTCTGAATTTTGATTCCTCTTCTGGAAGTCGACCTTGTTAGGGCCACATCTTGTCAAACCTGATCACCAACCTTAGAAAAACTGCTCACAAATTCGGGAATTTTAAAAAGCGCGTGACAAAGTAGATTATGCCATAAGGAGTCGGTTTTAGGCTTTTTTGATGTGCTTATCGAGATTATTGAGAAATGTTCGGCCGTGCTAAAGGAAGAGCGCCGTATGAACATTCAAGAGTTGCCTCATTTCCTCCAATAACATTTATATTTTTGAGGAAAACTGTGAATGTTTTTTCTTGAAATTTTCAGACACTTCAGAGCAAATTACAAGGAAAATTATCTGAGGAATCGGCAGAAAAATATTCAAAAATTTTCCCGAAAATTAGTGATTTGAAGGCTCATACGGCGTTCTTTCTTAGCATGGCAGTATTACTCACATGGAAAATGTATTCCTAGGCTGCATATCTTGCTTGCTGAAGACCCATTTACCCGTTTTAGAATTTGATCCTTCGGGTCAAACTTAGCCTTTTTTAATAGATTGAGAATTTCATATCAACGAAGTCGGTAGGTTCACTGAACCAACAAACTACGGTCGATATGGAACATTTATGAAAAGAACGAAAAAGGTTTGATTCGTGGCACTGAATTCTAGACTCGCGGAGCTGAATAGTCGCGTCAATCAAACGAACCGAAGTTTGGTTCTATGTACTAAGAAGTTGGTCTGCGTGACTAAGCGCTCCAGTGGCGTGGCGTGAATGATCGATTATCGATCTCTCGCCATTTGAAGCTATGGTAAAGAATCGATTATCAGGGTGTTCGCTGCTAACACCCTGATAATCGATCTTTTTTCATAGGTTGAGTGGTGTATCAATCGATATATCACAAAGCACGTCACGCCACAGAAGCGCTCGTCCATTGAATCAAAAAGTGCCCATTGAATTTGTCGCCTCGTATTTCGGTGGTAGGTATTTCCTTCTCTTCACGGCCTTTGAACCGCGTTATCGCGAAAAGCGCAACTTGAATTCTCTACACGCTCTGACGTGCGAGGGAGAGAATGAGTTTTTTGTTATAGATAGGTACAGATACATTTATGAAGGGTGACGTAGTTGCCTATGCGAATTTCGCACGCAACCCGAGTCTAAAACAATTAATCGGACCCGTTTCCGCCGAACGGAAAAATAGACGAGTGGGAGAGATCGGATGTGCTCGAAAGAGCCGCATAAGAAACAGTGCTAAAGTGGGCGTGGTGGTCCAAGTTAACATGGGGAAATTTTTTTTTGGCCCAATGAACCGCGACTCAACCTAAATTTGTTCCTTACCATCCAAATATGATACCTGCCAAATATTTTCGTTCTCCGACAATATTAACACGTGCCGACTTGAGGCTGAAAATCTCCCAAAAAATTACATTGATTTAAATGGGGCGAAAATGGGCCGATCCGCGGTATTTCGTTTTTCGGCTGTAAAATGCGCCAAAATGCAAATAACTTGCTCTTAACCTACGAAGATACCTAGAGGCCTATTGTGATTGAGAAAATCACACATTCGACCCATTGGAAGGGGGGGAGGGGGTCACAGCGGAGCCGATTCCTAGGCCCCGCGGCCCTGCGCGAGGCTCCATGCGCCAAACTGATAAGAGAGAAACGCGCTCGCATTTTCGGGCTCCCTGCTCCCTGATACGCATTGCCGTACTGCAAATTAAATGATGTTATTTCTAGAGTTTGAAAAGCAAATCAACTGACCTGCTGATAAGCACATTGCAACAATGGTTTCCTGGTAAAACTGCTGAGTTTTGCAGAAAATCTCATGTTTTCTGGGAGCGGAGTGCATTTGGCAGTCAGAGTCTGTCCGCCGATCAATCATCGATGTTTTCATGATATGTTTGCGAAACTATGGCTCTTTCAAAGCCAACTTTGCGAAAAGAACGAAACGTGTATCTACTCGGCAATCACTCCCCCTTAATTGAAGGGAGTAAACTCCCGTCAAAGAAACAAGTTGTACGCGTATTGTTCTTCAATTTACTAGAAGTCCAGTTAAGTTTACGCGACAGTGCACACCTGGTGGTCCAGGAAGTTATCATTTTCTGGAACAAAGCGAGAATTCCAGTGCATTACAATTCTCATTGTGTTAAAAAAGTGGAGGATCTTTATGAACAATGGAGGTACTTGCAGAAAAATGCGAATAAGTGCCAAGCTAATTTCAAGGCGAATTTTCAAGCTAGAACATGTTTTAGCTACTTTACCGTTGTTGCAGTTTTGATATTTTCGAATATTTTTTAGGTTCTCTCCAAAAAAAATTTTCTGAATGCTATATGTCAAGTGCTGAAACTTGAAATCCGTATTTTATAGGTGCGGTCGAACACAAGTAAGGTGCAACGCTGCTTTTTTATACCAACGTTACAAATTTTAATAATATTCGTCTTGTTTTGCTATTTCTTGCAATTTTCCTAAAAACAGTCTTACGATGGCAGGTTTTAACATTATCAGAGAGTAAAATAAAACGTGGCCGGCGTCGTTTTTGGATCAAATGGAACTGATTTAGGGAGCGACGCGGTCCATTTCCCGAAGTTGCCCGGAGCGTATCACACTAGCGCATGATGCTTTACGCGGCGCCCCAGCAACTATGAATCGGCTCCGCTGTGACCCCCTCCCCCCCTCCCAATGGGTCGAATGTGTGATTTTCTCATTCACAATAGGCCTCTAGGTATCATCGTAAGTTGAGAGCAAGTTATTTGCATTTTGGCGCATTTTACAGCCGAAAAACGAAATACCGCGGATCGGCCCATTTTCGCCCCATTTAAATCAATGTAATTTTTTGGGAGATTTTCAGCCTCAAGTCGGCACGTGTTAATATTATCGGAGAACGAAAATATTTGGCAGGTATCATATTTGGATGGTAAGGAACAAATTTAGGTTGAGTCACGGTTCATTTTCCGAAGTTGCCCAGTTTGGACCACCCTAGCGTGATGCCCGTTGGAGAAATGGGAAAGCGGAACTTTACAGTGTATCATATGAGCCGTAAGCATCGGAAAAGAGCGTTGTGGACAGGGCTCATGAGTTAATGTCGACCAAGAGCGAAAAAGGAGTCGGCTTCGTTGCCGCTGACGTCACTGGCGCTTTATTATAATTCCCGTTCATTCGCCAAGGCCCTCGACTAAGGAGCATACCCCTTTTCCCCATCAGTCTCTGTTTCCGTTTGGCTAGAGAAATAGTCCAATCGTGAAGAATCTTACTTCATAGTCGATGAGAATGCGTTTTAAATCGCAAGAGGAGAAAAAATAGAAAGAAGGAAAAAATGAGGGGAGAATTGACGCAAAGTCATAGCTTTCGGTGCTTGCACCCGTCGTAGAAGGAAAAACACATTCGAGTAACATTTTAAGTAAATTGGGTAATTTTATTGGAATGAGGTTTTCCTCTACACTCAAAAAAGCTCGGCCTGGAGGCCATAAGCAGCGACCTGGAGCACGGACTGGATGGCTATATGCAACTTACCGTTCGCCTACGCGCCTGACGGCCGGATTGCTACGTGCGGGACGATGCGGATCCAACGGACATGAAAACCGTAATCGCGCCTCGAGGCGGCATAGGCAGCTTGCGACCTCTAGGCGCTACTTCGGCTGGACCGGCCGGAGCTCTGCGCCGCCGCCGCATGTCCAGCGACGGTTGGTGGATTTTTTGGAACTACAGCTGAAAAATTTCGACCATTAAAGTACATACTTAGAAAAGAAAAACTTTCCACAAAAGTTTTAAAACATGAGTGAATTACTTGTGTCAATTTCGAACAAGATTTTTTTCTTTCCTTCTTTTTAAAATAGGTATATATTTCTTTGTTGATAGTTTCATAACAATTTAGTTTCATTTCAGGAAAGTGATGGATAATTCAATGTCTAAGAAAGAAAAAGAGCATATTGAACGTTAGCTTGTTGATCTAGTTCAGATATCAAGAAATTTGAACTCCTAGGGCTGATGTATCAGCAAGTCAATTTGAGAAAAGAGATGAATCTAGAGAAGAGATGATGCTTATTGAGAAAGAAAATCAGCATATGAAATGTTAGCTTATTTCATCGTGTAGAGAGATCAAGAGAAATTTTCAAAAACCTAACTTATTGTTGCAAGCCTCCGTAGAAATAAATAAAGCACAGGTGAAGCACTGGAAGGAACAAATGTAGATAGATCAAAATTCATGCTATCCTATTTTAAATGTAGAAAAACAACTGCCAAGGTATGATAAATTGCTAAAACTCATTGCAAGCGAAAAATGTAATTATGAAAAAAATCATTTTTATCACTTTGGCATCCCGTTCTCAATAAAGTAATTACTTTCACTCATGAGTATTCACATTTGTCAAAAACCAAAACCTGTTCCATCCCTCAATAAAAAATACGAATGCGAAAGTAGGAAATACCCCAAAGATTAAACAAAAGGAAAAGCACAAGGCGTAGGTCTAGGTACTTACAGATTTTTAACTCCTTGCACTAGAAAAGCTTCAGAAAATCTTGAAAATGAGGTGAGAATATTTCAAAGTGTAAATTCAGGAGTAAAAGTTTACAAACTTCAAGATATAACTCTCCGCAATAACTACGGATACAATTTCCCACAAAAATATTAGCGAAGAAATATACCACCGAAAATTGTCACACTTGTTAAAATTGTAGATCTTCCCTTCAGCAAACTGAAGCGCGATTCACACAAAATTTTACC
This sequence comes from Bemisia tabaci, assembly GCF_918797505.1. Classification (NCBI taxonomy): domain Eukaryota; kingdom Metazoa; phylum Arthropoda; class Insecta; order Hemiptera; family Aleyrodidae; genus Bemisia; species Bemisia tabaci. Next base: position 13,919,673 of record NC_092802.1, on the reverse strand, counting down.
ACTATTACAGTACACTGAGCTCCCTAGAATTGGGATATGGAATCAGAGAGATATTCACAGCAACAATGTTTGCACTGGCTCTTATCGGATAATCAACGCAGGCAAGATTGGCTTATAGCTTCCGCTGGCGGACAGCTATTTTGGCAACAGAGAAGGGAGGTGTTGGATGTCGGAGAGTGAAATACTACCTACTCTCAATTGAAAACATTTAAGTATAAGCCAGAGATTAGATTGAAATGGAATAAAAAATCAACCCAATCTTATGAGCAAGCAAAGGTGGCACAATGAAGTTGCAATCGGTAAATAGACATTCTTGTGACTACATTATCAGTATTTTAGTGTGGCGGTAATTTACTCTGTGGGAAGATGCGTGGCAGGTAATTGATTGCTTTTCTTAGATTTAAGTTCTTTCCCTTAGTAGGGGGAAAATAAGTGAATTGCAAACGAACTTACAGGAGGAGAGGATATGAGCTCAGTGTGTAGGTAAAACTGACAATTTTCACTTAACTCTCGTCGCATTTCCGAAAGTATTTGACAAGCGTTATCACACAGAACTTAAGAATCAATCGTGCACCGCACAGAATCAAGAAAATATATCGAAAACCTCCAAAATTAAACGAAAAACGAACACACGTAATGAGCAATGACCAACAATGACAAGCAATTTACTAGATTCTAACCTCAATAAACAACGCTGAGTGGTGGCTGCGATCGCTCCCGAAAATGTTCAAGGCTGGCGGCAACTTTAAATTCACGCACTGAATAACATTGACGTAAAATATTGTAATTTTCTGCGAATATACACGTAGCCGTCTCAATTTTAATCTGATGGTGACGCCATTTTCCGAAAACTGAATCTCACCTCACTGCCAACGGCCGTGGAAGCGGTTGGCTCCGATCCTGAAACCCGTAACTTACGCTCGGCTCCTAACCGGTCTTACGGCCATGAAGGCCGCGCGGGGTCCACGGGACACCGGCCGCTGGGTCCAGTACTAGCTGGCGCACAGCGCGTTAACGCCGGGATCACCAGTGTCCAGAGCAACCGGGTCACAGGGCCGTAGTTTTTTTTTTGAGTGTAGCTAGGTAGAAACCAGGGGTGTCACTACCGCGATGAATGACGTCATTAACCGAATGTTTCAAAGCGCAATTACTCGGTTGATATTAAAAACTTAGAGAGTTGCTGTTTGGACGGATTCTAATGTTTACAGCTGATCTACAAGAATCAATCATAAAAACACGATTCTTTGACGAGTACAACAAACTGACCCATTCTCTGCCTCTAATCTGACAGGTGACCTAAAGCCACTCTTGTTCATTGTATAGGGGGAAAGAAGAAGAAAGCTGACGGAAAATAGGGTGAAGTAGAGGAAGAGAGGGGAAAGAGAAATTGAGAAGGGTAATTAAGAGGAAATTGTACACTCTCCAAGTATATATGACCCTATTTCTGGATTTCATCCTAATTTCAGCAAGCCTTTGGTTTACACTGAAAAAACATTTCTAAAGGTATTATTTTGACTTAGAGCGTCGGTTCTTGTTGACAATTTTTCCTTTTAGTTGAAATGTCAGTTTTTAGTTCAAAAAACGTTGTTTTGCCATAGTTTTTTAACCTTAACTTAACGATAGCAAAACGACGCTTTTTTAGTTCATAAAAACCCCGAAAAAGAAACGACGCTTCAAGTTAAAATAATATCTCAATAAAAAAAGTTGCAGTGTAAAATATCGAGGTCCATCGGAATAAGATTAAAAACTCACTGTCCGTATTTTGTCGGCTGCCGGAGGGCAGGTGCGGGTTTATTTGGGGAGGAACTGGGGACAAACCCATGTACTCCATCGTTTTCGTCGGGGAAAGTGCTCTGTTCGACGTTGGAGGTGGTGAGGTCCCTGTAAAATGGCGTCAAAATTTAGGGTAGTGGCAAATTCTGCGATTTTTCAAACATGAATATAAAAAAAAGACATTTCGGATTCAGGGAAGACGCACAGATGAGAAAAGGCAGCCCAATCCCTTATTTCTCGACGGTATAAAACTATAGTACCTAATATCTAATTTTTTCGTCCTTTAGTGGTATAAGAGATAGCAGCTTCAACTTTCGTACAAAGTTCCGAGAACTTATGCTAGATGTGGACAGGGATTTCAAAAACGTGCGCCCAAGACGAGTATATAAACGCGTTTTTGAGCCCTCTCCCTTTGGCATGTCCATTTGATCATTCTTACTGATGTTTTAAAACGGACGAGAAGAAGAGGCGACAAAATATAGGCGGCTTGTGGGCGGCAAAAGTGTGAAGCCGGCCATATACACTGTAAAATCAGTTTTATTTTGAAATAATTTACCTATATCTCGTTTTTTTTACCCAAAAAATGCCCTCATGCTCCTTGTTCTCCAAACCCCAGTTAGGATTTAAAAAAAAAAAAAAAAAAACTACAAACCTGGTGATAGTCTTTCGGCGGTGATGGTGAATGGAGGATTCCGAGTGTTGGGAGGGGTGTGGTAACTGGACTGTTCAGGGCTCGTAGTCCTTGGCGGGAAACACTTGCACCAATTCGACCGTGAACTCGTGCCTGTAACCAAAGCACCTGGTGCCGACCGACGACTACCACATGAATTACCATTCATTCAATCAAAACCACACCCGATTGGTAATGCACTTGTTATTGCAAGCTTCAGCTAGAGCAAAAAGCACAGTTGCGTCATGTCTGTTTGACACCAATTTCAGGTCAATCGGTCAAAAAGGGAAGCTACCCTGGTGAAAATTGGCAGTAGAATCTGTGTTCCAAAATACCATAGACCTACAGCCGGCTGTGAGATTTCCAATAGCTTCTATAGCCGGCAACACAATTTCTTATAGCCTTTTATAGCCGATGGCGACTAGGCAACAGCCTGGCGATTAAACGTTACTAATTACGGATGCTAGGACTTACTAAGTTTTTGGACTACCGCTCTCTTTTTGGGTCGTCGTATCTTGATTTATTTTGCGAGGAAAGCTCCGTACTTTTGAAGGATGCCTGCCATTCCTAAAATGTTGGAGCACCTGCAATTTTGTATGATACTGTGCAATACCTCTGGTGTGAAATAGTTGCTTCAACCGCAGTGGTACGCTGCGGCGCGGGCAGCCAGCACGAAACGCGCATAGGCGCCTTCAAACCTAACAGGGATACTTCACGCATTGCGCAATGCGCGAAGTATCCCTGTTAGGTTTGAAGGCGCCAGTGCGCCGCCGCTCCGCTTTGTGTTAGGCTCTAATATTTAATCTGGCGGAGTCAGCGTTATTCAAGTCAGCGATTTTGAAATGTTTGCACATCCTGTATGGATTATTCTCAATTGAATTGATGAAAAAAAATATGTAGTAAAGGAAAATATAATGTGTGTTTTGTAAATATTAAGGTGATTCCGTACAAACTTAAGGATTTACAAAGCACACGCATTTCTACACAATTTCTTGTGGTCTTTTATAGCTGATGGCGAAAAAGCAACAGCCAAGCGATAAAGTGTAAAGCCCGGCGATAGGAACTATAGCCCGGCCGTATAATTTTTTATCGCTTCGTGTAGCCCGGCCGTACAATTTCTTTCCACTTTCTACAGCCAGCTATATGATTTTCTATCGCCTTCTTCAGTCGGCTATAAGAACTCCTATGGTATTTTGAAACGCAGCTCCTATCGCCAGTTTTTACCAGGGTAGGGTCAATGACCTCCCCGAAAATTCAAAGTTCGATTTCTGGGGGGTACAAAAAAAAATAAAAGCGATTTTCGAGGTGAGCAAATGATGAGTAATGGTGAGCAAAAGAGAATTGAAAATTTTAAAAGTCGGGGTGCTAACTTCACGGACATGTTGTGTCTTACGGGAAATGGTTCAAATATCACGATGGATGCATTGGTGAAGTCTAAGGTGCACTCCTCACTTCACAATCTGTGTAAGAAAAATGCGTTTTTGAGCTTCCCGCTACAAAAATGAAATTACGGCACGGGCGACCATTCCGTAGAAGGAGTCGTTCTATCCAACCCTTGCGCACTTGGAGACTACACAATGTTCAACATGGCCAACGCTTCCGCACACAAATTGTGAGGAAACTCCATGATGATTATCAACGCAAGGAAAATGTAAATATAAATACGACGGTTGATAAAAGCCCGTCTGGTCACGTGCCTTTTGGTGGGTTGGTGTAGGCCATGTTGAATTTTTCTTAGCATCCAAGTGCGCAAGGGGTTGGCTGGAACGACTCCTCTTACAAAATGTTCATCTGCGCCGTAGTATCCTTTTTGAAGCGGGAAGCTTTAAAAAAACGCATATTCCCTACAGAAATTGTGAAGTTCGGAGTGTATTTCAAATTTTTCCGATGCACTCATCGTGATTTTTGAGACATTTTCTATGAGGCATAATTCTTCCTTTTGCTCTAGTTGAAGCATACAACAGGTCCATATTTTTCAAAACAAAATGATTGATCAGTGAAAAATTAATGTTCCTAGTTTACATTCATTAAAATCAGAAAATACAAATTTCCGCACACAAAAAACCAACATCAGCGAAAATCAAACTGACCCTTAGAAATCTATAACTCGATTATACAGTAATTGAAAACATTTGAAAAAAGTCTCCTTCCTAATCCAAAACGCCGTATTCTGAAAAGTTCTCGAAGAAAACTAGGCGCACTGATGAGAAAGTGTTGCATCGTAAAGGACACTGAAGTAGTCCAAAGGCCGATTAGGTAACACCCGATTTCAGCTTTTGTCCATGTTGCATCTGCAAAATTAAAGGCGCTATGACGGGAGGCGTGAACCAGGGTTGCAATATTTCATGAAAAATAAAATCTTGAAATTCCATGTGAAATATTTCATGAAATTTCAGGAAAATATGAAAGATATTGAAAAATATTTTTCGAAATTAAATGCAAAATTAAATGAAAGGCAGATACGTAGCTTTTGCTTTTTTTAAGTGCGCGCTTTGCATACCCAGCCCCTAAAAATATGTGTTTAATTTTTCATATTTTTCACAGGTTTCTGATATTTCATGGAATATTTCACAGAAATTTCCGATCTTTCATGTTTTTCATTTCACGCGTGCAACCCTGGCGTGATCTTGTAATGCTCCACTTTATGCTGGCAATGCTATGCTGGGTGTTCGGTGTCACTCATATTTGGAGGAAAAGATCCAAAAAACGAGACCCGATTACGTCTCTCCTATCTTTGGGTGTGTTAATTGCGCTGCCTTACAGCGTCACACAGTGGATTGAGTCGACGGGAGAGGTCGGACAAAATTTGGAAACTTTAAAACCTTATAACTCCGTTTATACAAAACTAGAAAGTTTAAAAGTAGCTCCATATTTTCCTTGTAAAATTTTCTCTCAGAACCACACTTTGAAATTTAAAATGTTGCAAGATAAACATCAAATTTTCCAGTTTTAGTCAAAAATAGCATGTCCAACCTCTCTGATGGACGCGATCCACTGTGCGCCACTACAAATGGACCGCGTTTAACAGAAAGGGACCAAGCCACATCAGCTATTGCCAAATTTAACCGGGCAATTCAATTTTTCATGAGGGAACGTTTGTGTGGTTTCCTTTGACAATTTGAAGGAATTTGCTTCGCACTATGGAAAAAATCCACTGAAGTTTGCCCGAAAATCCGCCCAACCATTTTCATGTTAAAAATTAAATTGCCCAGTTAAATTTGGCAATAGCTGATGTGGCTTGGTTCCTTTCTGTTTAACGCGGTCCAAATAATACAAACGGGAACTAACACAATGGAAATATAGCAAGGAAAAGGACGTGCGTTGTTGACGGCGCAGAGATACAACTATTCGCACTTGATGGATGTCCGTGTTGCATTTGCAAAATTGAAGGCGCGATGGCGCGAGGCGTGAACTCGCAATGCTCCGCTTCATGCTGGTAAGGACGTCATCCATCGCAGTAGTCATACCATAGTTTCTTCCACCTTAAGTCCATTGGGCATCCATTGCAAAATGGTGTATCACTGATTAATAAAACTGAATTGAATAAGGAAACTATGGTATGCACTTCAGGGGCGGCTGACGTCAGAACTTATTTTTTGATAAGCGAATTATCGTCGTTGATATTAGACGCAGAAATTTGGCGGTTGGACATACTTCGTTATTTTTTTTTAAAATCTTTAAAGCTGAATCATCACGGTACGGCTATGTAACAAGAGCAATTAGTCCATTGCAATATATTTTGAAATCAAGAAATTACTTGTTCTGATACATCCACAGAACCACCTATATGCATAGGAAAACAACTTCAACTAGCCTCTTGCAACGGAATTTTTTTATTTTAAATAAAGTTGTGATTTTTTTAATATTTTTAGGCGATCAAATCGCTATGACCGTCACTATCTGAGCGATTACCCTCATCCCTGTCGCAATTTTATCTCTATAAAATCGCGATTATTCATTCGATCAAAACGCAACTTTTCGCGATTCCTGGTAGTTGGGAACGGCTTAGAGGTTATTTTTGCGTAAGAAACCAGAAATAGTTGTTTTTATAATTTAAATGCAACCTGCTTTGGAAAATAATGTTCGTTTTACGTGCAACGTTTGATAGTGAATCTCAGTCACGCTTACGGATCCAGCAAATTGGCAACAACGTTTTCCCCTATTTATACCTATGGAAATGTATCGACTCTTGGAGAGGCCAGGTTGGTGCTCCGACAAGAATCGATTATTTAACATAGGTTTATATCAACGATATAGAAATTGTTGATTGGTGATGGCCCACGAAAAAACTTTGGAGCGGTCACTTTTTACACACACACACATGGAGCGGTCGTTCGATAGGCGGGCGGTGAGTGGAAATGGCCGCGTGCTATCTTCGTCATAACCTCAAATACATGGAATCTTACGGGAGTTTTTAGAATAAATGATTTAGCGTTGAAATTTCATCGTAAACGCACTTGATGAATGGCTAGGTTCCATATCTGGACACAGATTTTCAAACAGTTGGTTCTAAATTTGATGTACGTCCGTATTCAGCAACAGTCCCATAAGAAGCCATAGAAACTGAGTATCTTCGTCCTAACCATAGAGGTCCTAACCTAGTTGTTGCTCCTGGTGTGTTACAAATTCCACTGTTTGCGTATCATAGGATCCCCCTATCTATAGTTCCTATATCGTTGGTTTAAATGGAGAAAACCCGGTGTTGCCAAATTCCTGGATCCACCTCTGCTCAGTTACAAAGTGTTTTGCAACACCAGTGCGAGTGCACGTCAATTCGCCACCAAATGCTGTCTGTCAGACCGACCTGTTTTGTACGCGCAAAGCTGAAAAATAATGCTTATTCTAACCTGAAAAAAGATGATAGACACCAATGCAGAAGGCAACGGAAATCCATGGAAAGGTTCTGAAACTCACGATAGCGGTGTTTTGGCGAGTATCGCGACGGAAATACCTCATTCTGCGGTTTGAATTGAATATCACTGGACTCGCAAGTGGCGACTAAGCAGACAGCAATGAGGATAACACATTCGAAATACAGACATGATCAAAAAGTAGAGGCTGTGAAGCTGGGAGAGAGATCCGAGTCGGGAAAAATTGCCTCCAGAGGCAGAGGCGTGGATTATTCCGAGGCAGCCATCGGAACACATCGAAATTGAATTCCTAGGAACCATTAGCAGTTGGCGGGCTGTCTCTCTTGCACGCTCATTCACCAATAGTATTATCGATACCGCGTGGGTGCGGTGGGTGGGTGCGATGACCTTTGACATTATCGATAAATAAGTTCGATAAATGGACTGCATTTTGCAATTAGGAACTATAAATTCCGGCCCGGCTTAAAAACAATGTATGTGCTATTAGTTACCCTATGCACATAAGTGTTTTTTCAAATGAGCTAGAATTTATAGTTCCAAATTGCAAAATACAGTCCAAATAATGATAAGCAAGTGCTACGATTTCAAGCTCTAAGCTTTGTTCCGACAATTTAGATTTTACGACCTTTTGTCTCCGCTCACCGTGACCTTTCGATTGGAAATGCGTTCAACTGCCTAAATGGACGCATTATGGTGTGTTGGCGCGCATACGTAGTATACCGCCTTTGCGATCGTTTCGAACCCTGCTCGATACAATAACCGAGTCCCTTAGTTCCTTACCGAAAAGTGACTACCGCGAACTTCTGAGATCTTCCAAAGCGTGTAAAAAGTTTATTTATCCGTTAATAATTATGATTTAAAGTTGTTTCTCATTCGGGGGCCCTCTAGTTTATGTGCAGTGAATACCAAGAGTCTACGTTACTTGGTTTTCTTAAAAAAAGCCTAAGAATGCGACGCGCTGATTTAAAATATGCATATATAAGCGGAAGCAAGCGGGCTGATTCGAGGATTGCTGAGCAGGTCAGCACTCCTTGAATGAGAATTTTACTCCTTCGTTTCGTTTAAAACGTTGCATAGACAGATGTCTACACCACGTGTTATGATTTTCAAAATTTGGTATCCCTACTCTGATAGCGAAGACCAGCCAAGATAAACGTAAGTGCAAAATGTGATGAGCCTCAAAACTCATTAGACCATGTGCTAACCATAACACATACAGAAATCAGTTTGCTTTTACAGAAAACCACTTACCCTTCTCCTCCCCGCACACCGGACCTCTGTCACGACACCGAGATAGTCTCTTTTGTCCTCCCGAGCGACCCGACCCGGACCCTCACCCTTGATTTTACGCTTGATTAACCATTTCACCGTCACGCTAGGATTCGTCCAATTTTCAAAAAAAGTTGTTTCGCGTGTACTTAGCAATTTTTTCCTTACTCTCCGTTAAAAGACAAATTAAAAGAGGTCTCATTCATAAAAATCGGCCGAATAGAAGAGAAGTTACAGTATTCGAAATCCGAAGAAATCAACGAAACTTCTCCAGACAAAAAATAAAATGAAGGGAAAAAAAAATGTATAAATTACAATTAAATATAATTGACCTCAGAATTTGACAAGCAATTCAATTATATAACGGAGAAAAAATTGGGAGAAATTACAAAAAATTTGCCTCTTGCAAGGGGCTTTCTTGTAAGAATTTTGACCTGAAGACAAGGTTTGAATAGCAGCAGTACTCCATACAATACACGGTGTGCCTGAACGAACATTTTTTTTTGTCAAAATCGAAAATTCTTTATATTTTTTAACTACAGTGTCTCTTAAGTTGTTTAAGCTAAAAAAAAAAAAAAATCCGTCAAGTAAAGTGGAAAGTAAAGGCGCTTTAAAAGTATTCTGGGGCTATAATAGCTAAATCACCGGGAGTAAATCCCGTTATATTATTAAAAAGAAACTGACTCCATTCAAAAACGGCTTGCTTCTTGGGCAGCCGATTCGGTCATCGAACCGGGGATTGAAATGGAAGCTGATAATAACACAAAGCTCTGAGAAAAATTTTGAGATGAGTATGGGAACGGTTTGTAAATAACGAGGAGAGGCGGGCAAAGCGGCTAAAATCCTATCTAATCTTTGCCACTATTCTGTTGAATGGATGTTGCCGGGGACTGCTAACTGTGCCCACACATGGTTTCTGTTCTGGTTCTGGTTTTCTGATATGCATATCGATACGTAAGTATTTTTACACGTAGAATTCAATGTTCACGTCAGGGAGTCGACACATTTCGATTTTTTCGATTTAAACGGAAAATTGATGGTTTTTCGGGATTGAAATTATTATTGTTCCATGAAAAATAAATGCACCCAAAATGACTATAGCATATTGATTTTTACATATTTGCACTCACGAAATTGGTTGGTAAATTCAACGAGTGGGTGCATTGACTTGGTATATCAAGTTTCATGCAATTTTTTACGGCAAATCGGTAGATTTTCGGGATGTAGATTGCTTACTTTCAATTCATGAATAATAAAGCATGGACATGGTTGAACTTCTTTGCATGGAAATACGTTTAAAATAACAAAATCAAGACATATCTAATGTAATTGCATTTATATCGAGTCAATTTCTTTTCAATAATATAACGGGATTTACAATGCCGGTGATTTGGGTATTTTAGCTCCAAAATACCTTTAAATCGACTTTATCTTTCAGGAGTTCGACAAAATTTTTTCTTTCTTTGCTTAAATTATTACGTAGCACTTTTCTTTAAGAATCTGATAAGGTTTTGCTTGGGGCAGATCAAAAAACTTAAACTCGTTCGAATGGCTTTTCACATTCACAATACACGGTCTCGTTGAAGTGCATCGTTGACCTCGCAGTGTTGGATCGTATGAATTCTCTTGTTGTGCTTCTTGCCTATTTTGAAATCTCTGTAAATGAAAACTAAAGGGGTTGATATGTGCGAGTTAATGACGCGCCTTATCAACACATTGTGTTGGAGTTCACTGCTTGTTTTGTATTGTAATGGGTTTATTGCACGCAAGAGACTTAGCCAAGTGAAAGGAGAGGCAAATTCGCACGAATATCACGTCGGGCACATCAAAATGTCTAAAAACTACTCTTCAGCGCATTACGCGCAGTTTGTACTACGCTTTGTACAAAAGCACTGCAAGGGCGGTGGGGTTTCAAAAATGCCGATAATGCACGTTACGTAATTTAAGGACAGCCCCTCTTACTCCTCCTCTAGTTGCCAGTGACTGAGCAAAATTATCCACGGATCCGGAAAACCTGAAAAAGCGTGTTTCAAAATATCTTGAATGCGCACCACTATTAGATTAATTTCAGGCTTTTTAGATGTGCCTTTACCCGGATTTTTATGCGATTTTATCCTAGAAAAGTCTGTTCACTTGATTGTGTATCTTGCGTACAACAGACTCACTATGAACAACTATCATACAGGGTTATTCAAAAGTCACGCACCATTGGCCATGAGGGGGGTGGCCGTTTGAAATTTTCGAGTTGCCCCCCGCCCCGAGGGGATCAAAAACTGGAAAGTACCTAAAAAAGTTTCCTCCTCGATATGAAGAAAAACGTCTGAAACCGCAAGTCGATATCATAATTAGAACTAAAGTTATGGCCAGTGGTGCGTGACTTTTGAATCACCCTGTTTACATTGCTGCTATCATAATACAGTTTATTGTAAAGTCGTGGTGTACTTGGAGCGGGAGGCTCACAAAAACCCAAATTTATTACGCAGACTGCGAGCTCTGAGCTCACGGATGAAACTTGCCAATGCGCTTATTGGTATTATTTAGCGCTTTTAAGTTAGTCGTCGGCCAGGTTGGCCTAGTTGTCAGCGCGTCAGACTCTAAGTCAATAGAATCTCGGTGGTGGCGACAAATTTTCATGGAACTGACGAATGGATCTGCAGAAACAGATTCCACTCGGCCTTAAACCCTGAAAATTGGAACGCTTTGATGCATGGATGTGAACTAACCCAAACCCGATGCTCATTCATGGTTGCGGAATCCGCGAATGGATTATAAACCTCAAAAAACTTTTTTTTAAAAAAGAAAAAAAATAAAAAAAACGCAAGGTGACACATCTTGTTTTCGCTCTACCTGAAGTTTGCAGCTGACTCTATTGTCTAGGTTCCTGGAAAATAATTGACAGAAAGACATTGTTTTCATCAGAGCATCCACGGAGTGTATTTCCAGGAGAGATAGAAAATTGAACGAGACAAAGTTGCCAAATTTCACCGAAATGGTCTGAAAGTATTTTCCTGAATAATTTGGCAACTTTACACTGGAAGCCTTTTAATGGAACAGTTTTTTTTTTTTTATTCAGCGTCAGACGTTACGCACGAGAATTTTACCTCTAAGTTGCAATATCGAAACAGGATGAATCACCTAAAAAAATATTCTAAAAAAAGAGGGGAAAAAATCCAACTTTCGTAAAATATCTTCTACTGCAGAGCATACTGTGCTTTCCTGAGTGATATTTTAGCGTCATTTTGTGGAGTGAAAACCCTCTCTCTAGTACTCAGGATATTCTTTCTCTGACTGTAGACAACGTAACGCCGTAAATTACGTAACGCCTTTTTCCGGCATTTTGACCCCCCTCCCCCTTCCTAACGCAACCGCGGACTTATCCTTAATGATGACGTGACGTTCATCACGCAAAGTACCATCTGGAACCATTATTTTGGAAAGGGTCGAGCAGTGGCGATTTCAGCATGTTGGCACCGATTGGATACTCAATTGGAATCCATTGAATATATCGATTCTAGGCGAGACAGGGTGCCCCACTTCAACACAAATTTATATAAAGAAAAAACCCCGATGCCAAATTGCAACCATCACCTCTGAGATTGACTTTTGAAAAAAATAGAGTCGGAAAACTCCTGCTCGGTGTCTTGAGAAAATCTGCGGATACCAAGCATAAAGTAAATAACCAAAAACGAATCATTCTTTCTCGTCATTTTAAAAAAGACAGAGTATTTTGAGAAAATAGCATGGAATGTATTCAACGTCGAAAACGCCCAGGCTATCAGGTTTGAGGTACAGCTCGCAAGTTGGGAAGATGCTGTTTCTGGTCATTTTGAACTTTGACCGGCTGCCATTTTTAAATAAAAGGATAGGAACCTGAACTTTGCACCAAAATAACTCATTTTTTATTTCCTTCCCCTGGAATAATTATGGATTTGTAGTATGGTAATATTGCCGAAATTAATAGCTGTCATGCTATGAAATGGGTATAAACTCATACAGTCGTATCTCTTTATAACGTTTTTGAGGGGGCATCAAAAGTAGAGCGTTATTTCCAGAGAAACATTATTTCGACCAATGGTCCAATGAGAAGTAACTGGCCTGGACTTGATAAAAGGAACACTGTCCCCGAGAAAAATTTTATTTCGAGCAAAGTTGTTTCGGGAAACGTTGTAACAAGATACGACTGTGCTTACAGATGCCACGCTTGTAGTGTGCTTTTATAAGCATTGTTTAATTGGTCCAAGTCCAAGATATAAAAACAAAAAATCACGTTATTGGTAAACAAGATTTATTATACAGCCAAATTGGTTCCGATTAGCTCAGTGATCTACAGGTGTCGGCACACTTGACATTAAAAAAAGATTATGGCAGGAGTTGTCAAATGTTTAAACATTTTGGCAATCCTATGGTTGGCGACGACCGGGTTTTGATACTGATCCCTACGTTGGTATTTTCAACCTTTCATGCTTTTTCTGAAGAGAGCCAATCAGTAAGCACCAAAATGTCACCGTGTACGGTTTTCCGATTGAGATAGTTGAAGGTGGTTATTCGCCTTCTTTCTACGCATAAAATTGTATACATTATGAACCATAAGATTGAAATAAACACGGTGGTAAAATAGTACTGTGCCCACGCTATTTTTTGGGGAAAACAAGGCCAAAAAAGTTCAAAATCTTCAATTAGAGTCAACAACTTTGAGCTCTAATGAGTATCAGTACAAGACTGAGAGGGAAAAGGGGGGGGGGACAGTGTTCAGCTCAGGCAGATGAGTAAACTGATTTAGTGACTACGATAATATCCTCTCTTGGGCTCTTGGTTCAAACCAAAACAATAAGTAACATAACCTTATGCGCGGATTCTTCATGAGTTAATTATGTTAATTTACTAAAATTCAGTCATTGATCGGTCATAAATCAATCAAAGACTATTCAAATACGAGAACTTTCGATTGTAAGAAACACTTGGACGCTTTTTACAACCCTGGTGCAACGGGCACGAATCAGAAACAAGGTTCTGCGTTTGTTTACACTCGAACCAAGGGTTCGATACTATATCGAATGACGTAGCCACTAAATCACATTCTATTGGAATATTAAGCTGAGGTCACGCCGAGAGATCTGTGGATAACGTTCGGGTCCATCTAGCACTATTTTACCATCTGGTTACAAACAATTCGGGCCAAGTTTCTTAGGGTGTTTTTCTTTATTAAAATTAACTCGTGTCTTTCCACTTAGAGTGCCTTTATAGGGAGAGTCTGGACAGCTCGGTCAATGTAGCTCTTAGGGCCTAAAAGGGCGACAACGTGGAAAACGAAAATCCCTAGAAAAGTGCCGCTGCCAACCTTTGCATTTGGAAGATCACTCAGTATGACCGACAACGCATAACAAACAAGCGTCTTTAAGGATCAAAACTTTGAAACTAAGAAAATGTAAACGAAATCAAAGTTTTTTACGTCCTTTTATAATTGTTGATCAGTTACGAAACGACGGGTAGTAAGAATTATGAAAATTAGTATCACAGGATAATTCGAGTTCATACGTTGGCTCCCCTTTGGGGCCCCAAGAGCTACATCACCTTAGAGTCCATTTATACTGAGAGTCAAGACAAACCTCCTTGATGGAGTCACATTCGGGAATAATACATATAATTACACAAATTGGCAGTTTTTCGTAATCTTTGATCGGCTCATTCTCAAATGCCTTTCTCCGTTCCTTCTCTCATTCCGTTTGTTCCTTGTCGAACCCGTTATTCCCCGGTCCATACTACATTATAATCTTTGCAATCGGTGAAAATGTAATTTTTATTCCCGTTTGTGACACTGTGGGAGGCTTGAAATACGGGAACCGATCAGAAATGAATTCCCTTCATCTTGGCTCTCAGTGTAAAGGGACTCTACATGACCTGATCAAAACTAACCTCCAATTTTTTTTTTTTTTTTTTTTTTTTTTTTTTTTTTTTTTTTTTTTGCTGGTTTAGTGGCTTATATTCCGTTGGAACCTACAGCCATCGATAGACAGTTTTTATTGTCCTTAGACATCATGGGATTTAGGCACATCCATGCTCCAGGCTTTCAAATTTTCAGGGATTAAGGCCGAGTGGAATCTGTTTCTGCAGATCCACTCGTCAGTTCCATGAAAATTTGTCGCCACCACCGGGATTCGAACCCGGGACCTATTGGCCTAGAGTCAGACGCGCTGACCACTAGGCCAACCTGGCCGGCAACCTCCAAGTTTTCGAGTTGTACATACTCTCCCTGTAAAGGTACTCTACTTCCACTGAATTCAAAGTCTTCGCCACCTCAAATAGTTTGCACATTGTTGCCAAGCAGACTTTCCTCTGCTGTTTGCCCGAGTTGATAGTAAGGGATGATCTCATACTTATGTTTCTCGAGGAATTGTTTGAGCTCTTCCTCCAGGAGTCTGTTGTTCTTCACGAATGATCTGACGTCTTTTTTGTAGTCCTTCAGAACTTCAAGCAAATCTTCGGAAAGTTTGCAATAGCATTTCCAATTACTTTTATTCTGGGGATCGGCCCTGGGGGTTGGGAACCGAGGGGACGATTCTTTGGAAGAATCACTCCTAGATGTTGTGCCTCCCCTCCCCCTCCCCCTCTCCCTGCTTTTGGGAGGAATTCGCCACTACCCTGAAAAGGAGAGGTGATCTTGAGAGTCCCAAAACTCAGATTCCGAGAGAGAGCTGCTGACGCCGGCACCAATTTCGGATCCGCTATCCGCTTCATTGTCTGGCCTGATTGGTTTAAAAAAGTGTGCTTCCTGAAGTAACCATGGTACAAGATGCAATCGTTCCAGCAATCCCACAGTTGCCTGTCATATTCGGCTGAGGAATGATAAAAAAAAGGATACATTCATTAGAGGCAAAACCTATTTTTCATCAGACCTTAGGCATATTCAAGATATGCAAAACCACCCAATTTAAGCTTCATTTGGACCAAGTGGATTGCATTTTGCAATAAGGAACCACTAGTATTGCAATGATGCTAAGATTTGCAATTTCATCTTTTGCAATAAAATTGCGGAAATCGTGAAAAACTATGAAATTTAGATGGTAATTTTTGTCTTAAATTCACAGTTTTTAGCGAGTAAAATAGAAACTATTAATGGATAATCGGGTTTTTCCTCCAAGACAGAAGAAGTTGCACAATCTTAGCAACATTGCAATGCTAGTGGTTCCTTTTTGCAAAATGCAATCCAAGTTATCACACTCAAAAAAAAAAAAAAAAAAAAAAAAAAACAGCCGGTGTTGATGACAGAGCCCCCTGCAAGGCTTCTACACTTTCTTTGTTATGCTTACAGAACTTTTTTGTCGTGAGAACAGAGCTTCGGTCGTGAGTACAGTGCGCTCTGTCCTCGATACGGAAAATTCTGTAGCTGTGACGAAGAAAGAGCAGGAGCTCTATGAACAGAACTATTTTTCTCATTGCAGAGAGGAACCAACCCACACTGTCCGGGAGACGACGAACTAATGTTGCTAAAAAAATATTGACAGAGTTGTGATAACTATTTAGTATTTAGCTGATACAGATAATTTGAAACATATTTAAATCATACGTTGGAGTTTTTTTCGCCAACACGTGCCTTAAAAATTCCACATTATGCTGAAATTCTCATTACAGAGGGAAAAGCTCATCAGGGCACTGATTTCCCTGAAAGAGATATGCTGTTTGAAGCAACACTAGTTTCGCCCCTTTAAGGGGCCTCTTCAATGAAGGGGCCCTTCATGTAATGAGAATTTCAGCTTAATGCTGAATTTTTAACGCACGTTGGCGAAAAAAACTCCAACATACTCACGGCCCGTGCGTCCACCGCAAACAAATTGTATATTTAAATCCTATTTCGTAATTTTCAGAAATATACTTAATACTAATATACTATATACTATATACTATATACTAATTTAAAAAAATACTTCTGTTCACAGGGCTCCTGCACTTCTTTTGTAACAGTCACAGAAGCTTTCGTTTTGAGGACAGAGTACTCTGTTCCCACGACCGAAGTTCTGTTCTCACAATAGAGAAATTCTGTAAATGTAACAAAGAAACTGCAGGAGCCCTGTGAACAGAAAGTTCTGTCGTCAGCACCATCTCTTTTTTGTCTGTGAAGTACCTCGCGGTTTAAAATCTCATAAAATTTAGCCATTTTGCCTCAGACGATCGGAATGTTTAAGAAATGTTAAGGATGTTCAAAATGTTAAAGAATGTTTGAGAACCGTGTTATATACTCACGGCCAGGGCTTCTTCTTGGGGAGAAGCTGCCAAAGCTACCGCTGAGGCTGAGTCTGGGGCGCCTTGGGGATGAAACTTTCGGGCCTGAGGACGAACTGGCTCCTGGATCACCATAAGGCATTGAAATTGCGGCAGCATTGTGTGGGTACTTTTGCTTGAACTCCTCTAGATCCGGCCCGCGGGTATAGTACACAATTGATCCTGGTATTGACGGGGGGCTGCTTCCTAAATTTTCCACAAAATTGATTGAAATTAAAACATTATTCCAGGGGGAGTCTCCCTCTTCTACCGACGCACAGTGCAGCCTCCTTATGGACGATGCGGACAAAAATCGATAAAAGACACGTAAATTTAAATAATGAAGATACACATAGAGTACATAGAGTCGTAATGTAAGTGGGAGAGCTGGCGCCACTTCTAAGCATTTTCCATGTCCCGAATTCGAGACTCCTGTGTGACGCCGGTCACTTTTTCGATACATATCGATTGTTTGCGATACACGGGTATCCGGCATCCGATGACAACAACAACAACAACAACAACAACAACAACAACAACAACAACAACAACAACAACAACAACAACAACAACAAAGGAGATAGGAAGTACCACGTATTCCACACCGCCATTTTGGATCGAAATGTATCGAAAAGCGACCCGAACTCGGCGCACACCGGCTCGGAATTCGTCGAGCAGAACATGGCGCCAGCTCTCCCATTTACATTACGACTCTATGTACTCTATGAGTAGCACCAACATAGAAAACCCTTTGGCACTATCAAAGTAAAACACTTGAGGAATAAGAAAATATCATATCTCAGGATTTTTAGCGTATTTTTCGAGAAAAGCTCATTCTCAATTGACAACCTGGAATTAGCCGTATGTTAACAATGTAAAAGCAACGTAAAACATCCAAACTTTAACTTCAAATATCTCTGATAGTCGCAAAAATTCGCAAGATCTCTTTCGTAGAAGTGAAGTTGGATATACGAAGATTGAGAAAATGTCAACCACCCGGAGCATTTTGCGTTTCAAGCGAGAAATCTTCATTTGAAGTTGGCGTTTTTTTCCCGTGTATTTCCAATGGACCAGTGATTCTCGACCCTTTTTCCGCCCACTTTCTCGCCAAATTTTAAGTAGTTTTGAGCGAAAACTTAGATGAGGAACCATCATTTTGAGTCAGTAATATCATGAAGATGACAAACATCCAAAAAAATATTCAAATATCGAATTGTGAATTTTGGACTTTTGTCCACAGAGGGCCGCACTGTGCGACGGTGAGACTGCCGTGTCGACAGCTCCTCTCTGCCGTGCCGTGGAGAAAATAAAAAATGGCCGAAAAAAAGACCGAGAAAAAAAACTTCGGTCGTATGAACCGTATGTTCGGTGTTCAATATCGGCCGTATTGCTCGGTTCTTGTAACCGCTCTCTCGGTTCTGGGAGCCGTAACATCGGTTCATGCGAACGAGTATTCAAATCGAACAGAATTAACGATGAAGCTCGGTTGAATGAACCGACTATCCAAAATGTTATAACATTCTGGATGTTACAAATCTCCGTGAAAACCGACAAATCTTGAATGATGATACGACCGCTACGATTGTGAATTCAATGTTGCTAGGATGTTAAATGAACGGCCGGAGTGTTAATAATAATATTCAGAGGTGTCGTGCAGATTTTTAACATTCAGTATGTTACTTCAGCATTTTTTTTTCCGTGAAGGAAAAACGCCATATGAACATTCGAGAGTTGCCAAATCTCCTTCGCTAAAATGTTTATTTTGGAAGGAAGCTTATATGTCCATGAAAGTTTTAGATATTTTAAATGAAACTGCAATTTTTCGAATAATTGTGCTCCCAATCTCTCCGAAAGTGTCTGAAGATATTGAGAAAAAATATTAATGTTTTTTCCCAAAAAATAGACATTTATGGGAAGAAATTTGACGACTGTCAAATGTTTAAACGGTGTTTTTCCTTAGCAGAGCAATTACGCATCCCTGATGGACTCACCGATCTACCGATCCGAAAGTTGAAAATGCTACTTTCCTCAAATTTTTCATCTCGGCTGTCCGAAATTGTTAGAACTGAGGAAAGAAAAGATTTGACAAAAGTCACATCAGCCAATATGCATCAATTAGCAGTTAGCCTTTTGTTTAACACTTAAATTTCTGTTAAAATAGCGCCATTTACTAAAGTGGCATTTGTCCGATCTTTTCTGTCCCTAGTTCTATTCGGTGCGTTTAGTCTCCAAGTCTGCGGTAAACAAGATAATAAACCATTATAGACATGATCAGAGTGAGACTCCTACAAGACATATCCTTATAATGGACCACTAGACAAAGTACGAATTTAAGCAATCTGATACATGTGTTTTAATCAGAATTTCACGTAAAACACGATTAGCGCAACAAATATTACTGAAACTAACTCCTAACGAAGATATTAACGTATTTTATTTCACATTGGTTACGAGAAATTTGAACTGCCCGCTCACAAGAAACTCATTGCTCTACGTAAGTCAAATTGTGGTCACTACGAAGGTTTCAAACCGTTACGGTACCGCAACGGTAGCAAGCTTCTCAATTGAGCAATGTTCATTTCCCACCATGTATTGTTCACACTATAAGCAATTTGCTATAGCTGAGCCAAAGCGTCAAAATTGAGGTTGCCAGATTTTTAAATCGCAGACACTATCATGTTAACGTTTAGCGCGCGCTGTGAATCACGTACACAGCATTGAGTTTTCATGAGCGGGTGGTTTTCATTTACGCAACAAGAATCATTAAATATCTTCGTAAGGAGTTGATATCGGTAATTTTCGTTGTGCGCATCGTGTTGTACGTGAAATTTTTGGTTAATTAATTTTGGTTAATTGGAACAAACATGTATCAGAATGCTGAAATCCGTACCTTGTCTAGTGGTTCATTTGAAGTAGGAGATTTGAAACGTCTCGGAAGCTTTCAAAATGAGGCCTTTGCGCTTTTTTAGTACAATGGATCTAGTACACGCAAAACATACGAAAATGAATATTCACTGTACGCACAGGTTAAATCGCAAGAAAATCACGTGGGCACGTCAAAAAAGTCTGAAATTTATTCATTAGTGCGCATTCTGCGTAGTTTGTAACACGTTTTACTTCAGTTTCCCGCTTCTGCGGGTGATACAAGAGACAAAACCTTTAAAAAGTCGAGTTAAGAGAGAAACCAAACACCCGATTAGACCTGGAACGGATTGGTGCGCGCGGCGGTCGGCATGAAACATATAGCGCCTACAAGACTGCATGGATACTTCACGCATTGCGTCAAACACACTGCGGTCAGCAGCAGTCAGCTTGAAACGCATAGCGCCTACAAGACTACATGAATACTTCGCGCTTTGCGTTAAAACAGTGAGGTCAGCATCGGTAGGCGTGAAACGCATAGCGCCTGCAAGACTGCATGAATACCTCACGCATTGCGCCAACATATAGTGCGGTCGGCGCGGCGGTGGAAGTTAAAATTTTTAACCACATTTATGTTTGTTCTTTCATAATTTTTTCGTTCTTTTTTATAAATGAAAGGCCTTGTCCAAACAGGAATGGGTTTACGGAACTGAAATTTTGTTAGTGTTGACACGGCTTTTAAAAAACATGTGCCCAACACGAGTAAACGCGTCTTATGCACCCCTCCCCAACCGGCACGTTCACTTGATGGTTTTTTTAGATCGTATTCGACAGATCACTCAGGTGAGATTATATTGATATCGATTGGTTCAAAGTGTAACCAAAGCCTCAAAAGTCAATTTAGAAATCTGAGGTAACGGGTCTCATGTGATCGAATTTTTATTCTCTCGAGCACCAAATGGCAATGAGAAGTGAAATTGTCAGTAATTTTCTCATTTCCAGCTTTTCCAAATTAAATCCTAAAATTTTCGTTTGAGGTTATGTTCTATTGTTTTGAACCAAACGATACATCGAACCACTGTCAAATACGATCTATTGATGTTTCAAAACAAATGAGCAGGGGGCGGAGAAATACAGGCGGCCCACGGGCAGCATATAGGTAAATCCGGCCCTGCAGAGGAGTATGGAAGAACTACCCAAAGTCAACAAACGATTTACTAACTTTTCTTTTCTATAATTTCATTTGTTTTGAAGCATTTGTTTCCTTTTCCTTTCTTTATTTTGCTGAAACGAAAGCTTTGAATCGATTGAAATCTTCCGCAAGAAGAGTTTATAACAGTTCGCAAGATTGTTTCTGTATTTAGGTTAGGTTTCTTTGGGCAAACCTGACTACCGGCTACCAAGAAGAAGTGCCCGCATACGCGGTAAATTTGAAAAAGCGCTGCACAAACTAAGCAGATTGCGCGCTAAGGAGCAGATTTCAGACGTTTTTGTTGGGCCTAACGTGTATTCAAGCGAATTTCCCCCTATAAAGTGTATTTAGTTGGCTGTATCTCTTGCTTGCAATAGACCCATTTAGGAAATGGAGATGTTGCATGTGTGAGGAATTTGCGATTTGACTGGTGATTCTTGTGTAAAAGTTCGCGAGAAACACGATGGTGTCACTGTTTTTCTCTGAAATCAACTCCCAGGGTCAAAAAAGTACTCAAGTTGAGGCAAAAATGGAGGGGATATCCCACGCTATCCTGAGAGTCCACCTCTACATCAAGACAAACTCTCCATGCAAAGATAGGGAGCAAATACATTGACAGGGCTGCCATTTTATTTGGGGACTCTAAAACTGAAAACACGCCAACCCTGCTAATGTATTTGCTCCGTATCTTTGCATGGAGAGTTTGTTTTGATGTAGATGTAGACTCTCAGGATAGCCTGGGATATCCCTTCCATTTTGGCCTCATCTTGAGAGCTTTTTTTGAGTTTGGGAGTTGATTTCAGAGAAAACCAGTGGCACCATCGTGTTTCTCGCAAACTTTTACCTAAGAATTTGCAGTCAAATCGCAAATTCCTCACACATGCAACATCTCCTTTTTAAAAGTTACAAAGTCTTACTGAAACGCTAACAAAGAAATACCTTGAGATCCATTTCCATTTCCATTCCCATTCCCATTTCCATTTCCCCCAAACCTCCCTACTTGCGTGTTGGGGGGCGAATGGTAAGATGGGGGCGAGTATACGGGATACTCTTGCGGACGGAAGCACGCTATTGAGCACCAACCTGGCCGTTGTTTCTTGACTTGCCCTGCGAAAAGAGAAAAGAAGATTGAAACAAATTGGTAAGGTACAACACAGTAGTGGACCGAATTTTGCAATGAGCCACTAGACAAGGCTTATGAAGTAGACGAACCCGTCACAAATTTTCTCTTCAAAATTTTACGTGTAGAAAGCGATTCACAAAACGGGAAGCTCAGAAAATCAACTCCTGAAAAAAATAATTACCATTCTTTTAACACAAATTAAATAAAATACGGAGAAAACAAATGATGTCATGTGTACTTTTACTATCTGTCGAATGATAATTTTATTGTAAGCTGCTAAATCTTGTTTGGGAGATGATTTTCATAGGTGAAATTTAAGATGCGGTGGGCTCTAGGTTCTACCGCGGATGGTAAACTCGCAGTTCACAATGCCTGTTGCATGCAAGAGATACAGCCGTGCGAATAGACTTTTTAGAGGTCTAATGACACGAAAATTACGATGGTCACATCAAAAAAGTCTGAAATAGACTCCTTACTGCGCAATTTGCATTGTTTGGAACGCGCTTTTTCAAATTTCCCGCGTCTGGGGGCAGTTTTCTAACGGAAACAATTAACGGTAACTCAAGGCTATTTCCGGTCAACTAAAACTGACAACATAACCTAAAAATCGGAGCTCGTGAAATCGTGAAATGAAATGTAAAGGATTGCGTTGGATATTTAAAAGTTGATCGATTTGGTTACCACATAACGCGTATATGGACCACTATGAGAGATCACGTTGGGTTGGAAACAAACTGA
Source organism: Bemisia tabaci (assembly GCF_918797505.1). Lineage (NCBI taxonomy): Eukaryota > Metazoa > Arthropoda > Insecta > Hemiptera > Aleyrodidae > Bemisia > Bemisia tabaci. Next base: position 13,896,919 of record NC_092802.1, on the reverse strand, counting down.
AGGAAAAAATAACAACAACAACAACAACGACTCGGCATCTTCCGGAAATCACCGAAGCCCGCCGTTTGCTCGTTTCCGGTGATTAGAAAACTGCCCCTAGACGCGGGAAATTTGAAAAAGCACGTTCCTAACAACGCAAATTGCGCAGTAAGGAGTGTATTTCAGACTTTTTTAATGTGACCATCGTAATTTTCGTTTCATTTAACCTCTAAAAAGTCTATTCGCGCGGCTGTATCTCTTGCATGCAACAGGCCCATTCTCATCTCGATCATCTATATTTCTCACGCAATCATCGGATCGCATTAAGCAGAGAGGGACCAAGTCATATTCGCCGTTTTCAAATTTTATTGGACAATTTATTTCTTTACAGATCAGATGAGTAGATTTTTTTGAAAGTTTCAAGGTATTGCTTCCGTGACGTTAGGAAAATTCTTGAAGTGAAGTAAGAATCTACCTGTTTAAAATATTATCAGGGGGTATGCCCCCTGGCCGCTACGCAGCCCAACCTCCAGTTGGCGCTTCGCGCTCTCTTAGGCCCACTTCGACAAAAGAACGACAAAAAAAAAAAATTACAAGATTTTCTGATCCGACTCTCAATTATTAAATCTTCTTCTGGCCGGAAGGGTTTGGACTAATAAGAATCAGAAAAATCGGGATTAATTTTAAACTTCCCGTGAAAACTAAAACGGAACGAAACGAACGGCACACAGCGTTTCGTCGCTTTTGAACGGTCTGTAGTAAGGAAACATACCTTCAATCACTTACCTTACCCTACTTACAGACCAAGATTCAACATTTCCGCTAAATTCTTCCCCCCTTTCAAAGCTCCCTGGTCAACTCTTACATAAAAAAAACCTAGTTCCTGTTTCCAAAATCTGATTACAGTGGCAGGTCTGGATTAAGGGGGTGGCCACATGGGCCGCATGGCGGCAAATGTAGGGGGCGGCAAATTTTGCATTTATTTTAAATGTAAGTAGAAAAAAATCGAACTCAAAAAAAAAAAAAAACAAGCAGTGAACTCCAACACAATGTGTTGATAAGGCGCGTCATTAACTCGCACATATCAACCCCTTTAGTTTTCATTTACAGAGATTTCAAAATAGGCAAACAGCATAAAAAGAGAATTCACGATCCAACACTGCGAGGTCAAAGACGCACCTTGACGAGACCGTGTATTGTGAAAGTAGAAAGCTATTCGATCGAATTTAAGTTTTTTGATCTGCCTTAAGCAAAATCTTATCAGATTCTTGAAGAAAAGTGCTACGGAATAATTTAAGCGAAGAAAGGAAAAATTCTGTCGAACTCCTAGAAGATAAAGTCGATTTAAAGGTATTTTGGGGCTAAAATACCCAAATCACCGGTAGTAAAAATCCCGTTATATTATTGAAAAGAAATTGACTCGATATAAATGCAATTGCATTAAATACGTCTTGATTTTGTTATTTTAAACGTCTTTCCATGCAAAGAAGTTCAACCATGTCGTTGCTTTATTCATTCATGAATTGAAAGTAAGCAATCTACATCCCGAAAATCTACTGATTTGCCGTAAAAAATTGCAGAAACTTGATATACCAGGTCGATGCACCCACTCGTTGAATTTACCAACCAATTTTGTGAGTGCAAATGTGTAAGAATCAATATGCTATAGTCATTTTGGGTGCATTTATTTTTCATGAAACAATAATAATTTCAATCCCGAAAAACCATCAATTTTCCGTATAAAATCGAAAAAATCAAAATATGTCAACTCCCCGACGTGAAAATTAGATTCTACGTATGTAAAATGTAAATACTTATGTATCGATATGCTGAACAGAACTATGTGTGGACAGTCAGAAGCCCGCGGCAACATTAATTCAACAGAAAAACTGTAAAAATTAGATAGGATTTTAGCCGCTTTGCCCGCCTCTCCTCGCTACTTACAACAAACCGTTCTTATACTCATCTCAAAATTTTTCTCAGAGCTTTGGGTTATTATCAGCTTCCATTTAAACTCCGGTTCGATGGCCGAATCGGCTGCCAAAAAAGCAAGCCACTGTTGAGGGGTTCTATGAGAAATTCGTGATATTATCGGCTCTCAGGAAATCACCCCATGGCTAAAATTGGTGGTATAAATGTTTAAGTGCTTAAAATAATCGTATTCAAGAAACTAAGGAATTAAACTATGGAGTCAATTTCTTTTTAATAATATAACGAATTTACTACCGGTGATTTAGCTATTATAGCCCCAGAATACTTTTAAAGCGCCTTTGCGTTCCAGAATCTCGACGGAATTTTTTTTTTTTTTTTTTTTTGCTTAAACGATTCAAGAAACATTGTAGTTAAAAATATAAAGATTTTTCGATTTGGACGTATGAAAATGTTTAACTCGTTCAGGCACACCGTGTATTGTATGGAGTACTGCTGTTATTCGACCGTTGTCTTCAGGTCAAAATTCTTACAGAGAAGCCCCTTGCAAGAGGCAAATTTTTTGTAATTTCTCCCAGTTTTTTCAGCGTTAGGTATATAAATGAATTGTTTGTCAAATTTTGAGGTCAATTATATTTAATTGTAATTTATACTTTCTTTTTTTCCCCTTCATTTTATTTTTCGTATCGAGGAGTCGAGGTTTTGTTGATTTCTTCGGATTTCGATTACTGTAACTTCTCTTCTATTCGGCCGATTTTTATGAATGAGGTCTCTTTTTATTTGTGTTTTAACGGAGAGTAAGGAAAAAATTGCTAAATACATGCGAAACAATTTTTTTTGAAAATTGGATGAATCCTAGCGTGACGGTGAAATGGTTAATGAAGCGTGAGTAATTGGGGTACGGGTATCGGCCGCGTTGGGACCCAAGGCCCATTGTTCTTCGTGACGCCGACGCAGTGATCAGGAGCGTGGGGACGAGAGGGCTTAGTGGACTCCTGTATGAGCCACGTTTAGCAAATGGTCTAATGAGTCTCGAGGCTCATCACAGATTGCACTTACCACTATCCTGGTGGCCCCGGCTATCAGAGCAAGGAGTACCAACTTTTGAAAAGGATAACAGTGTTGTGGAGATATGTCAAAGCAACGTTGTGAACAAAACGGAGTGAGTGAAATTCTCATTCAAGGAGTGCCGAACTGGTCAGCCATCCTCGAATCAGTTCGCTTGCTTCCGCTTATATATGCATATTTTAAATCAGCGCGCCCCATTCTAAGGTTTTTTTAAAAAAAACCAAGAAACGTAGACTCTTGGTATTCATTACACATAAACTAGCGAGCCCCAGAATGAGAAACAAATTTTAATCATTATTATTGACGGATTAGTAAACTTTTTACACGCTTTGGAAAATCTCAGAAGTTCGCGGTAGTCACTTTTCGGTAAGGAACTAGGGGACTCGGTTATTGTATCGAGGGGGGGGTCGAAACGATCGCAAAGGCGGTATACTACGTATACGCGCCAAAAAATATCAACGAGAAAAGGGGGAAAAATCTCCCTTTCCTGAGAGTATAGTAATTTCTAATTTTGTAGTTTTTTGGTGCTACAAGAGACAGCGTCTTTAATTAGTCGAGTCAAGAGACGAACTAATCACGCAATTTGGCCTGGAGCTCAGCGCAGAGAGGAATGATGACGAGGACTTGAGATGAAAAGGGCAAGCCCTTGGCGCGGCGGTCGGCATAAAACACATATTAGCGCCTACAAGACTGCAAGAATGCTTCACGCATTGCGCCAAACATAGTGCGAAGCGCGGCGCGGCAGAAGTTAAAATAATTATTAAACCACATGTATGTTTGTTCTTTCATAATTTTTTGGTTCATTTCTTATTAATGGAGGACCTTGTCCACGCAGAGACAGGTTTACGGAACTTAACTTTTGCGCAAAGATGCGTGAAATTTTGCTAGTAATGTTGACAGAGCTTTCGCAAAAAATGTATCAAACACGAGTAGGTAAACGCGTCTTATGTACCCCTCCCCCTGCGGCACGTTCACTTGATGGTTTTTATTGATGTTTCAAAACGAATGAGAAGGGGCAAAATACAGGCGGCCCATGGGCGGCAAGTAGGTAAATCCGGCCCTGTACAGCGGGCTCATCTAAGAACTGTCACCTGATAATAGCCGCAAAAATCATGAAAATCGGCCTAGGAGAAAGCTCAAACGAACTGTGGCCAATAATAAAAAAATACATTGTTTTAATGGGAGAATACGTAACTTTACCACGCGATATAAAAAAAAACCATAAAAGAAGTTGAACCATAAAAGAAACCATTTTTGTTCATAAAAGAAGAAAGCAAAATCGTAAAACAATAGTATCTATTTTCCCTGACATATGGTCACTATTCGCAGTTTTTCGTTACCAAGGATGATTCCTTATCAGTGTCCCTGTTCGAATTTCCATAATTGTTCTTCCTCTTCTGCTTGGATCGGCTGATATATATGCTCCTTCTAAGAATGGAATGTCTCGTTTATGAGAATTACTAGACTAATATTGCACGTAAGGTACATCCCTTTGAAAAAAGAGTAAAAAGAAAGAAATGATAGTACGAACCCATCACTTGACAAGAGGTACTTTCCAGAAAAACTATGATAGTAATCGTAAGAATAGGATGCGTCATGGCACAAAGAACTAGAAATGGATATAATTTTTTTGAATTTTACAGGATTTTTGCACGCAAAAGGAAATAAAATGCCACAAGTCGCAACAACATCAAAATAATTGGTCAACCTCAAAAAGAAGATTCACAAATGCGTTTCACTTTTTTTACTCGGGAATAGGTGTTATACGAAACTGTGAAAATAGGAGAAGAATTAAAAGACCGATGTAAGCATAAAACATTTGGGTAACAAATAAAAGTAGAGTGATATTACTGAGCACAACACCTCTTGGTGTCTGCTCTGAAACTGGAAATAAAAGGGGATTGCGCATGGCATCCATTTTCTCCTTTTTATATTGACGCATGTATTGCTTTTCAAGTAAATGTGAATGTGTTGCTAAAATGCTCAACCTTGTAGCTGACGTTTTGGCATTTATGCTTCAAAAAGATTGAAGGCGGAACCCTAGAGATGGAAATATTTCATGTTTCTTTTTTAGTTTTAGCTTTTCCCCAGCGATAATGAGTGATTTTTTTTTTCTAATTTTTCATGCTGTCACAGACCCTCGTAGAGGTTACTGGACTGTTGTACCAGTGCTTGCGAAAATGTCAGGAGATTTTCTCTATGTCGCACAGTAACTATCTTGAAATGTCCAAGAGAAAAGAGGAACATCGTTCCTTCATAAAAAATAAATTTCCCACTGAAATTTGCCAACAGGTAATGTCACTTGGCTCCCTTCGAGAAAGACTGCCAAACTTTCCCTCATTAAAGTCCACTATATATATATCTCAAAATGAATAGTTTAAATGACACGAGTATTATCATCAAAAAATAAACAAAGTAATTCTTCTGGGCTTTACTTATGACTTTAAAACAACTGTCAAATTTCTGGATCAAATAGGAAATGTTCTCATAACATGAAGATCAAGATTTGATGGCACATCATCTCTCACTTTTGGATCACTAAATTACGATATCGTTGCAATTTTTGGATAAATTATATTTCTGGTAAATTTGACCGAACTCTTTACGTGTATGCTTGATTTTGTCCATTAGAAATTATTTTAATCGAATTTTATTGCTGCTATTTATCATTTTCAAATACCTTGGAGGGGCTTTGATTATTCGAAATTTTGAAGGAGAAAAATCCAACATGAATATGTTGAAAACTATTTTCACGTCTTTGCTATTTGTATTAATTGGTACTTTTTGCTAAATTAGGGAGAAAATATGGATTCATGAACGTTAAATGTAAATTAATTTTAAAGATTCCGTCCAATTATCTTGATTTTAAGCTGATATGCGGCATTTACGCACTACCGCAATTTCGCCGAACTGCCGTGCATCGAAATCGCGTCAAGTTAATCTCTTTGGATTTCGAACTGTAACTTCTCTCCTATTCAGCCGATTTTTACAAATGAGGTCTCTTTAAATTTGTATTTTAACGGAGAGTAAAGAAGCACTCGCTAAATAGACGGAAAACAATTTTTGAGAAAATTTGGTGGATCCTGGCGTCAAGGTGAATGGTTAATCGGGCGTGAAAGATAAATTTCCCTTGCTCGAAACCGGACACTCAAAGCTATATCGGGAGATAACAGCAGTGGGCCACGGTTAGCACATGGTATAATGAGTCACGAGGCTCATCACAGATTGCGCTTACAGCGGAAGACGCTCATTGGCTAAAAGTTTTGGCGCGAAAAAAGCATCTAAAGTTGGGTCCTCCGAGCGTAGAAAAGCTTTTATGAGGTTTCTGTCAAATGAGATAATACGGTTTTGACAGGAAAATGTTCTCAAGGGTTTCCAGTTAGCAGCTCATTCGGTTTTTTGGTAAAAGACTATCAGGGCTTGGCAGTATAATGGTTCAAAGACAGGAAACGGGTCCGAGGAAAAAAATATTTGGACGGCCCGTTGAATATCATTGGTTTATCAGTGTGTTATGCACTATGGTACATCCGAATGATTTCAAAAAGCGAGCCCTACTGGCACTCTTAAAAAAAATTGTTAGAGACGAATCTCTCCTTGACTCCAATTTATTCACGATTGATCTTAAAATTATTGACTGGGTAACAATACATCAGCAGCAATATTATTTTATCCACAATCCACGCGGAGGCGAGCATCATGGTAAGCTTTTTAAGAATAGGCGTTGGGAAGCCATAAAAAGTAATAAAACCACAGTGAATCCATCAAAGTAACATTCTTCATTATATAGAATACGGGCTCTTTCGGAAAACGTAATTCCCTAATTGGACGTATTTCTGCCAAACGGAACTACGTGCATTTTGACATGAGACCCATAAGAATATATTCATAACAGGGCTCACGCCTTAATGCATATAGTTCCGTTTGACAGAAATACGTCCAATTAACACTTGCACTTGCATGATGACGGTGGAACTACCAGACCACATATCTCGGTTTGCGACGTTATAACTTCCTGTTATATTTCCACGGAGAAAAAAACTTCGTGCATGGGACCCGAAGTTGAGGTCATATGGATCTCTGAAGTTTTCTGATCACGCATCCGAAAACTTGAGGTCGAGCTGCCAAAGTTCAGGTCAGACATCGAAGCACCTCGGTGTGTACCGGAGTACTTCAGATGATGTGTAGCCCGAGCCCTTCGGTATACATCGAAGTCCTTCAGATGTCTGACCCGAACTTCGGCAGCTGGACCTCTAGTTTTTAGATACGTGATCCGAGAACTTCAGAGATCCATATGACCCCAACTTCGGGTCCCACACACGAAGTTTTTTTCTCCGTGTATAATGTTGAAAACTATACTTAATTTTACTATTGCAAAGTTAAACATACGCAGGTAATAGAAAGTAAATTAAAGCTGTAACTCATTAAAATTGTGCCGACCGCTGAGCACTTTTAACAGCCACGTATAAGAGCTTTCCCGATATTTTTTTTTTCTTTTTGGTCGAGAGCTGTGTAAAGCGACATATATCAACGGCACTAATGCAGATTTTGCGCTGATTGACGCACACGTTGTACTTAATTTCAATTACTGTGGTAGGTTTGTTTCTCTTCCCCCATATTTGGTTTTGGTCCATGCATTAGAGGCTTAAAACTAACTTCAGGGGAAAACGTGACGAATTTAACTATGTGGGTACTCGTATCTTTGAATAGAAAAATGGTGACGTTGCATAGTGTCAACAAACCCAAAATCTGATCATGGAGTCAACGATTGCTGACGTCGTGCTCAGGCAGCAAAACGCAAAAAAGGGCCCTGAGAATGGTGTCTACGATCATGGTGTCAACAAACAGAAAAATATCTTCCTTACGAGTAAAATTAGATAATTTCGTGTAGGGTCACGTACAGTTAGATTAGGTCAGTTCACGTCAGGACATGTCCGTTTGATTAGGTAAAGTCAGGTAGGGTAAGATCGCAAACTGGCCAAAAATCGCGCGACCTGTACTGCGCCAGAAATTGAAAATTTTGTATTTTCGAGGGAATGTAGCAACAAGGTGTAGAGATTTTGAATCGGTAGCACACGAGGCTGCGAAAGCGATTTTCGATTTTTTGATAATTTGTTGCAGCTTTCATTTCGCACAAAGCTGATTCAGGCATATTCAGGGTGATAAATGTTTGTTGCGTGAGTACTTGGACCCAGCTTCAAAAATTGGTAAATGGTTTAAATTATTTTTTTGGCTTAGCGTACCTTCCACCTTGTGAAGCTATAAATGGGTACCTCGACCTAATGTCTATAAAATCACCTGAGGCCCCACCAGTTTTTCGACCTACGTTACGGAAACATACATCGTCCTACCAATGTTTCCCCCCGACTGGTAGGCTCGACCTCCCTTCGATCAACCGAGAGCAACGAACGGGGCAGAAAGGTCTCACAGGTCGAACAACGCCGAGTTCTATCAAGCGCATCCCTCTTCGCTTTCAGTGGCGCAAGCACTGAAAGAGACCCAAACAGAGACCTTCATCAAAATCACATTTATTAAAAATCGGGTCAATTATCCTCGCAAAGAAATCCGAGACCAAAACGCCGAGGCGGAAAGCTTGCGGAATTCATACACGTGCATGCCAAAAACCAGAGAAAATTGTTTATGGTACATAAAAAACGTGGGCTACAGATTTCAAGGCAAAAAAATTTAAGTGTCGGTGTTTTGCTAGACTTTTCTTCGAATTTAAAAAAAAAAAAAAAAGAAAAGAAAAAACCTATACATGAAGAGTTCCGAACTTTTTTTTTACTCGAGTGTCGCGTGACGGGGGGCACTTTACACCCCGAAATCCTTTTGTCAATTTAAGTATTCGAATTTTTTAAAACTTTTTTACCAGTGGCGTGGCGTGAATTGCGATGTATCGATTGTTACGCTATTGAAACCTATGATAAAGAATCGATTATGAAGGTGTTCGCTGCGAACACCCTGTTAATCGATCCTTTTCCATCAGTTTGAATGGCATGACAATCGATATATCGCAGTTCACGCCACGCCACTGTTATTTACACGAGTGTCGCGGGACGTGGGGCACAATCTTTTCCAATTCCAATGATCGCTTCTGATCGCACATTCCATCAGCAGCGATACTTCTACCGGTGAGTGTATATTAACTTTCTCCACATTAATTTCCAGTGTTGCCAAACAATGGGCCTGTTGCACTATTACTTTAATCGAAAGAGGTAAGGCTCCTGATGTCACAGGAATTTTCTCGAAGTTTTTTGATCACCGGAAACCCCCAAAAAATCAACTTAAAAACGCCTCAAATTTTGGATTTTCAAAACCTAATTTATTTTCCCGTAAGTAATTGGCAGCCCCTTTTCAAATGCAAATATCGAGTCGATCTATGATTTTTTGAACAAAGTGGAATTCAGAAATGGATTCCTCGTACGTTTAAATGGGTGGTTAAAACCTTCATTAGATAAATAAGAACCGACAGGATAAACCCTATTTTTAGGGAAGACTGTAGTCAATGGGCGATTATTTACATCTGCTTAGTGATAACAGACATGGACATTTAGCTCAATATTTAGCCATTTTCATGAGTTTTTACTTTTTTGTCATGACTATTTGAGGGTTAGTTTCTTTTGTAAATCAATTGTTTAGTGCCTTAGGATCATGTTAAAAGCTGTAAAGGTATACTTTGTTACTTATTAATTCAGAACACACTCCGGCAGTCCAACGCTCAAACCATGAATGTTCTTTCAATGCGTGTAAATCATTCTTAACTCTTCAACAAACATCTCAATATCATTCAGAACGTTCCCACGTTTTATAAACTTATGTTACTTCAAATTCCTGTGTGTTTTCAATGTAACACTATAGGTACAGAAAAATTAATCGATAAGTCCTCTCATTGTGCTTACTCTCTTCCACTCCTTTATATTCTCTTTAATGACCCAAGTAACGTCTCTTGATCCGCCGTAGTTCCTGAATAAATACAAAAAGTTTACCACGGTTCGACCCCAGAATCGCGCTCAAAATGCAGTAATCATGCGGATATTTGGGATTTCGTCGTTTTAAAAACTAACAAAAGAAATCGCTCGCAAACCCGTTGGTTTCAAAAAGATTGCTACTTTACTTTATCTGATTGAAAAGCGCAGAAGTACATATGGACTACACAGAATGAGAAACAACTTAATCAGCCAAAATACACATAATAAAAGAACAACTTAATTTGGGGAAAAGGCTGCAAATAAAGAAAAAGGAATAAACAAAACCCGGAACGTTTCAAAATAATAACAATTTCATTATCAACCGGAAAATAAATTAAAAACAAAAACGAGCCGTCGCTCCGCTGTAATTGCGAGACCGAGACTGATTACCAGGTAAACAGACTCGGCACAGTGCAGCAAAATCAAAGCACACAAGACAAAGATTACAAAAAAGGATGGAAATTTAATCACCAGCTCCCTCTGGGAGGAAAAACTGGTGATAAGAGGCACAGAGACCATCAACATCAGCGCGGTAATTACAAAGTTTGTTCCTGCGCTTCAAGATATTCATCATTTCGAGGAGAAGACGCGGAAAATAACGCTTTTCGGAGGCTAAAATTTTAGCCCCCCCGAAGTCAAAGCGATGCACCTCTGCATCTTGGTAGTGCTGCAAGGCAGTTTTCTCCCCTTTCCCATATCGATGTTGAGAAAGCCTCTTTTTTAGTACCTGGGATGTCTGACCTATACTAGGGCCCACGAACGATGATCCCTGAAAAATCGGGCGAATAAACGCACGGACCATGTAAATGACAACGCTGCAGGGTCGAGCACGCACATCGACGAGACCGGGTATTGTGAACGCGAAAAGCTATTGTATGCAAACTGCTGCTATTCTACCCCTATCTTCAGGTCAAAATTCTTCATAGGAAGCCCTTTCGTAAAAGATCAATTTCTTGTAATTTTGCCCCAATCTCTTCGTCCATTACATGGTTGGATTGCTCGTAAAATTCTGAGCTAAATCATATATAATTGTTATATACAATTTTTATTTTTTCCTTCTTTTTCCTTTTTGAAGCGAAGTCCAATTTTTATTTATAACATCGTATCTCGAACTGTAACTTTGCTGCTATTTGACCGATTTTTATAAACGAGGCCTCTTTTTACTCGTGTTTTAAAGGAGAGTAACGAAACACTTGCTAAAAAAATGTTACACAACTTTCAACAAATTTTGGTTTTTTCTAGCGGGAGGGTGAAATTGTAAATTACGCGTAAGTAATTAGGGTTCGATTGTGGCTCGGCTCGGCATTGTCCCCGAACTCGAGACTCGGTTCGGGCCGGGGTGTCGCTGTTGCCAGTGTTTGCAAGAAATACCCGCGGCTCAGGGATCATCGTTCGTGGGCCCTAGTATACGTACCCGACTTCACAATCCTGACACTGTACGTAGTAAACGACGCCAGCCACCAAGTCATTAGTTCTTTTGTCATGGGAACGGAGTTCCCCATGATATTAGAATCGTTCCGTTGCTTTCGCTATGGGATTCCCTATACCTCTGCGACCTTGAGCGTTTCGCCCAGTCTCCGATTTTTGGTTGATTTTCCGATGTATCAAAAACCGTTGTATTTTTTAGCCAATCATGTCTCTACGTCAAGTTGTGTTGATTGCTAAAATTCGCTTTCAGCGAGTTTTTTTCCACATTGAGATGTCGTGTCTGACTGGTAAATCTGCGCAGAACCACGAAGTTCCGTTTTTAGGCAAATTCTTTTTTTTGGGAGGTTCTGATTGGTTATTTTTCGCCATCAGTTTTCTGTTCGTTGGTGCAAAAGATCGCCTACCTCGGTGTTCTTGAGAAGCCGCCATTATCCCACCTCAAATTTGAAAAATAGAAGTAAAGAAATAATAACCATCGTACAAGGTGGAAAATTGTTCTGGAGGACTCGTTACGGATAAAGAAGTCAAAATCAGAGCTCGATTGATTGATTTAATTCATGGATACGCAAATATTGCCTTAGCTCAACTGCCGCGATCGGAATGCGTGCTGGGATGGACCTCGAGACGCATTAAAAGAGTGCGAACCATGGCTCCTACAGCAATGCGCTTTCTCAGCAACAAAGCGTCGAGGTCTCTTGTGATAAGTCCCGCCCATTGCCCGAGTCTTTTAAATGCTATTTTTAAAAATAGCATTTAAAAGACGCTCACGTGAATCCGTCATAGCCTAGTTGACTAATCCGCCTCGTATTTGTGATCAGGTGCGGGCACCCGGCGCTCGTGAGTTCGATACCCGTCGTTAGGTACTACTTTTAGCGGCTCTGGTGCTTGCACTAGAGCTGCTATTCCGGACGGTCCCAGCTGGGGAGTATCAATGCAGCATGTTACATTGTAGAGACCGCGCGTTGGTTGATGGGAATCGGCGCCATTTTCGGCTATGTTCCTTGTCATGACTTTATTTTATTGCATACTGTTTTATTGTTAGTCAATGCTATGTTTTGTATTGTATTTTTGGAATCATGGTGATACAGTCAACAATTCAAAACTTGTTTGTGCTTTTATCTCGTGATGGAAAAAATGTACTTTACGTTCAAAATTTGAAAATTTGAATTTTAAAGTTTTCGCGGTTAAGGAAGCTTTAACCACTGGGTTGGAGCTTCCTAGTCATTTACTCGATATCAGCTGATAGCAAACAAAGGTTACCAGGGAAACCGTAAACGTCTAACAACTATCGTGGCCATTGGGGCGATTATTGAAATGATATCGACTGTATGTCGCCGCTTACGACAGGACATAGCCCTATCTTAACTGTGTAATATATCGCAATTCGATATTGTTTTGATTTTTTGCAACCAATACCTACACTTTCAGATATAAAAATGCAAATTTTTTGCAGCCTCGCTAAACGACTTATCAACCAGAGATTTTTTAGGAAGCGGACCTCCAAAGAGCTTTCAAAATTAAAAGTATACAACAAGTGATAATGCCATGTATTCGCCATATCAAAGCCCAATACACATTTATACACCGGCTACGTAAATCTGCTAAGTTACAAAACATGAATCGACAGTTGTCGGATTGTACATCAATGACAAAATGTGTCTAGGCCCTCATTCTTGACTACAACTACTGCCCCCAGAGCCGCTCTCCGACGCCAATGCGTTGGAGCTTCCTGCTTGTTTAATGGTTGTATTGAATGTTTTAGACTAATCATCAAAAAATAATTAATAGTAGATGATAAATGTACGAACATTTTCTCGTGAGTTAATATGTTAAACAAAAGTACTGGAATATACCTCCTTCATATAATCAAATTTGCATTCAACGTTCGTAAGTTAAGCAAAAAGTACCTATTGATACAAATAGAAAGACATGAAAATAGTATGTCTAACATTTCAGTTTTTTTTTTTTTTTTTATTTATTTTTTGTTTTTTTTGTTTTTTCAATAAAACAAATTGACTGGGACTAGAATCATCGTATCTCTGAAGACAAAAGCTAAGTTTTTTGATACAGAAATACTAATATATTCATCCTTTATATAATCAGGGAGATGTTGACCCAAATATTGATGTATATTTTCTCTGTTCGCCCAAATTAATGATGGTATTATCTTTTTTCAATAAAATTAATTTACATTCCTCGTTCTTAAAGCAATATTTTCTCCAAAATTCAGCAAAAAATAACAATTTATACCTACGCAAAAAGTAAATAAATAAATAAAGCAATGACATGAAAGTAGTATAGGTAGTACACATCTAACATTTCGGTTACATCTATTTGAATGAAAAAAATGGCAACTTAGGAAGCACATAGGTCACTTATCGACGGTGAAACTACCAAACCACGTATCTCGGTTTGCGACGTCGCAGACTTTCTGTCATACTTTATTTTTTAAATGAAAAGCTACTTAACGTCCAGTCTTGAAAATTTCCGTGATTTTTCCTCTTCGTGCGGAGAAAATTCTGAGAAAATTTCAAGGAATGATATTGATTTGGTCTACTTCAAAAAAATAAAATGTGAGCGGAGATTTTTAAACACCGCAAACGAGATACGTGGTTTGGTAGTTTCACCGTCGTTATGATGCGTATTCGGGCATATGCGTAGAGTAAAAATATCATACTTTACGCCGAAAAAACGAAACTGAAAGTTAAATGCGTTAACTTCCAAAAACCATACATAATCCAACGAAAATAAATAATTGGTAAATAACAGCTTTCTTGTATGCAAAGAAAAAAAATTAAAAATGTTAAAAAAGAGATGTCGACACAAAATTACATAGCCCCTTCAATTCTGAAGATACTACAAACGAACTGTACCTTAAAATTTTCATATCCCAGAAGCAAAAGTTCCCATGACGAATATTGCTATCGCTAGCGATTGCAAAAACCAACTTGTTTGATTTCAAATTGGACATTAAGAAACCGAGATCGTTATATTTGGTATGCACAACAGAAAATCCATACTTTTTTAAAACATTTGCTAAGCTTTCCGACAAAAGGGGCACATATGGCAAAGAAATCAGTTTGTCAAATTTTATTTGACCCTTTTTACAACCATAATTTTGGTGTTTTCCACTTCCTTTTTCCCTCAACACTTTTGAGAATTCCCGATCAACAAGAGTGCTAGGGTAACAACTACTTGTACTCTTTGTCTTGTGTGCTTTGATTTTGTTGCACTGTGCCGAGTCTGTTTACCTGGTAATCAGTCTCGGTCTCGCAATTACAGCGGAGCGACGGCTCGTTTTTGTTTTTAATTTATTTTCCGGTTGATAATGAAATTGTTATTATTTTGAAACGTCCCGGGTTTTGTTTATTCCTTTTTCTTTATTTGCAGCCTTTTCCCCAAATTAAGTTGTTCTTTTATTACGTGTATTTTGGCTGATTAAGTTGTTTCTCATTCTGTATAGTTGGGTCGTTTACTTCATTTCTTTGTTTCCTCTATGTCTCTATGTCGTCGCGTTGCATACGTGGATATCGCGTCATTTGTTATCAGGTTGTTTCGATCAGTTTGATTTTGCACTTTTCAATACGTATGTATTATCTGACGTTGTCGGTTCGTAACCTTTTGCATCATTTTATTCTCCATGTCTCTCATATAATTTTTAATTGCTGATTTTATATCTTGACTGTCGCACCTTTTACTTTAATTAGACTTCTATTCAATATTTTTTTAAAAATCGGATTTCAATTCAAATGCTTAAATTTTGACAGATTTTCCTGTTTCTAGGTTGTAAATTTGTTTCTCTAGGCCGTAATGTTTTATCAATTTGTTTTAAGGTGCCATGGGCAAAAAACAGTCCGTGCCTTGAAGGAACTGAATAATGCAAGTAAAAAGTTGGTTTTGGCAAATTGCAGGAAGATTTTTCTGCTTTCCTGTAGAAAATTTCAGCTTGTACCCTCCTTCATTCAGGTTAAACATGAACATATGACCGATTTACTAACTGCTCGGAAAAACAAGGCATGCATGTTGGTAGAAAAATTCAAGCATGATTTTTTACAACTGTGTATAGACGATGTCCATGCTTTGATTAGTAACATATCAAGGCATCTTAATCAAATTATTTATTTTCTAAAAACAACACTGCCCGAGGTTGTTATTGTTGATTTCTTACATAATTTAACTCTCAGAAACCAAAAGCTGTGGAGAAGAGTCAATAAAAATCTTGCTAAGAAATTTAATGTATTAAAAGGTAATTCTTTAAAAAAGTATCATCAAACTTTCCAGCCTTTCTTCAACAAAAAGGACGCGTGGGTGGAGAATCTGTCTGATACTCAAATACCGGATTTTGCAATGAGGGTTCTATGTCTTGGGCCTAAATTTTGCATTCCGTTTTTCAAATTTCCGAGTGAAAAATCTATTTTTCGACCTGTGCCTTTAGATCGCATCATTGCTAACATCGAAAATACGCTAAGATTTCATCCTCCGTTTATTGACATCATCAGAGGTAAAGTTTGTCATGTCATTAGAAATTACATCTATTTGGCGAAGAGAGTTTCAGGCCATGAAAATATCAATGTTAGTTCCAACAGGCGTTTTAAGGAATGTTTTTATATGCGCTCCCTGAAAAGTGACATCATTCACACTTTTTGGTTCATCAAAGACAATCCTCAAATTAAAATTATTTTAGCTGACAAAACCAATAAAACCGTTATCATGAATAGTGTTGACTACAATACTAAGATGCAAACGTTGTTGGACGATCGTACAACGTATAAACAAATCAACACTTCACTAGTGCCCTCGCAGTCCGCCAAAAATAATTATTTGGCAAAATCCTGGTATGCGGCAGGTTACATCTCTGAACATCTAGCTAATTCACTTAAAGTCTCAGGTGCCATGGTGTCACGGATATACGGTTTGATAAAACTGCATAAGCCAAATAATCCAATGCGCCCCATTGTTAGCTCCGTTGGATGCCCTTTTTACACTCTTTCAAAAATGTACTCGTCAATTTTGGTCAATATCGTGGGTAAATCAAATTTTCACATTGCCAATTCTTTTGAATTTTACAACTTCATCAACAGGATGGAAGTGCCCGATGGCTACATTTTTATTTCTTTAGATGTTGAATCTATGTACACCAATATTTCTTCTGATCTAGCCCTTGAATGTGTTGAGCGCCGGTGGAATGAAATTCAAGAGCATTGCTCCATTCCAAAAGAGCAGTTTCTATATGGTTTAAAAGTGTGCATAAATTCAACTGTTTTTCAATTTGATTCCACCTTTTACCAACAAGTTAGTGGCCTTGCTATGGGTGGCAGTGTCTCTTCGGTGTTGGCTGAAATTGTTATGGAATTTTTTGATGATGATTTGCACGCTAACATACCTTTCCCTATTTTGAATTATAAAAGATATGTTGATGACAGTTTTTCTATGGTTTGCAAACAGCATACGGGACTTATTCTTGAATTTTGCAATTCTAGAAATCCTGCCATTCAATTTTCTCTGGAAGAGGAAATTGATGGCAAAATTAATTTTCTTGATCTGTCGGTCCATCGTGAGGGTAATTTAGCTGTTTGCCAATGGTACCAGAAGCCAACTTCATCAGGGCGTTATTTAAATTACCTTTCTGTGCAGCCTGAAATTTACAAGAAAAATGTTGTCACCAATTTAGCGCAGCGAATTGTGCGTCTTACCGACCATCAGTTTCTCTCAGAAACTATAAAGATAGGGAAGAGATTGTTGCTCGAAAATTGTTACCCTAGCACTCTTGTTGATCGGGAATTCTCAAAAGTGTTGAGGGAAAAAGGAAGTGGAAAACACCAAAATTATGGTTGTAAAAAGGGTCAAATAAAATTTGACAAACTGATTTCTTTGCCATATGTGCCCCTTTTGTCGGAAAGCTTAGCAAATGTTTTAAAAAAGTATGGATTTTCTGTTGTGCATACCAAATATAACGATCTCGGTTTTTTAATGTCCAATTTGAAATCAAAAAGAACTAATGACTTGGTGGCTGGCGTCGTTTACTACGTACAGTGTCAGGATTGTGAAGTCGGGTACGTAGGACAGACATCCCAGGTACTAAAAAAGAGGCTTTCTCAACATCGATATGGGAAAGGGGAGAAGACTGCCTTGCAGCACCACCAAGATGCAGAGGTGCATCGCTTTGACTTCGGGGGGGCTAAAATTTTAGCCTCCGAAAAGCGTTATTTTCCGCGTCTTCTCCTCGAAATGATGAATATCTTGAAGCGCAGGAACAAACTTTGTAATTACCGCGCTGATGTTGATGGTCTCTGTGCCTCTTATCACCAGTTTTTCCTCCCAGAGGGAGCTGGTGATTAAATTTCCATCCTTTTTTGTAATCTTTGTCTTGTGTGCTTTGATTTTGCTGCACTGTGCCGAGTCTGTTTACCTGGTAATCAGTCTCGGTCTCGCAATTACAGCGGAGCGACGGC
This sequence comes from Bemisia tabaci, assembly GCF_918797505.1. Lineage (NCBI taxonomy): Eukaryota > Metazoa > Arthropoda > Insecta > Hemiptera > Aleyrodidae > Bemisia > Bemisia tabaci. The sequence continues at coordinate 13,879,098 of NC_092802.1, read as the reverse complement.
TCGTTTTTGTTTTTAATTTATTTTCCGGTTGATAATGAAATTGTTATTATTTTGAAACGTCCCGGGTTTTGTTTATTCCTTTTTCTTTATTTGCAGCCTTTTCCCCAAATTAAGTTGTTCTTTTATCATATGGACTACATTTTGCAATTCATAACTACAAATTCTCGCCCGGTTTAAAAACAACGTATGCGTCATTAGTTTCCCTACGCACATAAGTGTTTTTACAGAGGAGCCAGAATTTATAGTTCCAAATTGCAAAATGCAGTCCATATTATCCCGATTCAAAGGGATCGCTTCAATTAATGTATTGTATGAAGTCACTCCTACAACGCACTCTGGCGTTCTGAGACACAAAAGCGTCACATATTATGTCCATCATTCCCAGAGATTATCGTGCAACTGACACTGCAGCATCCCCTCGTCAACGCCCTGCCACCATCCCTTTACGGGACGTCCTCGATTTAAAGTCCCAAAAAAAATTTTCTCGGCATTTTTACGGTTACTGTCATTTTATACATTCAGCAACACAATGACAGAAAACTTCCTTGCACTCACATTGAATGTATTAGAGACTTTCAGCGATTAAATTTAAGTAAATGTTTCTCCCTTTTTTGTGTAATGATTCCTCTGAGTCCTTTAAAATTCAACGAGTCTCGTTTTATGGATTTATTAGGGTGGGCACAACTGTAAAAATTTGACTTGTTTATCATACAAAGGTAGAAAAGAAGTAAGAGATAATACGAACCCGTGCGTTGATAAGAAGTGATTTCCAGAAAAAATATGAAAACTTTTGTAACAGTCGGACACTTCATGGTACACAAAACTGAAATGGACAAAAATTTATTTTTCGTAGTTTCTAGAACCTTTTTCTATATTTATTGTACGGGTAAAGTTCCAGGAGGGTAAAAAATGGATTCATATATTCGGTTTCTTATAAATTCCAAATGACTGAGTGTCAATAGCACCAATAAAATTAAGATAGTTTATTCATCAAATGTTACAATATATATGATTGTGGAGCCTTATAATATAATGCGTACATCATATATTTAGATTAAGATAACACTTCCGGCAAGAGTCGCAGGTTTATCAAATAAAGAGTGCTGGATAAAAAAGGACAAGTTTTACGATAGTTCAACAACATCAGGTACTGGCAAACAAAAAATGTCAGAAAAACAAGATGGTTCGGGGAAACACTGCTGAGCACAACGCAACTTGGTCTCTATCTGAAAACTAAACCACCACATAAGGGCGCGCACATGAAGCACTACATATAGCTTTCTACTTTGACGTATTTTGGCTTTTTGGAAAAATTGCTCAAGCGTAGCGTCGCGCAATGGAACGAGCACCGAGATTTCATGACGAATGAAACAAATTGCGGTTGGAGACTCGGAGAAAAACGCATTTTATTTTTAGCTTCCTACCGTCCCGTTGGCAGTTGACATCTTTTTTCTGAAAATTCGTGTCGTCTCCCGACCTTTTTTTTTTTTGAAATTTTTATTTGGCCTCTAATCCTTTTGTCAGTCTCTCGACCTTACGTCTGGCGGTTTCTCCGGCTATGGTTCTCTATCCAATAAATGAGCTGTAATTCTTGAAAGTAACCGAGGAAAATCAGCTGTTGCCAAATCATACGGGGCACAATAGTAAAAAAGCCACTTTCACAAGAACCTCGTTTTGCAATTAGAAGCTGCGATTCCTGGCTCGGTTGACTACCTTTTCCGCACAAAGTACATTTCGACGGCGAAACTACCAAACCACGTATCTCGTTTGCGGTGTTTAAAAATCTACGCTCACATTTTATTTTTTTGAGGTAGACCAAATAAATATCATTCCTTGAAATTTTCACGGAATTTTCTCCGCACAAAGAGGAAAAATTACAGAAATTGTCAAGACTGGATGTTAAGTAGTTTTTCATTTAAAAAAAAAAAAAGTATGACAGGCGAAGTCTGCGACGTCGCAAACCGAGATACGTGGTTTGGTTGTTTCACCGTCGATTTGTGGTAGTTTTTCCGACTATCGTTGCCGTACAAATAATTTTCTGTAGTATATGGCAACGTCGAGAAAAATATGAGGCAACATCATCTCATTAATCTCATTAATATAAACTTCGAAGGATCTCACTTTTTAGCGATTCCTCCTTTTTCAATTTCACTCGTGGGGTTGCCTGATTGTGCTATTACTGGGAATATTTTTCTTGGATTTAAACTGGAAAAAGTCGTGAAAAAGGAACTTATCTGGCAAAGGTAAAGTCTGGGAAGGACGAAAGGCTGCCTTCATGGGAAAAGCCATGATTTAGCGGGAAATATCATTAAAACAAATAGGTTCCGTTTGAAGCTTCAAATGTATGCAAGGGAAAACTATTTTAAAATAATAATTGTAAATGGATACAGATGCTACCAAAGAAGAAAGAATGAAAGGGGAAGGAAATGAAATGAGGACATAACTACTTATGCAATCGGAGAGAATAAAACAGAAACATCAGAGAAATGTATATGTAATGAAAGAATTTCTTTCGTAATTGGATCCAAATAGTGTAAAAATTTCACGGAAAAATGTTGATAACTTTCTTTAAAAATGAACATTTTATCGGAGGAAATTTGGCAACTCTCGAATGTTCATACGGCGTTCTTCCTTGGCACGGCTGAATTCCCTTATGAGAATGGGCCTGTTGCAAGGTGCGGGGATTTGCAAATTGATGGCTGATTCTTATGGCAAATTTTACGAAAAGAACGATGGCGCTACTAAAAAACCTTGAAATGACCTCTCAAACTCAAAAAAAGCTGTTTTTGGAACCGACCCATTCAAAACGGTTGTTTTTCAACCGCCACACTTGTGATTGGTGGAGCCATATGTATTCTGTGCTTGTGACGTGAAATGATATGACAGACCTGGTTTCTTCATCACTTACAATGTATTTTCCCGTAAGGAAATGGCAGCCGCTTTTCAAATGCAAATATCGAGTCAATCGATAATTTTTTGATCAAAATGGAAAGCAGGAATGGATTCCTCGTACGTTTAAATGGTTAAAACCTTCATTAGATAAATAAGAACCGACGGGATAAACCCTATTTTGAAGGAAGACTGTAGTCAATGGGCGATTGTTTACATCTGCTTAGTGATAACAGACATGGACACTAGCTCAATATTTGGCCATTTTCATGAGTTTTTACTTTTTCGTCACTATTTGAAGGTAAGTTTATTTTGTAAATCAATTGTTTAGTGCCTTAGGATCATGTTAAAAGCTGTAAAGGTATACTTTGTTACTTATTAATTCAGATCACACTCCGGCAGTCCAACGCTCAAACCTGGATGTAGCAAGTCAGTTGTTACTGCTTACTATTTCACCCTTTAATGCTTCACTGAAGACACCAAAATGATAGTATCAATCATTGATGATTAAAAAAACTTACCTTTGACAATACTGATGAGATGAGGAGACCGGTATGTTTAAGCTGGAGGCAAGGAAAGTAGACGTAGGATCCTTCTTCGGTTACCAGACTTTATCGATAAATTTTTCTGTATAGTGTTACATTTAAAACACACAGGATTTTAAAATAACATAAGTTAATAAAACGTGGGAACGTTCTGAATGTTATTGAGATGTTTGTTGAAGAGTTAAGAATGATTTACACGCATTAAGAGAACATCCATGGTTTGAGCGCTGGACTGCCGGAGTGTGATCTGAATTAATAAGTAACAAAGTATACCTTTACAGCTTTTAACATGATCCTAAGGCACTAAACAATTGATTTACAAAATAAACTTACCTTCAAATAGTGACGAAAAAGTAAAAACTCATGAAAATGGCCAAATATTGAGCTAATGTCCATGTCTGTTATCACTAAGCAGATGTAAACAATCGCCCATTGACTACAGTCTTCCTTCAAAATAGGGTTTATCCCGTCGGTTCTTATTTATCTAATGAAGGTTTGAACCATTTAAACGTACGAGGAATCCATTCCTGCTTTCCATTTTGATCAAAAAATTATCGATTGACTCGATATTTGCATTTGAAAAGCGGCTGCCATTTCCTTACGGGAAAATACATTGTAAGTGATGAAGAAACCAGGTCTGTCATATCATTTCACGTCACAAGTATGGCGGACCCGAAACGACCGTTTTGAAAATCCAAATTCTGAGGCGTTTTTAAGTTGATTTTTTGGGGGTTTCCGGTGATCAAAAAACTCCAGGAAAATTCCTGTGATATCAGGAGCCTTAGCTCTTTCGATTTAAGCAATAAAAAAAATCGGTGCAACGGGCCCATTTTCGTCGATTCCACCCATAAATCTCTTTAAAGTGACAGGACGTATTGTTGAAAGAGAAGAAACACCACTTGAAACAAGGAGTTTCGTGTTGAACCAACTAGAATCCTCATCCGGAAATAATGAATAGGAATTTTTGTTGACCCAGCAAAAACTTTCGTGAAGCAAGTTATCGGTGGGCTTATGGAATTTGTAATTGCAAAGACTCGCGTCCGATTTTGCTAATATTCAAAATCTCAGCACCCATTTTATTTTATCAAAGAAGTACAAACCAACGCTTTTGTTTAAAATTTTTACGTAATATTCTTCAAACACGGTGGAAAATAAGTAAGAAAGCTTCCAAGAGGTGACTTTGAGTAAAAAATGATGTTAAACAGGAGGTATGCAATGTCACACGCCGAGATACGCATTCCTGCAGTTACGCCATCGTAATGCACGTGATACATGTCTATGGCAAAAGTTCAAAACCACGTATCTCCATTTCCGACAGGGCCGGGTTAAGGGGGTGGCCACATGGGCCACTGCCCATGGCGGTAAATCTATAGGGGGTGGAAAATTTTGCAATTTTTTAAATGTAGATATAAAAAAATCGGATTTAGAAAAAAAAAATACAAACGAGAAAAGGCGACAAAATCTCTAATTTTCTGAGAGTATAGTAATTTCTACTTTTGTCGTCTTTTAGTGATACAAGAGACAGCACCTTTAATTAGTCGAGTTAAGAGAGAGACCAAACACGTAATTAGGCCTGGCACGGCGCGACTTACCTAGAGAGAAATGATGACGAGGACTTGAGATGAAAAGGAGAAGCCCTCGGCGCGGCGATCGGCGTGTAACACATATTAGCGCCTACAAGACTGCACGAATACTTCACTCATTGCATCAAACACAGTGCGGTCATTGCGGAAAGCGTGAAATGGATAGCGCCTACCAGAATGCATGAATACCTCACGCATTGCATCAAACACAGTGCGGTCATTGCGGAAAGCGTGAAATGGATAGCGCCTACCAGAATGCATGAATACCTCACGCATTGCAGCAAACACAGTGCGATCAGCGTGAGACGCATAGTGCCTACAAGACTGCGTGAATACTTCACACATTGCGTCAAACACAGTGCGGTCTGCGAGGCGCGGCGGCGGAAGTTAAAATCATTAATGCACATTTATAGTTGTTCTTTCATAATTTTTTCGTATGTATGTATGAGCCGCTTTTACGGCGCGCTAGGGCGCTCTGCGACGCCTATTCTCCACAGGAATCTGTCATGGTAGAGATCCTCCGGAAGGTGGCATCTCTCCATCTCTTCATGGATGCCCTCTACCCACCGTTTGGCTGGACGCCCTCTCCGTCGCCTACCTGGGGGGACCCACTCCAACACCTTCTTCGGCAACCTGGCATCAGCCATTCTCTGCACATGCCCATACCATACCAATTGCTTGGTCATGATATCGTGCACAATCGTCCCCTCAACGCCCATTATCTCTCGGACACGTTCATTCCTGACACGTTCTCTCCTCGAGATTCCAGCCGATCTTCGCCAGAAATCCATCTCGGTCGCCTTGAGCATTTCTTGGGTCCGCTTCTTCAACTGCCGCACTTCACTGCCATAGGTGATAATAGGCTTGACAACCGAGTTATAAATCCTCTTCTTGTTGTCTTTGGAAATCCTTTGGTCCCAAAGGATCCCATTAAGCATGGCGATGGCTTTCCTTCCTAGAAGATTACGGTCCCGAATGGCCTGATCCAGCTTCCCATCCGAAGTCAGGTTCACCCCCAGGTACTTGTATTGTTCGCAACTTTCTATATGTTGACCATCCTCCAGGACTATGCTTTGCTGAGCACCTCCGACTGACATCTTTTCTAATTTTTTCGTTCATTTCTTATAAATGGAAGGCCTTGTACACACAGAGATAGGTTTACGAAACTTAACTTTCGCGCAAAGTTCCGTGAACTTTTGCTACTAGTGTTGACAGGGCTTTCGCAAAAAAATGTGTTCAACACCAGTAAACGCGTCTTATGCACCCCTCCCCATCTTGCACGTTCATTTGATGGTTTTCATTGATGTTTCAAAATGAATGAAAAGGAGGCGGCAAAATACTAGCGGCCCATGGGCGGAAAGTAGGTAAATCCGACCCTGATTTCCGACGTCCTAGACTTCTTGTCATACTTCATAGTTTTTTTTAAAAACTATTCAACGTTATTCATTGTAAACATCCTGGATTTTTCTTCTCCCTAGGAAGAATATTCTTTAAAAATATTGAACTATAATGTTGGCTCATTTCTCCTCAAAAAAAAAATAATAAATAAATAAATAAAACAGAAGCGGATATTTTGAAATACTGAAATGGAGATGTGTGGTTTCGCCCTTTGCCCATCGATATGTAAAGTAATTCGATAATTAGCGTGTTGTCTTCATTCTGACCAACTTGCTTTCAATACCATGAGCTGGCAACGTAAGCTGCTTTAAAGCAGCAACTGGTGTCACTTGAACTTTTGAGCAGATTAATTTGGTTTTTGCGTCTACTGCACGCAAATTGCGTTTTACTTGCGTGACGCAGTAAGTTTTATATGATATTGCTCCGCGCACCATCCCATTTAATAAAAAATGAACTCAATTAAAATTGTTCGATTATCATTTGCTTTTGTTTTTTGCCACTCACCGTTTTACCTTTAAATATGATCGTTCATTTACGCAGGGCCTTCACAACACGGAGGCAAAATCTCGCGTAGACCACTTTTCGTCGTGTTTGTTACGAAGATTGGATTTTGATATTACAACCAAAAACATTCTGTAGCAGTTAAAAAAACATGTTTTAAGCACGTCACCTCATTTTTGTGCCAACTGAGGGCGCAAATTTGTATTTTAATCTGAAAATTTCGTGGCTCAAGCCAGAATCTATCCTGGAAAAATGGAATCTTAAAATGTTTTTCCATGCGAAATGATTTTGCTTGAACCGGAAAGTTCCACCCAAAAATCCACCACAACTCTGGTTTAGTTAAATACGATGTAGGAAGTCGTTTGCTTCAAAATATTAGTGAATAACTCCTTTATTCCTTCATGCTGTGACGATAATGACTCAATGGGGGGGGGGGAGTGGACTATAAGGCCCCTTTCCCGAGGACTTAGTCTTAATTAAAGCCTATCAGGCATTTTTGCGACGAAACTAAAACCGTAGATTCGATAAATAGTGATGTCTAACAAACATTCACAGAAGTGAAAATAAATTGACAAAGTACGTTTTAAAGTTTGACGAAAGACTGCCGAAATTTTGAAGTGATAGAAAAAATAACTGAGACTAAAAAATAAAATGTTTTTAAAGATTTTTAAAAAAAAGTTTATAATTTTCCTCCTTCGACAATAATATCTGTCCTCCAAAAAAGGTCTGAAGTAATACAAATAATGTTAGGCCAAAAAAGCATGATGTTATTTTGATTGTGAATACTGAAAACAGTCCAAATCAAAAATGCCATATTTTTCATTTTTTTTCTGTCTGAAAACTTCCCTTCTAGGAAAGCTGCGTAATTTAGAATATGCATACGTCTGAAATTTTATGAATTTCGTGTTTTCAATGGAAACAACTCAGGCTCAGCAAAAGGCAACTCGACGGCGTAGGTCCGCAATCAAATATCTCGTTTACGGTGTCTGAAAATCTCCGCCTCTGTGTTATTTTTTTAAAGGAAAACGAATTGACATCATTCCTTGAAGTTTATGCTGAATTTTCTTCACACAGAGGAGAAAAATTACGGCAGTTTTAAAGAATTGTCGTTGAGTAGTTTTCCGTTTAAAAAATAAAATATCACAGGAAGTCTGCGACGTCGCAAACCGAGTTATATGATTGCCGACCTACACCGTCGAATTTTGTTTTATGCCTTGATTGCCGTGAGCGCAATAATTAGAGTTGAGTCAAAAAAAGGCCTCGATTTTATCCTTTCATCACCAATTTTTCGGCAAATCGAGATTTTTCTGGAAAAAACCGGATGTTCCCAAAAACAATTCAATGTTGTGGGAAATTGGTAAGGAAAACCAAGGTCATTCTCTGACTCAACAGCCTAGGATACACAGAAATGGATGCCATACACCTAAAAAATTCTCATCACTGTGTCCGGTAACGAGATTTTTCCGGTCGAATGGCATAATCCGCCCTTGTAACCCGATGGAAAATTGGCTGGTTTGTATTTCATCATGAAAAAATGGGAAAATTATTTAATTCAGATGTGTAATGGCGGATCCTCTTACATTTTGCTGTTAAAGCAAAAAGTAGCTGCAGCTTTTTTTAAACGAGATTTTTCCGGTCAAATGGAATAATTCGCCCTTCCCTTGTAACCGTAACCCAATGAAAAATTGACTTGTTTGTATCTCATCATGAAAGAATGGGAACATTATTTAATTCAGATATGTAACGGCGGACCCACTCACATTTTGCTGTTAAAGCAAAAAATACCCTTAGTTTTTTTTTCACAAGCCACCAAGTTTTTGAAAAAGCAATTTTTCAAAAAAAAAAAATATTGCAAGGGTTAAAAGTAAGCATCTCTGGAAGAATCGTTTTTATTTGGAGAGAAAAAAACCTACGTTGCTGACGGTCTCAGCGGCAAGAAGGATAAATGACATGATGATTCACGTAGTCTGCTAAAATATATCGACGGTGTAAGTCGGCAATCACATATCTCGTTTGCGGTGTTTGGAAATCTCCGCCTCTATGTTATTTTTTTAAAGGAGAACAAATTGACATTATTCCTTCACATTTTTTGCAGAATTTTCTTCGCACAGAGAAAAAAAATCACAGCAGTTTTAAAGAATTTCCGTTGAGTAGTTTTCCGTTTAAAAAATGAAGTATGACAGGAAGTCTACGACGTCGCAAACCGAGTTATGTGATGGCCGACTTACACCGTCGATAAGTGTTTACATGATAAGTGTCCCCTGATGATGTCACAAGCTGGCACTTATATTTTCCTGTGTATTTTGGACTTCTGAATTAAATAATAACCTCTGTTCGTCTCTTGCACCAGTTCATCGGGAACTTTTTAATTCAATTTTTTATCCTTTTTAAATTCAATTTTATTTCAATTTTGAACTGTATCTTTTTAAAATTTTTCAAGATGTCAGAAAAAAGTCATAGAAGATATTGCACACTTATCTCACTAAACAAACTCAAATGAAGCGATTTTTTTTTTTTTTTTTGCATAAAGTCTCCATTATTTCGGCTTTGACTTTTAAAACTGTCTAATCACGTAGGCCCTCAGCTAAAATTTGAACTTTAGCTCGATAAAATGCATTATGCAAGAACAGTTTTTTGTCATGGGAACGGAGTTCCCTATGATATTACAATCGTTCCGTTGCTATCGCTATGGGATTCCCTATGCCTCTGCGACCTTGAGCGTTTCGCCCAGTCTTCGATTTTTGGTTGATTTTCCGATGTATCAAAAACCGTTGTATTTTTTAGCCAATCATGTCTCTACGTCAAGTTGTGTTGATTTCTAAAATTCGCTTTCAGCGAGTTTTTTTCCACCTTGAGATGTCGTGTCTGACTGGTAAATCTGCGCAGAACCACGAAGTTCCGATTTTGGGCAAATTCTTTTTTTTGGGAGGTTCTGATTGGTTATTTTTCGCCATCAGTTTTCTGTTCGTTGGTGCAAAAGATCGCCTACCTCGTTGCTCTTGAGAAGCCGCCATTATCCCACCTCAAATTTTACAAATAGAAATAAAGAAATTATAACTATTGTGCAAGGTGGAAAACTGCTCTGGAGGACCCGTTACGGATATATGAGCCAAAATTGGAACTCGATTGATTGATTTATTCCATGAATACAGAAATATTGCCTCAGCTTACTGCCGCGATACGCAAATGCATGCTGAGATGAACCTTGAGACACATGATAGCATAGGCAAACAATGTCTCACAGAGGAAGGCGCTTAGCTCATTTCTCTCATATCTCAGAAGGCTACGAAGACGCGAATCGCTCAAGGACAACTCTTGTGATAAGTCCCGCCCATCGTCCGAGTCTTTTACATGCTATTTTTTCTCGAGATACCGCGGATCCGTGATAGCCTAGTTGACTGAGGCGCCCCATTTTTTTGATTAGGTGCGGGCAATAGGTGATCGGGAGTTCGATACCCGGCGATGGGAGTTAATTTTTAATGGTTGTATTGAATGTTTTAGACCAATCGAGACTGAAACATACTGAGGTTTGTGCGTCAAATTTCGAGCAAGAGAAGGAAAATCTGTAAAAACTTCATAGCGTTACTCGAGACTGAAACATACTGAGGTTTGCGCGTCAAATTTCGAATGAATTTCGAAACAGTCTGGGTTCAGGGTGTAAACCAGCCTACCGGTGTCATTAATTTGACATTGTTTGAAAATGCGTGCCTGAGAAATTTCTCTGAGCACGCACAAGACTGAGAAAATATGAGACATGACATCATAGTCCCGATGCTATCATTCTTACTGCGCAACTCTCCTCTTTACAAACTTTTGCGGGCTGGTTCCTTTTTTCTTCTTCTTTTTTGTCATGGGAACGGAGTTCCCCATGATATTACAATCGTTCCGTTGCTATCGCTATGGGATTCCCTATACCTCTGCGACCTTGAGCGTTTCGCCCAGTCTTCGATTTTTGGTTGATTTTCCGATGAATCAAAAACCGTTGTATTTTTTAGCCAATCATGTCTCTACGTCAAGTTGTGTTGATTTCTAAAATTCGCTTTCAGCGAGTTTTTTTCCACCTTTGAGATGTCGTGTCTGACTGGTAAATCTGCGCAGAACCACGAAGTTCCGATTTTGGGCAATTCTTTATTTTGGGAGGTTCTGATTGGTTATTTTTCGCCATCAGTTTTCTGTTCGTTGGTGCAAAAGATCGCCTACCTCGGTGCTCTTGAGAAGCCGCCATTATCCCACCTCAAATTTGAAAAATAGAAGTAAAGAAATAATAACCATCGTACAAGGTGGAAAATTGTTCTGGAGGACTCGTTACGGACAAAGAAGTCAAAATCAGAGCTCGATTGATTGATTTAATTCATGGATACACAAATATCGCCTCAGCTAACTGCCGCGATGGCAAATGCATGCTGAGATGAACCTTGAGAGACATGAAAACAGTGCGAACCATGGCTCCTACAGCAATGCGCTTCAAAAGCAGTCAAGGTCTCTTGTGATAAGTCCCGCCCATTGCCCGAGTCTTTTAAATGCTATTTTTACTCTCGACCACGTGGATCCGTTATAGCCTAGTTGACTAAACCGCCTCGTATTTTTGATTAGGTGCGGGCACCCGGCGATCGGGAGTTCGATACCCGACGATGGGAACTACTTTTTAATGGTTGTATTGATTGTTTTAGACTAATCATCAAAAAATAATTAATAGTAGATGATAACGGTGCGAACATTTTCTCGTGAGTTAATATGTTAAACAAAAATACTGGAATATACCTCCTTCATATAATCAGCCACATGTTCCCCCAAATTAATGACGTTATTTTCTTTTTTCAATAAAGTTAATTTGCATTCAACGTTCGTAAGTTAAGCAAAAAGTACCTATTGATACAAATAGAAAGACATGAAAATGGTATGTCTAACATTTCAGTTGTTTTTTTTTTATTTTTTTTTTGTTTTTTTGTTTTTTCAATAAAACAAATTGGCTGGGACTAGAATCATTGTATCTCTGAAGACAAAAGCTAAATTTTTTGATACAGAAATACTAATATATTCATCCTTTATATAATCAGGGAGATGTTGACCCAAATATTGATGTATATTTTCTCTGTTCGCCCAAATTAATGATGGTATTTTCTTTTTTCAATAAAATTAATTTACATTCCACGTTCTTAAAGCAATATTTTCTCCAAAATTCAGCAAAAAATAACAATTTATACCTACGCAAAAAGTAAATAAATAAATAAATAAATAAATAAAGCAATGACATGAAAGTAGTATAGGTAGTACACATCTAACATTTCAGTTACATCTATTTGAATGAAAAAATGGCAACTTAGGAAGCACATAGGTCACTTATGATGCGTATTCGGGCATATGCGTAGAGTAAAAATATCATACTTTACGCCGAAAAAACGAAACTGAAAGTTAAATGCGTTAACTTCCGAAAACCATACATAATCCAACGAAAATAAATAATTGGTAAATAACAGTTTTCTTGTATGCAAAGAAAAAAAATTAAAAATGTTAAAAAAGAGATGTCGACACAAAATTACATAGCCCCTTCAATTCTGAAGATATTGCAAACGAACTGTATAACATTTTCATATCCCAGAAGCAAAAGTTCCCATGACGAATATTGCTATCGCTAGCGATTGCAAAAACCAACTTGTTTTAAATTTCTCTTGAAGTTGAAAAAAATGGTTCCAGGCGTCTTTCTGATCCTAGTTTCAATTAGAATTATACTTAGATAATTTTTCTCTCTCATTTCCGGTTCCAGGCGAGACAGCTATGGGGCCCCAAAATTGTTGAATTTTGCAACGGGATGCAAATCAAGCTTCTCCACTCCAGACCGCCAGTGCCCAATTCACCGAGCCATCACGTTCTATCTTCCAGCCATCAGTCGAAGATTCAACCCGACGCTCCAATATTACGGAAGCAGCGTTCTCTAACCAGCTCCAGCGAGGTTCTGATTCTCAACGAGGATAGTGTGGACGCTGCCTCGGTCCATTCTGAGACGAAGAGCCGTATCAAACGGAGGACTAAACGGGAAACGGACCGGAAGTCGCGGTACAGAGGCCAAGTACAGACCCAGTTCATAGCTTTTGGCGGGGGCAAAGATGGCACAAACAGCGGAACTGCTGAAGCGATCGCTCAGCCAGATATGTCAAGAGCTACTGTCAGTAAGTGTCTGGCTTATTTTAATTTTCAATTTTGGTAAAATTTGAGAAACTAACAGACGTGGCACAAGTAAAAGGTGCTAAGAAAAATTCTGGAGATTTACTCATGTCTGCCGGATTGCCTCAAGGCTTGCTTTTTCGCCATCAATTACAAAAGGCTAAAAGAAATTGTGGAGAAATTCGTGTGCCTTAGAAATCATTAAGTTTGACACGGAACCACCTTCATATTAAAAAAACACACATTATATTTTCCTTTAATACATATTTTTTTTTTCATCAATTAAAATGAGAATAATCCACACAGAATGTGCAAACATTTCAAAATCATGAGTTGAATAACGCTGACTCCGCCAGATTGAATATTAGAGCCTAACGCAAAGCGGAGCGGCGACGCACTGGCGCATGGCGCCTATAAACCTAACAGGGATACTTCACGCATTGCGCAACGCGTGAAGTATCCCTGTTAGGTTTGTAGGCGCCAATGCGCGTTTCGCACTGGCTGCCCGCCTGCCGCACCGCAGCGTGCCACGGCGCTTGAAGCAACTATTTCACACCAGAGGTATTGCATAGTATCATACGAAACTGAAGGCGCTCTAACATATTAGGAATGGCAGGCATCCATGAAAAGTACGGAGCTTTCCTCGAAAAATAAATCAAAGATACTACGGCCCAAAAAGAGAGCAGTAGTCCAAAAACTCACTAAGTCCTAGCATCCGTAATTAGTAACGTTTAGCGTACACTTTATCGCCTGGCTGTTGCTTAATCGCCGTTGGCTATTAAAGGCTATAAGAAACTGTGTAGCCGGCTATAAAATCTATTGGAAATCTTACAGCCGCCTGTAAGTCTATCGTATTTAGGAACACAGATTCTACTGCAAATTTTTACCAGGGACTTGTAGTGATGCAGGATGTAAAGCATTATAGCGCGTTCATTGAGATGGTTCCTAGTGTCATTGTAGAAACATGAGTATTTTCCAAAATTAATAAAGAAGATAAGAACATTTCTTGCCACTGCCCGCATTTTATTGCCTAATTTGTTGAATATTAACTTTACATTTTGGTTAACAAATAATATCTGAAAGGCAACAGTGCGAGATTAAATGGACTGCATGTTGCATTTAGGAACTAAAATTTCTGGCTCAACTGTAGAAACACTTATGTGCATAGGGAAACTAATGGCACATACGTTGTTTTTAATCCGGGCTAAAATTTATAGCTTCAAATTGCAAAATGTAGTCCAAATGCAGTTAACCTAATCCTGCTTCATAAGGAGTCACCTGATGAAAAATCCTGCTGGTGCAACGCGATGGCAAAGTGAATGTAAACAATTTAAACTGCCTGAATTCAACTTCCAAGTAGTAGATGCTTTTTTTTGCGTTTTAGGCGGCACTCAAGGTATGGGTCAGGCGCAAAGTCAATCTGCTTCAGGCGATGACTGTGATTATTGCAATTCACCCACAGATCAGAGAGGGGGAGGCGTCAAACCAGGCACAAATCTGAACGATGGTCGAGCTGGGGTATCTGATGCTGGTAAGCAATCTGGAACTCCTGGTGTACATCATGGAATACCAGACCAAACAGCTGATTATCCTGGAGCTCAGACTGCACGACCGGGACAAATTACATCTCCAGGAAGTGTTGGAACGCCTTATCAGACTCCAGGATATCCAGGTGGTCTACCCGGCGGTCCTGGTGGCTCTGGATACCCCGGTGGTTCGGCTACAATTCCAGGACAAAGTGGAGTTGTAGGAAGTGTTGGGGCCCCTCCTCAGACTGGATATCCTGGTGGTCCGGGTGAAGCTCCTGGTCGTCAAACATCGTTTCCAGGACAAGTAACAGTTCCAGGGAGTATTGGGACGTCTCCACAGATTACTGGGTATCCCGGTGGTCAAACGATACTTCCCGGGCAAGGTGCAATTCCAGGGAGTGTTGGGACGTCTCCACAGATTACTGGGTATCCCGGTGGTCAAACGATACTACCCGGGCAAGGTGCAATCCCAGGGAGTGTCGGGACGTCTCCACAGATTACTGTGTATCCCGGTGGTCAAACGATGCTTCCCGGGCAAGGTGCAATTCCAGGGAGTGTTGGGACGTCTCCACAGATTACTGGGTATCCTGGTGGTCAAACGATGCTTCCCGGGCAAGGTGCAATTCCAGGGAGTATTGGGACGTCTCCGCAAATTACTAGGTACCCTGGTGGTCCAGCTGGCACTCCGGGTGGTCAAACAATACTTCCCGGGCAAGGTGCAGTTCCAGGGAGTGTTGGAACGTCTCCGCAGATTACTGGGTATCCTGGTGGTCCGGTTGGCACTCCTGGTGGTCAAACAATACTTCCCGGGCAAGGTGTAATTCCAGGTACTGTTGGGACGTCTCCGCAAATTCCTGGATACCCAAGTGGTTCAACTGGAGCATCTGGTGGTCAAATATTACTTCCGGGACAAGTCGGAGTTCCAAGTGGCGTTGGGACGACTCCCCAGATTACTGGATACCCTGGAGGTCAATTTTCACAACCCGGACAAGTTGGAATTCCTGGAGGAGGAACCAGATATCCCGGTGTTCCGAGTTTTGTCCCAGGTTTTAGTCAAGGAACGACATCTATTCAGCCTGGAACTTTCACCGGGGGACCCTCTATTCCAGGGCAAATAGGCTATCCTGGTGGAGGGGCACAAGGCCCGGGTCAAACCCAATATCCCAGTGGTTCAGTGAGAACGCCAGATCAAAATATTTATTCCCAGGGTCAAACTGGCTATACTGGCGGGCAGGTTGGAGGTAGCTATCCTTCCAGCCAAGGTGGCTTTCCCGGGATCCAGTCACAATCTCTGCAACCCGATGGAAAGGGACGTGTTCCGGGAGTGGTCGGATACCCGAGTGGCCAAGGAGTTTCTTACCCCGACGATGGACAAAGAGGGTACACAACTGGGCAAGGCACATCACTGGGAGGTTTACATACTCCCGGTCAGTCCTCGTATCCAGGAGGTGGAACTTTCCCTTCGATCGGATATCCCTCAAGCCAAAGAGGTTTTCCAGAATATGCAGGTGTAGGTACCGTGCCTGGAGGTTATCCTCCTAGCCAGACTGGTACACAAGTACAGACAGGCTACCCAGGATCTTTAGTGAGAGTGCCCGGCCAAGCAGGGCTCCCAGGTATCCCTTCGGGTGCAACAGGACAAATTTTGCCAGGAGCTGGGAGAGATCTCCACGGCCAAGTGGGTTATCCAAGCGGTCAAGCAGGCTATCCAAGTCAGCTTTCAGGTCCCCAATTTGGTGCGTATCCAGGATATACTTCAACAGGCAGTGGGCCGGTCGGATATCCAGGACAACAAATAGGAATAGTGAATCAATTCAATCCTTCTCAACAAACCTGGATTAGTCAAGGGGGATCGGGCCCTCCTCAGTACCCGCATCAAATTATTCCCGGCCAAGATTCTGGTATCTCAGCGCCACTGCCAGGTTTTAGACCAGGACAGGGAGGATATGATACCACAGGAATAGGACCGACTGGACCCTCACGCCCTGGACAGACTTCACTGTTTCCAGGACTGGATGGGCAAGTGCCAGGACAAACGCGTGCTACTTCAGGCCAAGGCTTACTACCAAGTCCGACGGGATATGCTCCGGGAAGAATTGATTCTTTCCCAGGCCAAGGAGGATACCAACCCGGACAAATAGGCAGCGTACCCGGACTGGTGGTTACACCAAGCTCAGGTGGACTCGCTCCGGGACTATCAGGTTTCCCATCAGGACAAACAGGTTTCCCATCAGGACAAACAGGTTATCCATCAGGACAAACAGGTTTTCCATCAGGACAAGGAGGAATCTTACCAGGACAAACAGGTGTCCTACCAGGACAAACAGGTATCCTACCAGGACAAACAGGTATTCTACCAGGACAAACGGGTATCCTACCAGGACAAACGGGTATCCTACCAGGACAAACCGGCTATGTTCCAAGCCAGCAAGGTTACGGAGGTGGACAAATTGGAACGGTTGGAAGCACAGGCGTGACCTCGGGAGTTGCAGGTTATCAGCCAGGACAAAATATTTCACCGACAGGGCAAGGTAGCTTCATACCAGGATCAAGTGGTTCTGGAGGTGCTATTCCAGGTTTTGCTCCTGGACAGGCTAGCTCAACAGTTTCAACAACAGGGCAATCTAGTGTCCTAGGTCAAGCAGGCCAGTATCCAGGACAAGCTGGACTTCATCCTGGACAGACTGGCTACACTCCCGTGCAAGTTGGTGGCCCTGCGCAGCCCGGAGGTGTTATTCCAGGATACTCACCGACTCAAACCGGTTCCATTCCAGGCCAGACGAGCGTTATCCCTGGACAAGGTTACGCACCAGGTGTTGGTCCTCCTGGACAAAGTGGTTTCATACCTGGGCAAACAAGTTACACACCTCCACAAGGTGGATCTTCTCCAGGACAGCCAATATTCATCCCAGGCCAAACAGGTTTCACACCACGACAAGAAGGGGCGTATCCAGGACAGACTGTTTTTCATCCAGGTCAGTCAAGTCTCTCACCCGGACAAGGTGGATACGATGGTTCTGTGCCAGGTAAATCCGTCTATGCTTTAGGTCAACCAGGCTCGATACCAGCTGTGGGCCCTACAGGAAGTGGTGGCTACACTCCTGTCCAAGCTCCAGGCCAGCCAGGATACCCACCGGGTCAGACTTCGTTTCTTCCGGGTCAAGTCACGTCTTCAGGTGTTTCCTCCAGGACAACCAGGGCTGCCAAGTCAAGGGACCATATCCACCGGACAGGTCGGATCGTCGGACGTCTCTTCAAATCAGGGAGGTTATCTGTCGGGAGGTCCCCTTAGACCGGCCCAACCAGGATATTCTCCGGGACAACCAGCCATTCCTGGTATTCCTGGAGGCAGCGCTCCACCTGCAGTTACCGGGGGGTCGGAGTCTGCAAGCATACCTGGAACTACATCTACAGGTCCCGCGATCCTTCAGAATGGGACAGTTGTTTATCCAAATGGAACTGTCATTCATGGTCCTGGTACGAACGTAGGTACCTCCGAAGACAGGATTGATTATCGGCACGAGAATGTCACGGGAGATGCTCAGGCTGAGACAAGCGTTTTCGTCGAAGGTAACAATACCAAAGCTTTAGCTTCGTCTCAAGGGAAGGTAGGGAATGAAGTGGCTCAGGCTCAAGTATCCGGATCATACGCCGGGACCGGAGCTTTTTCGGCACAAGCTCAAACCGGCGACGATTTGAAACGAGCCAATAGCCAAATTACCGGTGGAGCGAATGGAACTACGAGCTTAGCACAAGGCACAGCCGGGAAGGGGCAAACTCAATCCCAAGTTACCGTCAACGGTGAAACGGGTGCCACTTTGGCTGAGACTCAGAGCAGCGGTTTCAACTATGGTACAAATACTCAAGTTCAAGCAGGTATTCGAGGTGGGATGGCTGATGCTCAGGCTAAAGGACAAGGCAGCACGTCTAGTCAGGCTCAAATCGGATTCTCACCCTATCAAAATAGCTCGGCGACCAACAATCAAACATCGCCATTCAAAGGAGGTGGTGCAGCGTCCTCTCAAACGAATAAACACTCGGGGCAATCTCAAACCCAAATTCAAGGCTCGTTCAAGTTTGGAATTTCCTATACCGGTGCAGCTCAAGCAGGCACAGGGCCTTCAGCTAATAACTTGAAACCTATTCCGTTCAACGCAAGCTACGTAGTGCCTGAAATCTCAGCGACGCCAACACCTCAGAGCATCTCGAGTCCACCCATCGATTCGAACGCTCAAGAGTCAAGTCACGATAAATTCCAAACGATTGTAAAACCGAACGTGACGGAAATTGACGTCAACCAGCTAGAACCGGTTGAAAGTTCAACCCGCTCTTCCGTGCAGCCCTTAAAACCTGTCACCCTAAAACCTTCGCAACCTACAACGGAGGCTTCATCTAAATCCACTAAAACTAAATTATTTATCCCTCCGTCCAAAATACCCCTGGGCAAAGAGGCTGACGATGAATACTCTGAAGAAAAAGAGGACGTATATGACGAAGAAATTGATGATATCGATAATGACTTGGGGGATGAGGCCGATTTCCGTCTACTGAAAGGTGCGACCAAGAGCGAAGAGTTTAAAAACAGGAGCTCGTCGCTGCCTGGTCCTACATCTCGTCCGAATTCCACCCAAACTCAGACTCAGTCACAAAACGTCGTGCTTACATTGAACGGAAATCATGATACACATATCATAAGGGCATCCGACGATGGGAAGAATGAAAGGTCTCAAGCACCCTTTCCGAGACCTAATGATGTTGCTCAAGGCTACGGGAACAAAGTCGCCTCTGCAGCGGGCACCAAGACTTTAGCTACAGCCTCGCCTGGCAGCCAAGCACAATCCCAGACTGTAGTTGTGTCCAGGGGAACGAATGGAAATGTGACCGTCGTTGATAAGAGTGGCGTAAAAAAGGTGTACGACAGAAGTAGCTATGTTCAGCCGCGGTACTTCAGTCGGTACTCTACAGCGGGTAAGGACGATCAGAAATCCAGCCCTAACGACTTAAGGGGAGATACTTTCGTGACGGTCACGAAAAGCGAAACGGGGCAGTTGAAAGGCAAGACGGCGGAAAGTGATGCTGCGAATAAATATGCTCATACTTACTACACCAAGTCCTCGACCTGCGGGTACTTCACTTTCACGTGTTCCATCATCAACGGGTCGAACGGCCGGACAAAGATCTGCAAGCCCAACCATGTTATCAATAATGATGGACCTCCTTGTAAATAATCGCATTTCACTTAATTGTAAATAACCTAAGCATGAACGTGACATAAGATAGTGCTTCGGAGTGGCTATATTTTAGCCGTAAATGCCAAGTCCTCTTCGTACAGTTTGCACCATGTGCGTATCAAGGTAAGGATAACTACCCAGTTTGGTCGTTTTGTTCTTTATCGCTCCTTAAAATATGTGGCTTCACCAAATGTCCTGAAAGTGATTACTGATATATTTTAGGTATATATGACCTATTAGCAAGATTTCTCCTTTTTTGTTGACGGCTTAAAAATGATCAAGGAGTAGGTTTAAGTCGATGAAGGGGTCTTGCAACCCTTTTCCTGCTCAATCTTTCTCTTTTTTGTTTCTCTCTTCCAATTATTTGGGACCAGAATTTGTTGTAGTGCATTAAACAAGCATAGCGGTAACCTTTCTCATCAATCTTGACATTATTTTGCTAAAAGCTGACGCTAATTTTTCAGAAATAAATTAAATATATTTTTTACTACAAATTTCCCTTTAAACATGGTCGATATGAAATGCACCTAAAAATCTTGACTGAAGTTTAATGAATTATTGGTTTTTACTTCCAGGACATCTTAAAGTTTTTTGCGTATTATAGTATGTAGATTTTAACGGATGGAATCTGAAACCCATGTTTTCGTGAGAACAGCGACTACATTTTTAACTATGGGTAAAATGAGTGACGTACCCTCTGCGAATAAATTGAAAAATGCGCACCGACCATATTTTAGACGCTTAGTGATATGACAATCGGTGTGGAAATCTCAGTCGATTGCATGTCTACTCCTCAAATAGAAATGCAACTCATAGAAGAGCACGACTGTACATTAAATACCGATTTTCTCATTTCAAGTCTCTTGAAACCAGTGAAGTGGCGCACATGTAAGTAACTCATAGTTTATTTCATCGGTACAATTATGCGACACTGAAATTAAGCAGAGGTGTATGAGAGACAGCGTTAGCACTCTCAGTAAGTATTGCATGCGATGAACACTTAACGAATTTCATTATAACTCCTGCAGCCTGTTTGTTGAAATTTTTTGTTTGTCTGGTCGACATAGATGACATAGGTTAAAAGGCGGAGCATTGGTCGGATACGTCTTATCGCTGCTTTATCGTGCCTTTGCCAGATGGAATGGACGACATACTGTCGAAAACGTAAGGGCCGTTAGCTTGTCGTGAGTTCAACCTGTCATAGGCACGACAAAGCAGCGATAAGACATAGCCGACCAATCACGCTCCCCATTATAACCTACGTCATCTATGTCGACCCGACAAACACAAAATTTCAACCATCAGGCTGCTGGATACAAATCTTCGGGCTCCACTGATGTCCTCCTTGCATACGCACTGAAGTGAAGGCGTTTTAGCTCTACAGACACTCACCGCCTTAGCCACTGAGCAAAGCTGCGCTGCAAGTATCCAAAATAACAGGGGCCTTCAATTCTTCATTTATGCTACAAATTTATACCTCTTAAGCACGAATAGTTGCTCTACAAATCATGCTCAGCACATCACTATCGGAACTGAAACACAAACCTACTCACGTCCGTACGCATGCTTGCATCTATTCGTGTGCAGCGGATATCTTTTGAGTATAAACGAAGAATTGAAGGGGCTCCGTCATTCAGGATGCTTATGCAACACGGACATCCGCATCCGTGGAGCTCGGCGTTGTAATGAAATTAGCCTGGTGCGCGTTGCTTTGCTAGTTTATTCCACACCTTTACGTTGCCCGTCTTAAGTGTGGGCTGCCTGACCTAGGAACACTTCGAGAACAAATGTTTAAGCGCGTATCCTAACTTATTTGTTTTTGCGAAAGAGCATTAAAATTTTTTTTCAGAAATATGCATAAATCTAAGATCAGTCAGAACCTCGTGAGGTAGGATCCACAGCTTGTACAGAGAAAATATATTCACGTCAAATCTATATTCGCGCTTTTGGAATTTTACCCAAAAGTTCTACGGATAATTTCTTAGGTGTGGCAGTTTTTTTTTCTAAAATTACATATATTTTTCGACCTTAATACCCATAATTAATGAATTTTGCTGCTGGTAGTAGAGGGGGGGGGGGGGGTTTCCTGGTAAGAATATGAGACGATAATATTTTCGTCGGCGGACGTTCCAAAAACCGCTAATGCAAACGTCACACCAGGTCACTGCCTGATAATTGATAATTATCGTCAAAAAATTCCGCTAAACGCAAATTGCCACAATAGTATTGTTCTTAAGTTATATTTTCTTTTAAGACAATATGCATGAGCGTTTGTTTCGATGTTTTTACAACGCCAGCAGTGGTGAACATTTTTGAAACATTGTATACTGAGACTTTCTTAGGAAATATTAAAAGTCCATAAGTCATGTTTCTATGTAGATAGTATAGACTATTTATAGAGTGGCAGAAAAGGCTTAGCATTGGTAATTCAATTATTTTGCAGTAACTTTAGTCTGAAAACGCACCAAGTCCTTTATTCCAAAATCCTTTTCCTTGACCTCATTTTTCAAGACTAAAAAATTATAATCACCTGCCTCCCTCAGGATTTGAAAAAAAATGAGATACTATAATGTGATGGGTAAAAACAAGATGGCATCACCGAAAAAAAAAGTGAAGTTGATCCAACATTCTGGATGTAAGTAAAGTGTGCGAGAACTCACTAAATGCTAAATTATCCGCTACGGCAGTTAGTTTTACATCTTGACATTGCTAAAGTAACTGCTGTAGCAGTTAAATCAGCATTGAGTAAGTTCTCGCACACTTTTTTTACATCCAGAATGTTAAATTAACTTCAATTTTTTTTCAGTGATGTCTCCAAACTGCATTTTTTAATTATCATTGTCACATTCATATCACTTATAATGTTTTATTCGCAATGAGGAGACCAAGTACCCTAAGAAAACGATTTATAAGGCATTTTTACCTCACACGTTATACGTAAAAAAATGACACAAAAAATTAATTGTAAATGGAAAATTCAAGAGAATATTGATCATGAGCACCTATTAGTACTATGCTAAAATTAACCGTTTTTTGTACTTTTTTACTTAGCTGTAAGTATCAGAGTTGATTGAATTGTAACTGCCGATTGCATTTGTTTTTTCGTTTGTTTTTCGTCGTACTTAGATTATTTTTAGGTATAACTATTTATTTTTAGGCTTGTAGTAGCCTTTCTTTGCAAAATTCGAACTAAATGAACATTTTATACTCTAAAGATGAAAACCCACTAGTATTAAATCGGTCCAAAATGTATAAAGCATCATATTATGTGTTCGTAAAATCATTTTGGTAAATAAACATATTTATCTTGTGCGAAATGTGTAATAATTTAGAGGGCACGCGCTAATCAACCCTGTAATATGATGAAGAGATACAGACTGGTTTTTTGTTTGGGGGGGAGGTGTATGTAGAGAATAGTGACGTCAGCAAGCGGGACTCGATTCTTCCCCCGCGCAGCGAAGCTGCAAATCGAAACCGTGTCAATTTGAGCTGACAATAAGTTAACCCGGATTCCTACTTCGTTCCTAATTATTACAATAATGACTATTAAAAATTTGCAGAAACAATTTATTAGCATCTGTAAGTGACTTCTGACGTCTGATGTGTGTCTTGCTCTCCAAGTCTTCTTTTCACTAAAATTTCTATAGATATGGAAGTCAAAATCGTATAATTTTACACTGTTTCGGCGAGATCGAGATCATTTCACCCACGTAGAGCATAATCTGTTTTCATATAATTTTCTCTTTTCCAGGAATTTGTAAACCATGACTTTCAAGCGAATCAAGTAGCTTCCGCAGTAGCCAGTAAAAATTGTAAATGCCAAGCATGTACATTCCTCGTAAGATATGATCCCACTTTTCTGAGATAGTATGCAGTTTATCGACGGCGTAAGTCGGCAATCACGACATGACACGGTTTGCGACGTGGAAAACTCCATGTCATACTTTATTTTTAAACGGAAAACTACTCAACGGTAATTCTTTAAAACTGCCGTGATTTTTCTTCTCTGTGCGAAGAAAATTCTGCATAAACTTCGAGGAACGATGTCAATTTGTTATCCTTTAAAAAAATAACATAGTGGCGGAGATTTTCAGACACTGCAAACGAGATATGTGATTGCGGACTTACGCCGTCGACATACCATGTGCTCATAAGATGCCCGAATACGGCGGACTTTTTGGTGTAATCCCCTCCTTAAGCTCCCTGGTTAACAGCAAAACCTCGAACTATACTTACAACTTTTGAATGGTTCATTGAATGTATTCGATTTTTCTTCCCTCTCAATAAAATATTTAAAAAAACACTTGTTCGTTTATGAGCACGCCCAGGATCCTGTTTGACGTAACAAATATGAAAGATAGTCTAAAAATTATATCGTTAAAATGAACAAACTCAAATTGAGTCAGCTTTTTTCGCTTTAAACTCACCTTTCTTCTCTGAGTCCTCACATCTTTGATGGTTGAAGAGTAATCAACCACTGTCCTGGTAAAATTCTAATTTTTAAAGAGGCACATAAATTGGCTCCCGCGACTAGGACAGCACAAGACGTTCTCACCAGTTTCAGAAAAGTCTGTATCTTCCTATTGGAATCAGGAAAACACTGTCTCGACATTTAAAACACTCCGTAAGTACTGATCTTATGATTTACAAAAAAAAATAAAAAATAAATAAATAAAAAAAAAAAAACTAAATAATCATAAAAAGAGGAATCTTTATGAAACAGTTGCTCTAGATCAAATTATTTTTAGTGCAAAATAATCCGATACTGATGTTTACATCAGTGGGAAATAAATTGAAAGCAACATCTTGGATGTACTTAAATATCACCTTGAATATCAGTATCACTTATTGATCAAACGATAAGACAAGGGGGAAACTGGAAACAAGACTAAAAAATACACAATCAAACACAGAGACTTTTCGGCTTAAAACTGAGCCATTCTCGGTCTCTTATTGATAATATGAAAAGACGATTTCCGACCAAGTTTTCGAAATTAAAGCTGTTTGTAGAGTTATAAAACGATTCACGAAAACTAAATTTCACGGCTGAAACACACGGGTGACTAAAATTGTGCGTCGTCGGTCGTCCTACCCCACCAATTTGATTCTTTATGCCTGCCAGAGGATTTACACATTTTCAAAGTAAAAAATTATGTTCCATGTCGCACGTACTCACTTGATTACCAAAAAACATTTCGAACATGGTGACGGCGTATGACCTTCACACGCAAGTATACACTTTTTTCTTCGCGACACATTGATGACCTTAAGGTTGATTGCCATCTTGACATTCGGAGTACCGCCCACTGACGTCATATTCAGCAGAGCCGATCAGAAGCTCGAAAACTTTCTGAAGCTTTTTTGGAGCATTGACGGAATTTTTTAAGGCCACTATCGTTCTTTCCGCAAGAATTTTTTTCAGGAGTAATTTGCATTACCCACAGGAATGGCGGTGTTGCATGTGTGAGGAATTTGCGATTTGACTGTTGACTTTTATGTAAAAGTTCGCGAGAAACACGATGTTGCCACTGGTTTCCTCTGAAATCAACTCCCAAGCTCAAAAAAAGCTATCCACGCTATCCTGAGAGTCCACCTCTACATCAAGACAAACTCTCCATGCAAAGATAGGGAGCAAATACATTAGCAGGGTTGCCGTGTTCTCAGTTTTAAAGTCCCCAAATAAAGTGGCAGCCCTATCAATGTATTTGCTCCTGTAAGATAGGGATCTTTGCATGGAGAGTTGGTCTTGATGTAGAGTTGGACTCTCAGGATAGCGTGGGACATTTCCTCCATTTTGGCCTCAACTTGAGAGCTTTTTTTGAGCTTGGGAGTTGATTTCAGAGAAAACCAGTGGCACCATCGTGTTTCTCGCAAACTTTTACATAAGAAACAACAGTCAAATCGCAAATTCCTCACACATGCAACATTTCCATTCTCGCTGCGCAGCGTTCAAATTCCACATTTTTACGGTGAAAATGCGTAACTCAGTTTCGGTGTACCGCAATATCTGCTCCTGTTTAATTTTTTAAAAGGAGACTGAACCAACATCATAGCTTGAAATTTTCACGGAATATTCTTTAAAAAAATAATCAAATCACTGAAAATTTGGGGGAAAAAAATGACGTTCCGCAGTTTGCCATGTAGAAAATTAAATTTGACAGGGAGTCTGCAACGCCGCAAACCGAGTTACGCATTTCTGCAGTTTCACCATCGATATACGATGATCAGGCCCCTCGTCGTCCTTAAAGGGATAAAAAAAATATACGCATTTGTGAGAGGCACCAAACCGTGCTGCCCTTCAAAGAAAGAGCACCACGTGTAAGGGAAAAATTAGCTTTTCAAGTTAAGTCGTTTCATCGTAAATTCTTACTTTACGTATTCGCAGGAACAATATTCTGCAAAAGTTCAAACAAAGGTTGATATAGGTGTGTGAAAATGGGGATAAACATAGGATCAATTCATAAGACGCCGCCTGCTGGCCGATTATTGAAGTTGTCAGACGAAGCGATAGACAAATGGTGTTGTTTTACTGTTTTCCGCGTGTATTCAATTCATCAATCAATGTAAATTAACGTGGATATGGCTTGATCAGCGTGTGTGCTGCGAAGTTGCGGACAAAGTTTTAGCGGGAATAATTTCAAATAATTTTGAACTAGTTTCAGAAATAGGGAGGGCCAACGCAAACCAACGAATAGTGATTGATGATTAAAAGTAACACCCACAATTTCCGTTGATTTGACAGATTTTAGCATATTTTTCTAAATAACTCTTTGCTTAGGCAGATTTTCTGTAATAAACAGTAACTAAGATGGCAGAGAAAGTAATATTTTTATTTATTATCAAAACTGATAAGGAAACGCTGAGCAAAAATAACTAGCACTTCTTTTTCTGCATCACTGCATGCACCGCTCAACGGCCAATGAGCGTTGGCCGTCCGGAGGTGTTTTGCTACGGGAGGAAAAAAATAAAAACACCACATCCACATCCACAGTTTTGAATGAAACTTTAAAATTTTCCTTTCGTTTCTCTTCTTTTTTAAATCTTTCAATGTTTTTCATCTACCGCCTATGAACCTCACGTAAGACTTTTAGAATCACGTGAAAATCACGCATCTAATCAGTGTATTGTGCTAAACAAATGTGTCAGATTGTTTACATCCCTCAGTTCCATGAAAATACTTCATGACCAAGTACTTACTACTAGACTTATCGTGGCGAAAAGTGGATTTTTTCCTCCGAAGCTGGAATCTTTATACTGTGAGCCGCTCAAGTCCTGCAAACAAAGATCAGTTTCCTGTGACTTCAATCAGCACTGCGTGACCCATTGTCAGTGAACTCCGTTTTAATGTAACGATGTGTCGTTGCACCCTTAACCTCGGCACAAGCTCTTAGTTCTATTGAGATTAGTAGCTGTTTACAACTAAATCTTATGTTTGTATAACTCCAGTTTGGCTCTCATGGAGTTTTATCAGTAAGTGTCCCTTTTACTTTATCACTACATCCACTACATCCTTTTGGCTAGACATTCAATCGAGGGAATGTTAAATACGTACACAGTTCTGTAGCTTTGCTTTGAAATGTTTCCAACATATCTAGTTAAAAGTCTTTATCAGTGAATAAATTATAGCTCAAATTCTACAGAAAGATCTAGAGCCCGTCTCAGATTACTTTTCCTCTTTCACTGTATGCACAGGATTTGGCATTCCCTTTTCTACGCAAACAGCGAAAGAGGAAGAGTAATCTGGTATGCGCTGTGAAAATTTTCATGAAAAGTGAGACTGCAGCAAACAGATTTCACTGTGTGTGCCTGTCTGACTCGAAAACTTTGAAGGTTAGGATCTGTGCAGTCCCTTGAACCTTCGATTACACAGCCCACACCATGAGAAACTCTGAGGTTATGATAAACTGCATAGAAGATCTATATTCCACGGATGTACGGAAAGTTGACTATTTCCAACTTACCTGAAGAAAATGTTAAATTATACTTCAAGCATCCTGCTATAATGATTCCACTAAACCATCTGCATACAAGCATTTTCTTCTCAATATTTCTTGCATGGTTTGATGAACATTTCCATCCTTAATTTAACGCAGAGCAGAGCTGTGTGTCCATTTTCAAAATCTTTAACAAATCCTTTTATACGCATTTGTCTGTCCAACAGGAGAATGTTAGCTTCTTAAAGTGAATGCTAGGATGTCCAGCACCAAAATGTCGAGCACCCACGGGACTGGGCGACGGCACGATCCAAGCAGTAGCAATGCAGCAAGTCGTTGTTTCGGCGATGCAGCGGAATGGGAAGCCAAAGAGGCTCTTCGACAACGAGAGTTGGAAGAGGCGCGTGCAAGAGCTGCTCAGATGGAGAAAACTATGCGCTGGTGGTCTGACTGCACAGCCAACTGGCGCGAAAAATGGAGCAAGGTTGGTCAAACTAAGATCATGCATACCAGATTTATGACCAATTGTTGACTCAAGACTCTGAAATACCGTCCTATAGTGGCTGCCCATTTTCCAGCCAATAACTCTAGTAACAAAAATTGCTTGGCAAATTTTACAATCAAATTTAAAAATCAAATAGATCAAGCATGCGGTGTCTTCTCAGACACTTCAGTGCTTTTTTCCAGGGGTGCAGAAAGCTCTTAGCCTTCCCCAATTTTTAATTTGCCTTCCCCTAAATTTGATGTTTTGCCATAATTGTGTCTTTACCTGAAACAACTTGCTCAACAGTTTCCTTCCCGAAAAGTAGCATGCTTAAAACACTTGTGGCACATAAAACAGAGCGCTTGACAGTTTCTTTCTTAAACGCAGTGCACTTGAAAGGCATTCAGCCCAGGAAACAATGGACTTCACATTTTTCTTCCCAAAATTGATATAAATTGCTAAGAAAATAACCCTCCCCAATTTTTAAAGCATTCTCCGGTTCTAACGCAAGAGGTCTTTCGATTATTATCGCCCAATCGAAAACATTCTGCGCCCCTGCTTTTTTCAAGACTTTGCTTTACCGAAAATTCTTTTTTGCCAGAAATAGAAAGAAATGCCAGAATTGAGTGGAAGACATTATCAAGCAAGTTGAATGAAATTTTTATTCCTGGCACAGATCAGACAGCGAAATTTACAATTTTAGTCGTACTTGAAGGTCCTTGTTCTGCCCACTTTCTTTCAGTTAGCGCAACTAGAAGAATAGAACTATAGCAGATTTGCTTTTAATTGTTTTTATTTTTTAACCCAGGTGCGAACAGAAAGGAACAAAGCTCGTGATGAGGTGAAAATACTTCGATCAAAATTAGATTCAGTAATGCAAGAGAACAATGCCTGTCATCGAGAAAAGCAAGATCTACAAGTCCAAAATGAACAAATGAGGAAAGAGTTAGAAAAAATACATCTGCTTCTTCTAAAACATGCAGGTAAGCTTTAATCATTTTAAAAAGGCTTTAAAAATAAAACTTTGAACGTCTTAAAAATGTTGGAAAATACTTACTGAGAACTTCCATGAGCTACGCTACCAGTTTTTTTTTAGAGTATGGGCCTGTTGCAAACTTTTGCTAGAGCAAAAATAAGAGTTGTTTCTTATAGATAATGCCTCAAAAATCACGATGAGCGTATTGGCAAAGTCTGAAATGCACTCATAACTTCACAGTCTGCGTAAGAAATTTGCGGTTTTTTGAGCTTCCCGCCTCAAAAACGATACTACGGCACAGGTGAACATTTTGTAAGAGGAGTCGTTCCATCGTCGGCAATAATCATCATGGCCGACGCCAATCCGCCAAAACACGTTTGATGGGACGAGATAACACCTGAACTGGATTAGACCAGATAACAATCGGTGTGTTAACGTTCATATTTTCCACGCCCGAATTGATTGACCTTGAACTCTCCTCGAATTACGCGCGGAACTGCGCGCAAGCGTCGGCCATGATGAATATCGCCGACGATGGAGCGACTCCTCTAACAAAATGTTCACCTGTGGCGTAGTATCGTTTTTGAAGCGGGAAGCTTAAAAAAACGCAAATTTCTTACGCAGATTGTGAAGTTATGAGTGCATTTCAGACTTTGCCGATGCGCTCATCGTGATTTTTGAGGCATTATCTACAAGAAACAACTCTTATTTTTGCTCTAGCAAAAGTTTGCAACAGGCCCATTGTTGGTACAGTTTTTCAGGTTTTTCTGATTCCCATGCTCAATCGGCTATTTTAATTATCTATGCATGGTAAAAGTTTCACCCTCGGTCAGTACTCAACTGTTGTTAGATGACAGTAGTGTCAACTTATAGGATGAGAGTTTTTCTGGAAGAAACTTGTTCTCTCAAAAAGCATTCCATTTAGCTGTTTGCAATTCAAATATTCCAATAA
Source organism: Bemisia tabaci (assembly GCF_918797505.1). Taxonomy (NCBI): domain Eukaryota; kingdom Metazoa; phylum Arthropoda; class Insecta; order Hemiptera; family Aleyrodidae; genus Bemisia; species Bemisia tabaci. Next base: position 13,848,914 of record NC_092802.1, on the reverse strand, counting down.
ATACTGAGCAATATTGCAGCTGAATGTTTTAGCTATACTTATCGCCAACAATTTCAAGTCTTGGTAAAGGACAGTTCAGGTGTGACTCCATAAAGAGTCTTCCTGGTAAAAGTCTGTTTCTGTAAAATTTGACCTTGCTGAGACATAATCCCTCCACAATGTTTATTTCAGCTTGGTTTGTTAATTTCTCAAAAATCGGCACTTGGACTGATTCTTGTAGGCGAAGGTGTTAGTTTTATGATGTTAATTTTCAGCCACAAAACCCCAATGAAGAGATCCTTGGCCATTTTTTAGTATGCAAATAACCCAATGTTAATGAGGAAGCCAAGCTAAAATAAATGACCATTAAATTTACAAAATTCTTCCAAAATGTCCAAGTATTTGACTTATTATCATACAATAGAAATTTTCAAATTGCCTAATATTGAGTTTGACATTTTCCTCGATTTTTCTGTTTTTAAAATGATGTTCCAAAACTAAAAAGTCTTTTCACCTCGATTAGGTCAATGGGATCACCAGCTGCTAGAAGCTCTAGAAAGTGCCGATCCAGAAAAAGACATTGTCCTACCATCACTAGTCACCGCAGACTCTGGTCTGGCCAGCAGTTTGTCGCAAGAGGAATTGATTCCAGGAGGAATTGAAGAATACGTTCTGCAAGGAGCTGTCCCAAAACATGCTGTGGAACTGTTTGGTAACACTGCTTGCCAGAAAGACACGGCTAGCGGAGAAATTTTTGCTACAGGTACCTACAGAAGATATTCGTTATTGGCAACCATAAACAGAGACTTGGAGCAATAAAAATTGAAATTTTTAAAATTGGGGAGGGGGATATCGAAGTCCTCGAAGGGATGCTTTCTCAAGATTATTTCGGTTTTGAGCAGATCCTTGAACAATGTTGTTGATATATAACAAAAAGAAACAATAAAAGACCTAAATTATTAGATTTTTAGTGTTTTTTTCTTGTCCATGAAAGGCATACATTTGAGTTTTTACTTTTAACCTAAAGAGAACCAGACAATGTTCTGTGTTCTAGTTTTGTTTTCTACTATTGACAGTCATTTTTCCGCAGGTGGGAAGGAGAATGCTCTGGACTCAGACAGTCGGTTGGGGGAGCGCTCAGAAACTGACAGTGATGCCAATATTGATCTAAACTCAATAAATGAATTGGAGTGCAACAGTATTCGTAGCAGCTGTAATAATATGGACTGTGATAGTGAGGAAGTACTGCGACAGAAACTGTCCATGCTTCAGCTGAGGTTGGACGAAACATCCAAAACTCTTGTTGTAGAAAGAGAGTAAGTTCCGTTTAGACTTTCTCCATTTTCTGTCATTGTTTTTAATCCCTCAAATTGTAATTTTCACACCTCATTGTATTTTTTTATGAAGCAAAAAAAAAATTATTTTCAGCTGGATTGACACTCATTAATCATAAAAACTTGAAAAATGCATGTCTTATTCCAAGACAGTAAAGGAGCATGTATGGTCAGCATTTAACACAGTGATAGATTAAAAAAATTGAGCCCTAAGCCAAAAATAAACAAGAAATATTTCGAACTATATGTAGATGAGAAAAATATAAAACTTACAAAGAACAAAGAAAACGTTTTGACTGCCTACAAACTGCGAACTTTTTCAGTGCATTACAAACAACCGATGGAAACACTTCACAAGATATAAAAGCTACAAAACTCTTTGCAAACTGTGTGAAAATACACAATTTTTTGCGCGACTACATCTTAGAATAATATAAAATAAGGTAAAATTAATGAAGAAAGATGAGTGATAACAGTGATAAGGTAGTAGGTAAATAATATAACCAAAAACGAACAAAGAAAGCAGAGTGGAACTAAATTATAGACAGGCAAGGTTTCACTAAATTCTCATCTACATGTAGTTTGAAATAATACTTGTTTCTTTTTGGCTTGTAGCTCGACTTGTCAATCAATCAATATGTCCTATACAGTGTAGCCAGCCAAATTTGGCAACAAAATGTCAGCATTTAAGTAGTTAGTTCACCGCAAACAAACGATATACTCTAAAAGAATGGATTTTGGAAGGTCACTAAATAAGTAGGGAAAACATCCAGATTTTCCATGAAAGATGTGGATGTGAGAGCTTCCCTTGATGAACTGAAACAGTAGCCCTAAAGGTATGCAATTTTTTTATAGTTCCTTGAAAGAAAACTAATTACCGTTTTTGCAAGTTCTAGAGAATGTTTCCGTGTTGCGAAGCAAGATGACTTGAAATCTTCCGAGTCAAAAACTGTTGGTTCTCCTTCATCATTAAAATAAAAAGTATCAGGAAATTTGAAACAAATAAAGAGTATACAAAGTCTCTTAGTGTCATAAATTAACTTCACATTTTGAATTCTATTATTTTGATCACCTGAACAGGAAGATCATTCATGTCTTGTCTAAAGTTGGAGTAGAATAGTGGTATTAGCTGCCAGTAAAATATGCGTGTATTGTAGCTTCACTTTGATTTTTCAGGGAAAAGCAAAGTTTGCACAAAACTTTGGAAAAAATTGAGATGGAACTCTCCGAGATGAAAGAAAAGTGTGAGGATTTGAAGACATCAAAACAAGAGGCCATGCGTGAGCTGCTGAGACTTCAAGATACTCACCAAGACACAGTCGCTCTCATCAGGGCTGATTTACTGGACGAAGCGACTTCTAGGGAAGGCATGGACCGAAGACTAGCCGACCTAAGAGCACAGGTATATCTCTTCTCCAACAGTCAATAAAGGGTCAGTTGCGCTGGACACAGAATTGTACTCTGATGCTTGATTCTTGTAGATTCGCTAAGAATAATATGATCGTCCAAACAGCATCTTTCTACGTTCAATATTAACTGAGATATTGCGCTTTGAAAAATTCGGTTTATGTCACCCACCATGATAGTGACACCCTTGGTTTCTTCTACCTTGCTCGCATCCAAGTTTTATGTTGAGTAACCAGTGCAAATGTGTGTCTCACTGATTCATGAAAGCAAGGTGGAAGAAACCAAGGGTGTTACTACTGCGGTGGATGAAGTTATATACCGAATTTTTCAAAAAGTAATATCTTGATGAATATTGAACGTAGAAAGTTGCTGTTTGAACGGATCCTATTATTTTAGCTAACCTGCAAGAATGAAGCATCAAAACACTATTCTGTGATCTGTCCAACAGACCCATTCTCATGTTTCTTTTAGCAGTATTACTTCTCATTCCTCCAATCACCTTAACTGATTATCAAGAGCAATTTTCTCAAAACTAGTCAATTAGGAGGGCTCAGCTTTCAAGGAGGAATTTTGGCCCTCTTGTAATATCAGATGTTGTTTACCAGTTAGCAACAGTGTAAAATAACACATTTTGTATCTCCTCTTTGTACAAAAAGTAACATCACAATCCAGCAAGACAGTACGGCTTTCCATCAGCAGAATTATGAATATCTACTAGACGACGTATACATTGATCAGAAATTAAGAAAACAAAAGAATAATTTAAAATTGACAGAAAGCCGAAATTTTGATGAGAGAGAAGAACTATGAAAGTAAGGGGAAAAGAACTCGGTACATTGAGCTCCTGCCAGGCAGGATTGGCCGGTCCGGTTTTTTTTGTCCGCAAGCGCCATGCTGCTAAATTCGAGCTACCTAAGAATCTGCTTAGAGATTAAATTTTCTTATACAGCAAGATTTTTTTCCCTCTATTTCTAAAATCTCGCACTAATTTGGAAAATCATTCAAATTCTTCCAAACATTAGCTCCATCAATTTTTTGAACTTTGACTCTTTGCCTTGAATATTCATGCGAACGTCCTGTGTTTGGCTTCTTTTAACTTTCAGCTGGAGCGGCTGCAAGCTGAAAATGCATCCGAATGGGGCAAGCGAGAGAGATTGGAGACAGAGAAACTCAGCATTGAAAGAGAGAACAAAAAACTCCGGGCAGAGTTGAATGATGTTATTGAACGCTTAGAGCGAAAGGGGCGGCCACAACCAACCGCTGACAATGAACTCCGCACTTTGCAGCAAGAACTGTGCGACAAAAGTAAAGTAGGTATTTTTTGTCCACATCCTATGTTTAATGTGGTGTATGAGCAGTACCTATCATTGCATTTGAAATTGAAAAATTTGTCACCATCTAATGAAAAAAAGGAATCTCAGTGCCTAAAAACCAAAAATTAAGATACTAACACGATCATTTTGGAGAGGGGGGTATTTGAAATTGAAGGAACACAAAAAATGTCTTAAAATGTTGACAAATGATCCAGAGCTGTGAAATCAATAGTTTTGAGAAAAAGCTGTGCGTTTAAAATTGTTTGTGCCAGCTAAAGGCTTATTGTCGTAATGTGAAGCAATTTCACTATATTTTGCAATCAGGAACTACTATTTCTGGCTCAGTTTATGAACAAACTATACACCAGTTGTTTCCCTATGTAAAAAGGTGCATTCATGCATGGGCCAGAAAAATTAGTTCCTCATTGCAATTTTTGGCGATGAATTTGCTTAAATTATTTTTTACTTTTGTACGTAATTGTAAATTGTTAACGTTTAACAAATCTTACACAGTCTATAGCATGTTTTTGACACTGTGTATCATGCTTCTTTTTGTCCTGTTTTCTTTATTTTTTATCTGTTTTTCAAAATTTAATGTTTGGTTTCATCTCAGGAACTGACAGAATTGAAACATACTCACAATAAATTGAAAAAAATCCTTGCCGACAAAACAACAGAGCTAGGTCATGCCTTCAGGCGAGCTGAGCAGTATGAAGGAGAAGTGAAAAAATTAAGGAGTCGCGTGGAGGAATTGAAGCGCGAACTAGCTGTTGCGGAAGATGAGGTGGATTCTGCCTCAAACAATATTAGGTAAATCCATACCCTTGATGTCTTATTCTCTAATGTGTACACTTGAACGTGATTAAGACTGCACCAGTGCATTTTAATTTTAAGACTTTGTCTGCTATTGGCAGAAATTGAAGTCATCTTTTTTTCTTCCTCTTTTTGTATATTCTCCAATTTCAGATGTTGAAAAAATCTGTACAAAAGCACTATTAAATTTTAATTTTGTATGCATTTCTCAAATTCCAAACAACCTGCAAAATAGCAAAATTGTAAAATATTGTATCTAATACTTACCAATGAAAGCATGAGTTGAAACTGAAGGATTCACGAATGTATAGTAATTTGTAATAAAATTTGAAATTATGACGTTTCAGTCAATGAGTAATAAATCTTTGAAACAATAAAATAATTCAAAATTTTAAAGAGGAAGACTAAGGTGATATTGATGAAATTTTCGAACACCCACAAAAAAGTTCACAAAGTCCACAAGATCTTTTCTCATCTTTTCTCATTACTATGTGTTTGTTTTCTTTTATCAGGAAATTACAAAGATCAAATGATGAGCTTCAAGAGCAAGTCGAGAGTCTACAAGTGCAATTACAACATTTAAACACTAGGTAACTATATGCCATTTTGCTTGTTCCAAATATAGACAAGGTTGCCACAGCCAGGGCAAATCAGGAAATATCAGAGAATTTTAAAAAGTTATGGAAAAACGGGTAATGTGAGGGAAAACGATGAAAATGTCAGGGAAAAATTATCAAATCACCTTTATTTGCTTCTGAGTATTTGTATTGACGTTTTGAACGACAAATTTGCCTGAAAACTACATATTTCTATCTATTCTTTTTAACCATCTGGCATATCCTCAATTGCCAGGGTGTATCACCAAAATGTGTCAGAAAAATTAGAGTCCTTTTATAGAGAGAGTTGAGACAACGCGGCTTATGGATGTCACAAACGGAAATAAAGACTACACGAATCGGACGTTTGCCGTAATCTTTGATCAACCCATTCCTGTCTTCCCCGGTCCATTCCAGTTTATAATCTTTGCACTTTGGGGAACTGTAATCTTTATTCCCAATTGTTACATAGTAAAGGCCTAAAATACGGGAACCAATCAGGAATGGATTCGCATTGTCTTTAAAGGGACTCTAAGAGAAATCAAGGAAATGTCAAGGAACTCATTTTCTAAATTCTGTGGCAACTCAGTAGAAGGAAAAATCTTCTTCTGGTAAGGGCCTTTCACAAAATACCGAACTTTAAATTTTAGATTTTTTGATTCCTTCTTTCTGTGTGTAACATGTGATGTAGAGTCTTGTCCTTTAGAACGCACAAGCGAAATTGCTCTCATCGACCCTCTTCCCCCCACAGCCTTACTTATTTTGTGAATGGCCCCTCATGGAACTTTAATAGTCGTTTCATGATGGTTGAACAGGAAAGTCAGGGAATTTACACTGACCCAGAAAAGTCGGAGAATTTCGTAAGCAACATTTAAGAAAAGTCAGCATAATTAAAAGGAAACGACAGAAGTGGAAGTTTTGTTCGAAGGTCAGGGAAGTAAGGAAATTCAAAAATTTTGGAGTTGAAAAGTCAGGAATTGGAAAATCAAGACATTTTGAAAACCCTGGTCCTTGTTTGTTTTTTTTTTACTTTATCCCAACCTCATCTAATTTTTTTTTAATTTTTCATGCTATCCTTGGAATGATTTTGGTTTGTATGTATTTTTCTTATTGTTTAGCACTAGTGCTCATGAAGATTCTGCCCCTGAACTTGAATGATTAGTTTTTTATTAAGTGCAATATTTTACTCACTTGTTATCGCAATTTTGTCTTTTTCTATTTCTCCCAATTTTTTTTATTTGTTAGTTTTTTGGGTTTTTTTTTATGAAAATAACCAGGGAGTTATCAATATTAATCAATGAAAATCCGTGTTCTTTGGATTGCAAAAATACCAAGCACCCTGAGGAAAAATATATGAGTCATTTTAGAGAGAAACTCTAGGAAGGAGCAAAGAACTATGTACCTAAAGGATAAATATTAGATTTTGCATTTATCCAAAGCTAAAAGTAAAAAGAAACAAGCAAGTGAAGAGCATTAAACAATACTTGATAGCTAGTTTGCTGGGGCATTATTTTAATTGAATATCAAAGCAATCAGAAATCATCTCAGTTAGATACAATTTCTATAATCCATTGAAAATTGAGCACCCTTTTAAAAGGAAAGCCCAATTTTTAAATTTGGGAGAGGTGATTTCTCTCCTTAAATTGCATTCCTATCTTTCAGTTGTGTAATAACTGATGTTCATTCTTAAATTATGTTGTTTTTTCTCGTTTTTAAATCAGGTTACGAAACAGGCCAGCGAACTCCAGCTCTTTAATTTCACACCGATCGCCAACATCACCTTTGGATGAACCAAGTGATGATGATAGTGGATTCTAACGGCATTTATACTTTTTTTTTCTATCTTCATCACATTCCAAAACATTATAATAATCTCATTGCATCGTAGAATGTCTTTCATTTCTAAAGCTGTAGGTATTAATGCGTGTTTTTATTTAATTTTTCACAAGTTCAAGTATACGTGTGCCTAAGTAGTCTATCAATAAGGAATTTTTGTGGGTAATGTATTTGTCTGTAGAGGTATTAGCAGTAAGAGATTTGCAGTTGCAATACAATGGTGCAACTAGAAAAACAAATGCACCTTGATTGTAATGCCAAATAATCTAAATTAGTGGAAGTATGGAAAAAAATGGTTTTCAGCTTTTTTATGCCCAAGTAGCGCAAGTTGCATTATATTGCAATCACCTGGTAAAATTATTGCCAATGTATTAGAGTGTCTCATATTTTGTCTATTCTTTAATTTAAGGGGCTCCTCTTATTGAAATTTGTCGCAATAAAATTTAATCAAGTTGCCATTTTTTTTGCAAGGCAAAGTACCCACCTTTTTTGCACATGATAGTCATTTGAATGATACCTTAAAATCGGCATTTATTGACCAAATCATGGAAAAATATTGCACTTTTATGGTGAAAAATTGCAAGCATACTGTATTAAATTGCAAAAGTATCTCAGTATGTTCATTGCGCTATACATACTTGAGTGTCACCAAAATGTGATAGAAAATCTGCATATTAAGGCTGATGTTTTTCTAGTTTCACTATTAAATAAAAGTTAACTGTTATGAAATTCTTTGTTACTTCCAGCAGTAAAACTGCTGAGTTTCTACTCACTATAAACAATGTAACTTTTCAATTCATTTTTGAGTCATTTTTCAACCAATTCATTTTTGAGTCTTTTTGTTGTAAATCAGTTATACAGGGTGAGCGAAAAGTCCCCGACCCCCCCTCTAACTTTTGAACGAATTGACCTAGGGAAATGAAACTTTGGGAATGTTCCTACCTCAAAGGGGACCATCTTTTGGGGGGGGTCAAAATTTTGGTCCCCCCCTCAGGGGAGACGGGGGCCCCCCAACTTTTTTTTTTTCAAATAGCAACCCCTATCTTGTGATACCTCATTCGAAAGAGCATAAAAAACTAAGAATTTTGGCGCAAACCGCAGATCAATATCTTAATTTTTGACCAAGTTATGATAGGTCAAAGGTCAAATTTGACCTATTTTCAAAAAATCATAACTCCGGTTCAAATTATCGTAAAGAAAAAAATAAAACGGGAAAATTTACCAAATTGTGTCCGCTTTTAAGTAAAAATTGCAAAAATTACTTCGATATAATTTTAAGGGGGGGCTCGGACCCCCAAATACGTCAATTCAAAGGTCATTCAATTTTCCCGCGAAATAAGCCAATTTCCCCTTGATTTGCCTCCACATTATCTCAGTAAGGTCAAAATCAGTTCAACATTACGTTGGCAAGTCCCCAAATTTCGGGAAAAGTTAAAAAAACGAAATTTAAGGTAATTAAATTTGACCGTTTAAATATCATTTTTTTTTAACTTTTCCCGAAATTTGGGGACTTGCCAACGTAATGTTGAACTGATTTTGACCTTACTGAGATAATGTGGAGGCAAATCAAGGGGAAATTGGCTTATTTCGCGGGAAAATTGAATGACCTTTGAATTGACGTATTTGGGGGTCCGAGCCCCCCCTTAAAATTATATCGAAGTAATTTTTGCAATTTTTACTTAAAAGCGGACACAATTTGGTAAATTTTCCCGTTTTATTTTTTTCTTTACGATAATTTGAACCGGAGTTATGATTTTTTGAAAATAGGTCAAATTTGACCTTTGACCTATCATAACTTGGTCAAAAATTAAGATATTGATCTGCGGTTTGCGCCAAAATTCTTAGTTTTTTATGCTCTTTCGAATGAGGTATCACAAGATAGGGGTTGCTATTTGAAAAAAAAAAGTTGGGGGGCCCCCGTCTCCCCTGAGGGGGGGACCAAAATTTTGACCCCCCCAAAAGATGGTCCCCTTTGAGGTAGGAACATTCCCAAAGTTTCATTTCCCTAGGTCAATTTGTTTAAAAGTTAGAGGGGGGGTCGGGGACTTTTCGCTCACCCTGTATGTATTATGTTCAAAATCTGCCCTGATGGTAATCCTCTTAATCCTGCCTTTATTGCCAAAAATTTGAGAATGTGAGAAGAATTGAAAGCATGTTGTAATTTATTCGAAGGTCAACTCAACTATCATGTGTAATGGAAAATTTGAACATGAATGCATGGTGAAAGCCTTAAGAGTTTTTGAATGACAAAGTTTTAGATAGCTGGTAATTTTTTCACCTCCGTGAAAATTGTGGTAATGCTAGATGTTTTTTAAATTATTTGAACAAAGAACAAATACTGAAATTTCCTTTATTTTAGAAGTGCTCTTTCAATTTGTGCTTATGTCACATGTCGATGGTGAAACTGCAAAAACGTGAATCTGCAATCTTCGCTTACATTTTACTGTATCAAAGAAGATCGAATCAGCATTATTGCTTTAAGTTTTTACAGATCATTCTTCCGAATGAAAAATACAAGTCTGAACATTTTTGGGAGTACATGAAATATTTTTCCATTTAGAAAATATGTCACAACTGGAAGTCGCAAACCAAGATGCGCATTTTTGCAGTTTTCTTAAACAATCTTTACTTCACAGAAATGTGTAGTATGAAATGTTACATTTTTACTGTTAATGTAGGGTAATCAAATGATTCTACTTAGGATTTGCTCAAGTTCCCCTTTTCTCCTTTCTAACTCTTGCCCTTTGCATAAAAAACTGTTCCTTATTTTTTTTCATCTGTCTCTTTGTTCTTGATTTACAATTACAATTTGATTACAATTGATTTACAAAATTAATTTTACAATTACTTAAATGTATTTAAGAATTACAATATCGAAAACTCAAATGGGATAATCAAAATGTATAAATTGTAGAACAAATATTAATGATCAATTCCATGACATTGTTCCTTGCCAACCTTTCATTTGTCAATGAAGTGTGTATCAATAATTTAACTGCCCTCATCCCTGTAGTTAATACTTTTTTATTTATTATTATATTTTTTTTTATTTCTGTAAAGTACCTGATTTTATGTACCTACAGCATTAAAATACTCATTGGTTTTATCCGCAAATGGAAAGGTCCTTAAAACAGGGAGTCTTCCTACCACTCAAATCAGTTAGATTTTCAATTTTTCAAAGTAAGAAAAAAGTAATTTTTCAAAGTAAAAGTCTTTTCATGACAAATCTCGTATAGGAACAAATGTTCTTTTAATATAAGGCAAAGAATTTACATCACTGAGAGAAGTATTATTTCTATAGAAAGTTAATACACTAATAAATCAGTTTTCATGTTACACTATGAAACATACTCTCTCAACAATTAACCCATCGGAAGTACACAGAGCTCATCCTTAAGTTTTATGGACCTGAAGGTTACATTTATGGTTGCATTATTGAGTCCATTTTTTCTTGTAACAAACTAAGCATTAATTATTTTTCAGAGGATTGACTGTACTGATTGTATCGGAAGCACTGTACAATAGGTATCTATATTAGTAGCTCAGCGTGCAATTATTCAATTTTTTTTTTTCTCTAGCAATTAAAACCAAGAGCTGTGTATCTGATCAATATTTTGTTGTATTTCTTTATCCTTCAATTAATTATTTTTCTGAGCGATGACTCTTATTTTTGATTAAAAGAAAATGAAAGAGCAGTTCAATCCAATTTCTTTGTAGCCTGTTGCTCCTCTTTTACGGCAGGTTGTCTGTGAACAGAAGTAGATCAATTTAATGTAAACAATAAATAACAGAAAATAGCATGTTGTTCCGGAGTGAATTTCAGGGAAAAGGCAGTAATTTAGGCAATTACGCTGCCCTGTAATCTATGAGCTATTTCCCCTCTCTTCCTGTTTAAATCTTAAAGTATGTAAAGAGCATAGAACCAAGTGCCCCAAATCCGTACCTCCAATTTTACAACCCTTGTAGATTTAAATTCAAATCTATGAATCTAATTGAGCCGAGATTCGATTACAGCTCTAAATATTTACAGTTAATACTGATAATACTGCCAACATGTACAGCTAATAATGTAAGAATACAAACCCTTTGCCGGTGAGTTTTGACATCATAGCTGCCCTGAACTTGTTTGCAGGGGCCTCGATGATGAAATATAACCACAACGACCCCATGAAAACAACCATAGTATCACCTGCCAGCAGCCAAATCTGAAAAGGAAGATAATAATTGGTGTTAGGTGTTAGGTGTTTTGCTGCAAAGAGCAGAGAAGTCTGTGAATATAACTATCTTAATTTTTCTATCTTATCTCAAGGACCACATGATATTTTCCATAGCTTCAGCATGTCTATTGTGTAAAATGGCCACAACGCAAAGAATACATTTGTAAAAGCTGAACGATGTAGGGTATTGACGTCAAACTGACTGACAAGTAGCAGAAACTCGATGATAGTGTTGTCATTCTTCAGATAAAACTCAGATAATGAGCATCCTAAGCCAGGTAGCGCAGCGCCTCAACACGTAAAAGGCGCGACATCCTTCAAAACGCCTGGATGCAACTAAACTTGCTCGGTCGTCACTTGCGGTGCATTTTCCGTAAATGAAGGCGCTCCTGCATTTTTTCAATTTCTGCCTAGCGCTAGCTGTTAGTCGCTCGATAATACCCTTCATGCAACTGTGCTAAGAGAGAACGCTCCATGCACATTCGGAAGTGTTCACATTTCCTCTTATAAGATATTTATTTTCGCTGAAAATAAGATATATCCATGGCCAAAGTACGGAACCACGCATTTTTGTGAGGAAAGTTGCAGACTTCTTGTCTTACTTTATTATTTCTTTAGAAAAAGTAGTCATTTTAATTTTTCAAAACTTGATTTTCTTCTCTGTAGGTAAGCAGAATATTCTGCTTAAATTTCAAGCTGTAAAGTTGGTTTGTTTCTCTTCGAAAAATAAGTGGAAATTTTTAAAGCACATTGGATCGAGTCAATTTGAGAGGTCGGACATGAAATTTTTGACGAAAACTGCAAATTTTGATGTTTATTCCTTCAAATTTTAAATTTCAAGGGGTGTCCAGAGAAGAAATTGTCACGAGGAACCACACACATTACTGTGGACTACATTTTGCAATTATAGGAACTACACTTTCTGGCTCAGGTTATGGAAACAATTACCTATGCGCCATTGTCTCCCTGTACCCGTAAGTTTTTTCTACGGATGAGCAAGAAATTGTGGTTCCTAATTGCAAGATATAGTCCAGTTGTACGCGTGCGACCTCAAGGCCAAGGCGCACAGAAGTTAGACAAAGTTTGGAAACTTTAAAAGCATTTAACTCCGTTTATACACAATTTTGAGGTTCTGAAATTGGTTTCCTCGTGAAATTTTCTTCTGTGAGCACCCCTTGAAATTTAAATGTGACGAAATAAACATTATAATCTGCAGTTTTAGTCAAACATTTTTATGTCCGACCTCCTTGATTGCCTCCACTGTGCGACGTCGCGGCGAAATGCAATACTCAGAAAAAACTCCGCCAGTAAGTACTTAGTTTTTTTTTTTTTTTTTTTTTTTTTTTTTTTTTATTTCTAACACGCTCACGAATTTTTTTATTATTATTATTAGCGTGATGTCAATCTGCAATCTGTGAGAAGTAATCAGACCATCGCTCGCGTGACGGAGTTCTGTGATCGTGTACCGAAAACTTTTTCATGGAATGTTATGAGAGGATAAAAAAAATTTCTGAAAATCGTAGATGATAATTTTTAAAATTGAAAAAAAAATTCAAATCGAGAACTGAGGTTTGTCCCGGGCTAGACTTCTTTTTTTCTGAAATATGTAGCACCGAAAAAAAAGTGTGTTAAATAGGGTTTATGACTCACAAGTTGCCAAACAGACAAGAAGAGGATTGTCCGACCAGAAGCCATCGTCGTCACTTGCCAAACGGGATGAAATAGGTAGACCAGATAGGTCAATCTACCCAGAGGAACGTATATTTGATGCGTCAACAACTCATCGATTTTCCCGCCTATAATTTGGGTAATTTAGAACATCAAGCAAACGATATAAAGCGTCGTGTAGTTGAAAGATATTAATGAGATTAATTAACGTATAATATTTGTTTATTTATTATACGTGGTTATTTGATTTGAGGAGGTTGGAGGACAAGGCGCATAGGTGCAGTTTTTGAAAAAATGGAGTTATTAATGATTTAAGGTACCTAAACCTTGTTTCAATGCACATTTCGTGAAAAATTCGCTCCCAAATTTCAATTTTTAAGCATCAAAAAGTCGGTTTGAACTTCCTTTCCGCCATGAAGATCTATGTTTCGAAACTTCAAACACGTATTTTAAAATAGCAATAGCTTCACGAATGCGCCGTGTCCTCCAAGCCCCTCATTTCTTCTTTTTCCTCTTCATTTAAAATGGAAAGATAAGCTTGCATTCCGTCGTTCCGAACGGTACCCAACACTAACGTTAAAAAAACTTGCACTCTACACAACAATAAAACTATTTTTATTTAAGATTTTTGTTTCCGCGGAACTTTGAGTAACCTGGTAACATACGCTTGAAATATTTTCCATTCACCGGAAATTTTTGATTTCCAGTTTTTTTTTCCCCCAGCAAAATTCAGTTGTTTCCCCTTTTCCATCCGGATTTGTCATTTCAGTGGCGAGGCGTGAATGACCGATTTTGACATCTGCTACATTTGCAGCTGCGACATTTTTTTTGAAGCTATGGTAAAGAATCGATTATTATGGTGTCTGGTGCGAACACTGTATCTATCGATCCTTTCCCATAGGTTTAAATAGCAGATAAATCGATATATCAAAAAGCATGCCACGGCATGGATTATTTTTTCCTCGTATAGTTATCGCTTTTTCTCAAAAAGCGATTCAATTTAAATATTATCAAAAATAACATAACAGCAACCTCGCTGTATTTTCAAACTTTTTTCAAGTTTTTATAATTTTTTTTTTTTTTTTTTTTTTTTTTTTTTTGTAAATAAGCTTCAAGTTACTTTATTAAAATTTTCAATTTTCATGCGGGGCTCAGTAGCGAGGCGTGAATGATCGATTATCGATTTATTACCATTTGAAGCCATGGTAAAGAATCGATTATTAAAGTGTTCGCAACGAACACCCTGTTTATCGATCTTTTTCCATAGGTTTAAATGGCAGATCAATCGATGTATCACAAAGCATGCCATGCCACTGGCGGGGCTCTGAGCACTTACCAAATCCCCAGGCTTGCTGAATAACGATAAGACTGCAGATTATTAGACTCCATAGCGTCCGATGCAGGGCTCCGAACAGAGCATTTTCAATGACGTCATACTGTCTGGTTTTATCGTAGAATACTGCACCGTAATACTGAGAGCCTTGACCGATGACAATCGCCGCCAGCAAGATTACCCACCTCCAAGCCTGCCAATATCAGAATCAGTATTAAACGGGAAAGAGGGCCTATAATCGTTTGAGAGTGAAAAGAAGAATTATTTATTAGAGGCAATAGAGTGAAGTCACGATGCGCGCATGAGGAAATTCTTCAAATTATTTCTAGCCCAGAAGTTTCTTTCTTTGTGACTTTTTTTATTAAATCAAAGATTACAGATACAAAGAGGATAATAATAAAACTACAATCGTTGGAAGAACTGAGTTTAGGTGACATCGAGAAAATTTCAAGAAATGAGAAATTTAAATTTAAGAGCAAGAATAAATGTGGAAAAAGTAGGGCACAGGGGAACGGACACGCCTGGATCATTCAGATCCCATTATTAAGAATTGAGACAACGTGACTTAATGGATGTCATAAACGGAAATAAAGATTACTCAAATTGGACGTTTTCTGTAATCTTTGATCAACGCATTCCCGACTTCCAGACTCCGTCCTCTCTCTCATTCCATTTGTTTCTTGCCCTACTCCCTATTCTCCGGTCCATTCCAGTTTATTATCTTTGCAATTGGTGAAAACGTAATCTTTTTCCCCGTTTGCGACACTGTGAAGGCCGGGTTGCGGGACTCTAGGTGCGCGCAACGCATAGTAGCGCCTTACAAGACCGCAGGATACTTCATGCATTGCGCGTATACCACATTATTATGGTGCGCGCTCAGATCGTTGAAAAATCGTATTTTCTTGGTGTCGAACCTACCGCGGTGTTCACCATTTCTGAACAGTGCAAACCACGAGCTTGCAATCCTAGGATCACATGATTGTAGGATTTTGCAATCATGTATGTTTCCCTGTCAAAATATAATATATCAGTGGGAATTGCTTCAAGTTGGAATGCTGTTACGTTCCATCGTCCGAAAAACGCCGAACTTAGCTAAATTCCAGGGAGAGAAAAGTGGTCATTCTTTTTAATACAAAAGTTGCAACATTTACGTTGGTACGTTTTTTTATTTATTTCATTTATTTGGTACGTTATGGTTATGAGGAAGTCCAATTTCTGCGAACACCCATGATTGAGCAATATTGATTTAATTTGTTTTGCTGTGTTGCGAAATACATCTCACGACACACCTCAAATGTAGATGATTTCAGACCTTTGTCATAAGATATCAAAGGTCGACTATATTAAACCTGCCAAAGAGCGTATTTCAGACCTCAACTTCCTGGTTCTCTTATAAGTATCATGATAGTTTTTTTGTGAGGTAGTGCCTGATCATAATTTCATTAGACAAGATTTTAAGTGATTTTTCTTTCGCTCCTTTAAAAATATTTTCTAAAATTGAACATACCCGATGCGAAAATTTCCGGTATAATATTCTTAAAAAAGAACAAAGAAGGAGTGGAAATTTTGAAACACCGCAATCAAGATTCGTACTTTTGTTGCTTCATTCCTCTACATGAATAAATGAGTTTTATTTTGCAAAAAGGAACCAAGAGTATTCCGATGTTGCTGAGATTGTGCAATTTTTTTTTACCTTGTAAAAATAAACTGATCATCTGAACAAGTTCCATATTTACTCCATGTAAACTACAAATTTAATTCGGAAATTACCTGTATAAATTTGACTTTTTGCACTGTTTCGGTAATTTTATGCAAAAGATGTAAGTTGCACGACCCTAGTAGTAACATTGGAATGCTCCTGGTCCTTTTTTTGCAAAATGCAAACCAAATACTTTTTTTTTCACTTTACTGTTGCCTTGCACGGTGAAAAAATTCGAATAATGCAAACCGGGTCTCAATCCCTCCAGGAGGCAACAGCCCCCCCCCCCCTTCCAGAGGTGTCGCAAGATTTCCTTCCTCGACATTTTAACAATACTGAGAGCTGCCTGCTGACGCCCTTGAGATAAAATGAGGTGAGCAAAAAATTAAAGTGAATTTTAGAGGTGTACTTACTACTGACAATGTCCATCGATTTTCACGGATTTTCATGAGTAAAAAGGCAGAGAGAATACTAAGAACGTAGGGCCCAGCTCTCATGTAAGCCTTGACGTACACCCAGAAAAAATGGGTTATGTTGAACCCTTCTACGTACCGTCTGAAATAAACGACATCAAATCTTACACACGATTGAACGTATTTCTATCAAACGGAACTATGTGCATTATGACGTGAGCCCTGTTACGCATGTATTCGTATGCAAGGCCGGATTAAGGGGATGGTCACATGGGCCGCGGCCCATGGCGGCAAATTTTGCATTTTTTTAAATGTAGGTATAAAAAAAATCGGATTCAGAAAAAAAAAATTATCAATAAGAAAAGGAAATAAAACCTCTTTTTCCTGAGAGTTAGTAATTTCTAATTTTGTCGTTTTTCGGTGATACAAGAGACAGCATCTTTAACTAGTCAAGTTAAGAGATGATCTAACACGCAATTTTGCCTGTAGCTCAGCGCAGAGAGAAATGATGACAAGGACTTGAGATGAAAAGGACAAGCCCCCGGCGCGGCGGTTGGCATGAAACACCTACTAGCGCCTACAAGACTGCATGGATACTTCACCCATTGCGCCAAACAGTGCAGTCACGCGGTCAGGAGCGCATGGCGTGAAACCACATTTATGTTTGTTCTTTCATAATTTTTTGGTTCAATTCTTATGAATGGAGGATCTTGTCCACACAGAGGCAGGTTTACGGAACTTAACTTTCGCATCAAGTTCCGTGAAATTTTGCTAGTAGTGTTGACAGGGCTTTCGCAAAAAAATGTTCCAACACGAGTAGGTAAACGCGTCTTATGCACGCCTCCCCTTCCGGCACGTTCACTTGATGGTTTTTATTGATGTTTCAAAACGAATGAGGGGGGGGGGGGGGCAAAATAAAGGAGGCCCATGGGCGGCATGTAGGTAAATCCGGCCCTGTTCTTATGGGTCTCAGGGCTCATGTCTTAATGCACATGGTTCCGTTTGATACAAATACGTCTAATTGGACGTATTTATGCTAATGGAAACCAGAGACGGGTGAAAAAGGCGGAGCGTGCTTGTTAGTTGACGGCCGTAAGAGTAAACTTTAGATCATCAGTGACGTCAAGGTTGACGACGCACAATGGATCGACTCATTAGGGGAATTCAAACAAAATTTGGAAACTTTAAAAGCTCATAACTCCGTTTATATAAAACTTTGAGATTTCAAAAGCAATTTCATCGGTTTCCTCGCGAAATCTTCTTCCACACGCATTCCTTAAACTTTAAAATGTGACGATTTAAACATCAAAATTTGCATTTTAAGTTAGGAATCGTAAGTTCAACCTCTCTGATTGACTCGATCTGCTGTGCGGCGAGGTCTAGGAGATCGATGGCGGGACTTATGAGCGCTGTCCACAACGCTCTTTCCACATGCCCACGGATCATGAGTTAGCGTGCTTTGACGCTTAATTCCTCTTAATTTAATGTGAATTCCTACATTTTGCCGAAAAGAATCACGCCCGTTTTTACATTGTTTCTTTTGCACCTTTTACGAGCACATCCCATCTTTCCCACCCGTCTCTAGTTCCTTATAGAATAGCTAGTTCAATTTATCGCATTATACCATAAATCACTTCGATGGAATTCACAAGTCGCTAAAACTCAAAACAGAACTTGCCCAGGTTTATGCATAAAAACACTCGTCAAGGTGTGAGAAAGATACATTATTGTTTCCCGTTTCGATTTTTAGACTCAATATTTTATATCGTTGCTGATACACGTCAAGAAAATGATTCTTCACCTTCCGGCCAAAGTATCACAAGCAGCACGCGACGTTTCAAATCGTCCGCCGCCATTTTATTTTTTTACAGAGAAATTTTTGGTTGAATCTGTTTGAAAATGTCACGAAATTTTATCGGCAGCACTAAGAAAATTCAGTGAAATTTTCTGACAGCTTCGTTGAACAATATCTCTGTAAAAAAATAAATAAAATGGCGGCGGGAATTTTGGAACATCGCATGGAGCTCATGATACTTTGGCCGGAATATGACAAATTTCGCTGTTCCCTCGCTTAGAAAATCTAAACCAAAAATGAGAGTGAGATACTTCACCTGGGCTTGCAAGAAATTTATTCAGTTTCCCTTCATGACGCATGCAAGCAAAATTAACGAATTCTAAAAAAGACTCCATGGTTTTCGGTTGTTAACAAAACAACTAGTGTAAGGGGAAATCAAGGCATGTCAAAAATAAATAAATAATAAATCGTCAATATGTGCTACTTTTATCAGATATACTACTTGGCTTTCAGTGGCGTGGCGTGAATTGCGATGTATCGATTTTTCTGCTATTTAAATCTATGGTACAGAATCGATTATTAAGGTGTTCGCTGCGAACACCCTGTTCATCGATCCTTTCTCATAGGTTTAAATTGCATAACAATCGATATATCGCACAGCACGCATGCCCTCAGCTAGCTTTAATGACGCTAGCTGTATATTATCCGTCATCGCCAATTAGCAATTGCGGACAACTTGCAAGCGGCATGAATGTTAACACTCGTCAAAATGCATGAAAACTGGCATCTTACCATATTATTCGGCTTTGATTTAATCTATGGCCGCATTATGAATATCAAAATTTAAAAATAACAGGGATTCCAGTGAGTCCAATGAGGGGGGAACTGAGTTGTTTACCCTGAATGATCCAAGACCCCGAAATATCCCTTTTTAACTGGAGATATTAGGTACCTACATTTTTGAGGCCATGTCTGATTAGTTCAACCATTTTTATGATCTTTGGCCCATAAATGTCACAAAAATCCAGGAGAAACCAAATATTTCTTGGACCGGTGAGGGGGCGCTGCTTAGGTAAACTGGGGACTTCTTTGGAAAACAATGAAACTATTACTTTACTGCTTTAACCCAGAGCCCCTTTATACTGAGAGTAAAAACAATGGGAATCCATTTCTGATTGATTCCCGTATTTATGGCCTTCACAGTGTCACAAACGGGAATAGAGATTACATTTTCACCAACTACAATGATTATAAACCGGAATGGACCGGGGAATAGGAAGTACGGCAAGGAACAAATGAAATGAGAGCAGGAACGAGACAAGAATTCGGGAATGGGTTGATCAGAGATTACAGCAATCGTCCGATGTGTGTAACCTTTGTTCCCGTTTGTGACATCTACAAACCGCGTTGTCTCAACTCTCTCTACAAAGGGACTCTTCTTTATCCAACAGAAAGCTCCCCTTTTACCCTGAAACATACTGTATGTTGGATATATTACCAGAGGTATACCATACCTTGGATCAGCGATTCCAACGGCATCGTAGCGGTTTTTGTAGATGACGTAAAAAGGGATGGCAACAGTCATCGCAAGGGCCGCCAGGCCGAATTTGAGACCAGATGAATGATTCCTGGTGAACATGTATACAATGAGAAGACCAACAGGAAAGAGCTGAAGGTCACACGCGAGGTACCATGTATGCGGACCACAGGGTGGGACGAAATCCTGTCAGGAAAAACAGATTAGATCATTATAATTGATTGATTGCTAGGGGTTCTCGAGTACCTATATGTAGGAAGAGTTTTGCCATGTCTATGCTGCTCTCTGATTGGTTCATCAAATCTAGGCTTCCTGCGGGGCTCTTGTTACCAAATGTGAATAAAACCGATTGAGAAAAATTCTTTAATGATTTTGATAATAAATTACAGAGTGTAATTTTCGACAAAAATATCCATCAAAGTTTGTTTAGAACTCCATTCCGAAGGTGAATATAAAAAAATCTCAATCTTTAAGCTTCAAAACCAGTCTTGAACTCAAATTAATAGTTTCTTATTTGTTGTAATACTTGTTTTATAAATACTAATTTTTTCAGTAAGTTTAATTTTTTTATAAATCATAGATACCTTACTATTTGCTTAATTTTATTATTTTTCTCGGTTACTTTACATTTATTAATATTCAATATAATACTATCTAAGTGTTACATTTAAGTATAAGACGTAAGTCTTTTGTTATCCTAAGGTTTCATTTCTGCAATTCGTCGATAGAATTTTCAGGTTCGCAGAGAGGGGGCAAAATTGTAATTTTTTTTTTCAAGATTTTTAAGAGCCAATGAAAAACAACTAAAGATAGATTGAAAAGGTTTAGTGCGTTGAAATTTTAGTTTTTACTCGTTCAATACTCGACTGGCCGATCACAATCGGTGGAAAAAAATCCAGACAGAAAAGCTGCAGCTTTTCTACTCTGTCGTCATGGAAATGTAATTTCCATGCCTTTGTCCCCAACTTACTCGAGGTATGGTTATGGTTGTCACACCATTATCATTAAGTTCATCAGCGCACTGGCCTTCAGCCACTCGCACGTTAGCTGACATGGAAATCAGAGTAACGAATCACAATTTTAGCGTACCTACGTAAATGAATGAAAGTGATGAAAGTACATCGGGAAATACGTGAACACGAAGCTACAACGTAATGGCAGTTCCCAGACTTATAAAAAATCGAAGTTCTAAAAGAAACTGGCTCTGCAGGATCAAAGGGAAATTTTCGAACGACGCAGCAAAATATTTCTGGAATAATTCCCTGTGACAGTTTTCCTCCAAAGTACGCACTCATTAACCGTCGAATAAGGTGAAAGCAGTTTTTTTTAAGTATCTACGCAGATAGTCAACTTTTGAATGCATTCCAACTTTTGCACATTTTGATGTTGAGGCATCATTTGTGGTATCTTAAAAAGAGGTTCATTTACAGACGATTACACGTAGAGAGCTTTCAACAACATCAACTTGTGGTGGATCTTTAGATATTACAATCGAAAATGAGAATTCGAGACGTAAGAGTGTCCAAAGTGATCCCTATATGAGGACTTATCTGTAACAATAGCGGATGTCGAGTTTTCACATTGTGAGAAGTTTTGAAGTTTGAAGTTTTTGAAGCTTTGCACTTTTCCGCCCGTAGAACCGAGAGGATTCTATAAAGATTTTCATGAAGAGCAACTCTTCCGGTAAAAAACACACGTTTTACGATCTACGTAAGTGAAAAATTGAAGGAGTAACGGCGATTTGAAAAAAATGTGGCATCCGCTATTTTTACTGCAAACACTTTTTATGCATGAAACAAAGTCTTCAGGGGGGGGGGGGGGGGGTAAGGCTGGTGAAACGATTGAAATGACCTAAAAGTAAGTCAATGCTGAGTCATTTAACAAAATTGATTAAGAAACTAAACCGTTTGTAACTTTTACAACAAAAACAAGGAACAAATTCTAAAATCAGTTAAAAATTTAACAATTCTGGCGAGACGGTCCCGACACGTATAATTTGAGTGTCAGCTTCAGCCCATGGCCGGTGGGAGGGCAGTTATCGAAAGTGGGTTTGAATCTCCACTGTTAGTCCAGGCAATAGAGGATTTTTGAGGGAAAGTTTAGTCGAACTAGCAATTATGGGCTAACTTTATGTTTTTTGGGTCGTAGAATCCGAATTTCGACTTGCCTGACAGATCCGACCCTCCCCCCGGCCGCCATTTTGAAAAAAACGACTAAAATTTACGGTTTTTCCCCCATTTTTCGCTCATAACTTTTTTTCTGTTCAAAATATCGAAAATCCCGCCACTTCTGTCGAAAGACGATTAAATTTGCAAGAGATTGGTATATACATATGTACACTTAACGTGAAAATCGCGAGAATGGGAGCGCGACGAAGGCAGCGGGAGATATCGATCTTGCGCCATTAGATACGAGGGTCATCCAAAAAGTAAGGTTTCCTACCTTGTATCTTCCGAGCGGAAAGAGATAAATCAAATCGGTAAAACAGCACATATTAGGCATACTCTGAGCTTTAAAACAAGCTCAAGTGTTTGAAAATCGGTCAAAGGATTCGCGAGTAAACTTAATTTTACAGAGACAACCTCCTATCGCCGCGTGCCCACCTCCGGGGTCAAGATGCGCGGAGAGTCGATTATTGAAGACTCGGGTTATCGCCTCTATACATCACATCAACAAGGAATTTTAAAGTTTTCATTTAGTAGGCCTTACCTTACTTTTTGACGTAGTCTCCACATCTTTTTTGACATTTCTGGTATCATTACAGCAGCTTCTTGATGCCTTCCGCGTAGAAGCTTTCGCCTTGACTCCAAAACCAGTCATTGACAGCGATCCGCACTTCCAAATCAGTTGCTTTGCGTAGGGAAATTTTCCCCCAATCCTTCAAACTCTCTTTCTTTAGCCTCATGTGACTTTCATTTGTTCCCGAGCGGAAAAACTTCCACAATGGAAGCGATTTTCAACTGATTCAGAGGTACAGATAGCTGTCAATGACTGGTTTCAGAGTCAAGGCGAAAGCTCCTATACGCGGAGGGCATCAAGAAGATGCTGTAATAATACCAGAAATGTCAAAAAAAGATGTGGAGACTACGTCAAAAAGTAAGGTAAGGCCTACTCATAATGAAAACTTTAAAATTCCTTTTTGATGTGATGTATAGAGGCGATAACCCGAGTCTTCAATAATCGACTCTCCGCGCATCCTGACCCCGGAGGTATGGGCACGCGGCGATAGGAGGTTGTCTCTGTAAAATTAAGTTTACTCGCGAATCCTTTGACCGATTTTCAAACACTTGAGCTTGTTTTAAAGCTCAGAGTATGCCTAATATGTGCTGTTTTACCGATTTGATTTGTCTCGTTTCGCTCGGAAGATACAAGGTAGGGAACCTTACAGTTTGGATGACCCTCGTACGTTACACCCTTTATCCCTGCAACCCTTTACGTGTAAGTCATATTAAACAAGCAGTTATTTCAATATATTAATTTATTAATCCCATTACATACATGACTGGTTTTGTTTCCCTCATTAAATATTGCAATATTTTCACAAGCTAGTAATCTTGCATCCGGAAAATGTCTCGCTGTTCCATTAATTCCTTCTAGTCCAGGCAATAGAGCTCAAAATAGGAGGTTTGAAGGAAAGTTTAGTCGAACTAGCAATTTTGGGCTAACTTTATGTTTTTTAGGTCGTAGAATCCGAATTTCGACTTGCCTGACAGATCCGACCCTCCCCCCGGCCGCCATTTTGAAAAAAACGACTAAAATTTACGGTTTTTCCCCATTTTTCACTCATAACTTTTTTTCTGTTCAAAATATCAAAAATCCCGCCACTTCTGTCGAAAGACGATTAAATTTGCAAGAGATCGGTATATACATATGTACACTTAACGTGAAAATCGCGAGAATGGGAGCGCGAAGAAGGCACCGGGAGATATCGATCTTGCGCCATTAGATACTTAACACCCTGCATCCCTGCAACCCTTTACGTGTAAGTCATATTAAACAAGCAGTTATTTCAATATATTAATTTATTAATCCCATTACATACATGACTGGTTACGGATTCAGACAAAATCAAAAATATTTTCAAAATGTGGATATGTTTGATTGGTAGTTAGTCCAATCGTGGGCGTTCGGTAGCTCGGTGCAACGAAGTTCTAACTTTTGGTGACGGACAGGTGGATGGGCCTGGTTCTCCTCCATAGACATCACGGCCGGCGTTGATCTCCGAGTCTAACACAGTATCCAGAATATGAAGCTAGAATTCAGATGAAAAAAAAAAAGAAAAGGAAAGGAAAGAAAAGGGGAAAAAAGGAACCTAAACTGATGGAAGATTAAAATTTTTGCATCACTAATCCCAAATAGAAAAAGCATTCTGGTTTCCTGTATCTATAGCAGTCTGGTGTTCATATATGGTGTGTATTTTTGATAATCCTTACCGAAATTTCTGGTAATGATTATCAGGAATACATGTCACTAACGAACACCTGATTGTTTAATAAAGCTTGTCATGGTATTTTTTCTATGCAAGAAGTTTTTGATAACAAGCGAGCAGTGTAAAAGAAATAACAAACCTTTAGGTTCATTGTTTATTTCTGGGTGTGGGCTTTCTGGAAGGTCTTGAACTTCAGTCATGACAGCTTCAAAATCTTCTTCTTTACTTGGCTCGTCGAAAAAGTCATAAGCTTCAACATCATCCTCTTCCTCAGAGTCCGCTAAAGCAATTTCAGGCATGTTTTCGCATGTATCACTGCACTTGATGCACGATGCTGAGCATTTAAGCCCACCTTTCCTGCAACCGCACGCCCCTGGACAACTCGTTTTGCACTTGCAGGATTATCAGAAATACACACCATATATGAACACCAGACTGCTTGATACAGTAAACCAGAATGTTTTTTCTATTTGGGATTAGTAATGCAAAAATTTTAATCTTCCTTCAATTTAGGTTCCTTTTTTCCCCCCTTTTCTTTCCTTCTTTTTTCTTTTCTTTCCTTTCCTTTCTTTTTCTTTTTTTTCGTCTGACTTCTAGCTTCATATTCTGGATACTCTGTTAGAGTCGGAGATCAACGCCGGCCGTGATGTCTATGGACGGGAACCAGGGTCATCCACATGTCCGTCTCCAAAAGTTGGAGCTTCGATGCACCGAGCTGCCAAACGCCCACGATTGGACTAACTCACTTACTTATCAAACATGTCCACATTTTGAAAATATTTTTGATTTTGTCTAAATCCGTAATCAGTCATTTATGTAATGGGATGAATAAAATAATACATTGAAATAACTGCTTGTTTAATATGACTTACACGTAAAGGGTTGCAGGGATGCAGGGTGTTAAGTATCTAATGGCGCAAGATCGATATCTCCCGGTGCCTTCTTCGCGCTCCCATTCTCGCGATTTTCACGTTAAGTGTACATATGTATATACCAATCTCTTGCAAATTTAATCGTCTTTCGACAGAAGTGGCGGGATTTTTGATATTTTGAACAGAAAAAAAGTTATGAGCGAAAAATGGGGGAAAACCGTAAATTTTAGTCGTTTTTTTCAAAATGGCGGCCGGGGGGAGGGTCGGATCTGTCAGGCAAGTCGAAATTCGGATTCTACGTCCTAAAAAACATAAAGTTAGCCCAAAATTGCTAGTTCGACTAAACTTTCCCTCAAACCTCCTATTTTGAGCTCTATTGCCTGGACTATGTGTCCTGCCGCGCCGGCCGGGGAAAACAGTGGATTTTCACATCCGCTGTTTTTACAAATAACATGGTTTTCAGTTCATATCTCGCCGAAAAATTGCACTGGAAGTCTGAAACTCACAGGCATTCTTGGAGGCTTTAGATTTCGAAAAAAGCGATCGCTCTAAAAATGGCGACCGCTATTGTTACATATATGTATGTCCTCATATGCTAACAAATAGTGCTGTAAGAGTTTCTTTGCTTACAAATGGCTCCACCGGCGTGACTTGATTATTGACCCCCAAGAGATTGATCCACCATTCTCTCCGACAACTATCGGCTATTGGCTCGGTGATAAATTTCCATGCCGGTCCGCTACTCATGTACGGGAATATGAATATCGTCATAGCGATGAATGTCACATACGCCGGCATCAACCTTCAGGGAAAATGAAAGGTTTTGACATCAGAGACGGATTAGTAAATTGAAAAAAAATAAGCTGTACTATATCTAAAAAGTCGATGGTTTTTAGGATGTCTTTGAACTCAGGTTATCAAAGTTTTTTTTTAAAAAAACGTATCCCATTCGGGCCAAATAAGGGTATATTTCTCCTTTTTCCTTCAAAATTTCGATTCAATATCTTCTAACATGGACCTATCAACATTGAGGGACTTCAGTGAGGCGAGAAAATAAATTACTATACTCAAAAAAATATGCTGTACCGTATCTAAAAAGTCGATGTTTTTTAGGATATTTTTAAACTCAGTTTATCAAAGTTTCTTTTTAAAAAAAAATCCAATCGGGCCAAACAGGTGTAAAATTTTTCCCTTCAAAATTTCAATTACTTCTTTCCCGAATATAGAGGTATCAATATTGAAGGACTTTAGTGAGGTGAGAAAATAATTACTGAATTGAAAAAAAAGTATGATGTGCTCTCGCAAAACTCAATCATCTTCGAACGATATAGTGTGCTTGGTATTATACCAAACTAATAGTTTTCTCTCTTTTTCTCTCTTTCCTTCTTTTTTTACAG